>NC_029790.2:91733264-91747992 GCF_000816755.2 Arachis ipaensis
TACCTTAGTGTCAGTGAACTTTATATAAACAAATAAAAATAAAAATAGGGCAAAAATGCTTAGAGGATTGATGCCCCATGGCTGGGTTGCCTCCCAGCAAGCGCTTCTTTATTGTCTTTAGCTGGACCTTGTTGAGCTTTCAATCCAGCTGCAGCCTTGAGCATTCTTGCTCAGTGTTGCCTTCAAGATAATGCTTGATTCTCTGTCCATTGACAATGAACTTCTTATCAGAATCAATATCTTGAAGCTCCACATAACCATGTGGTGACACACTTGTAATCACGTATGGTCCCCTCCACCGGGATTTCAGTTTCCCGGGGAATAGCCTGAGTCTAGAGTTAAACAACAGGACCTTCTGTCCTGGTTCAAAGGTTCTAGATGACAGCTTTTTGTCATGCCATTTTTTTTATTTTTCTTTATAAAGCTTGGCATTTTTGAAAGCCGTGAATCTGAATTCCTCTAGCTCATTTAGCTGGAGCAATCGTTTTTCTCCTGGTAATTTGGCATCTAAGTTTAGGAATCTGGTTGCCCAGTAGGCCTTATGTTCCAGTTCCACGGGCAAGTGGCAAGCCTTACCATACACGAGTTGGTATGGAGAGGTCCCTATAGGGGTCTTGAATGCTGTTCTGTAAGCCCACAGAGCATCATTCAAGCTCCTTGCCCAATCCTTTCTACGGGTATTTACTGTCCGTTCCAGGATTCTCTTTAATTCTCTGTTAGAGACTTCAGCTTTCCCGTTGGTTTGTGGATGATATGGAGTGGCCACTTTGTGGCGAATTCTATACCGAACCATGGCAGAGTAAAGCTGTTTATTGCATCTTCAATTTCAGCCAGAAAAATACCTGAAATTACAGAAAAACACACAACTCATAGTAAAGTCCAGAAATATGAATTTTTCCTAAAAACTACTAGAAATAGACTAAAAACTAACTAAAATATACTCTAAACTATATGAAATTATCCCCAAAAAGCGTATAAAATATCCGCTCATTAGTCACCTTGTAAATCTCAGTCAGGCGGATATCAAATGGTTATGGAGTTTTCGAATAATAATAATAAATAAATAGAAAATAAAGGATAGAAATACTTATGTAAATCATTGGTGAGAATTTCAGATAAGCGTATGGAGATGCATTCGTTCCTCTGAACTTTTGCTTTCCTGCTGTCTTCATCCAATCAATCTTACGCCTTTCCATGGGTGGCTTTATGTAAGGGCATCACCGTTATCAATGGCTACATCCCATCCTCTTTTGAAAATGGTCCAAATGCTCTGTCACAGCACGACTAATCATCTGAAGTTCTCGATCATACTGGAATAGGATTCACCCTCCTTTTGCGTCTGTCACTACGCCCAGCACTCGCGAGTTTAAAGTTCGTCACAGTCATTCAATCCCAGAATTCTACTCGGAATACCACAGACAAGGTTTAGACTTTCCGGATTCTCATGAATGCCGCCATCAATCTAGCTTATACCACGAAGATTCTGATTAAGAGATCCAAGAGAAAATCATCCAATCTAAGGTGGAACAGAAGTGGTTGTCAGGCACGCGTTCGTGGGGGAATGATGATGACTGTCACGTTCATCACATTCATGTTGAAGTACGAATGAATATCTTAGAAGCGGAATAAGTTGAATTGAATAGAAAAATAGTAGTACTTTGCATTAATTCATGAGGAACAGCAGAGATCCACACCTTAATCTATGGAGTGTAGAAACTCTACCGTTTGAAAATACATAAGTAAAAGGTTCAGGCATGGCCGAATGGTCAGCCCCCAAAACGTGATCACAGGATCTAAAATACAATCCAGGATGTCAAATACAATAGTAAAAAGTCCTATTTATACTAAACTAGTTACTAGGGTTTACAGAAGTAAGTAATTGATGCATAGATCCACTTCCGGGGCCCACTTGGTGTGTGCTTGGGCTGAGCTTGAATGTTGTACGTGTAGAGGCTTCTTCTGGAGTTGAACGCCAAGTTGTAACATGTTTTTGGCGTTCAACTCTGGTTCGTGACGTGTTTCTGGCGTTTAACTCCAGACTGCAGCGTAGAACTGGCGTTCAACGCCCTTTTCCGTCATCTAAACTCGGCCAAAGTATGGACTATTATATATTGCTGGAAATCCCTGGATATCTACTTTCCAACGCAATTGGAAGCGCGCCATTTTGAGTTCTGTAGCTCCAGGAAATCCACTTTGAGTGCAGGGAGGTCAGAATCCAACAGCATCAGCAGTCCTTCTTCTACCTGAGGCCTTCCTATCCACTGATGCTCAAAGCCTTGGGATCCTTTTTATTTACCCTTGCCTTTTGGTTTTAAGGGTTATTGGCTTTTTACTCTTGCCTTTTGGTTTTAAGAGCTTTTGGCTTTTTCTTCTTGCTTTTGGCTTTTTCTTTCTATTTTTTTTGTTTTTTCGCTATTTTTTTTTTGCAAGCTTTGTTCTTTGCTGCTTTTTCTTGCTTCAAGAATCATTTTTATGATTTTTCAGATTATCAAATAACATGTCTCCTTGTCATCATTCTTTCAAGAGCCAACATATTTAACATTCTTAAACAACAACTTCAAAAGACATATGCACTGTTCAAGCATTCATTCAGAAAACAAAAAGTATTGTCACCACATCAATATAATTAAACTGAGTTCAAGGATAAATTCGAAACTCATGTACTTCTTGTTCTTTTGAATTAAAATATTTTTCATTTAAGAGAGGTGATGGATTCATATTCACTACTTTAAGGCATAGACACTTAAATACTAATGATCATGTAATGAAGACACAAACATGGATAACATTTAACATAGAAAACAAAAAACAGAGAATGTAAGAACAAGGAATGAGTCCACCTTAGTGATGGTGGCGTTTCCTTCTTGAGGAACCAATGATGTCCTTGAGCTCTTCTATGTCTCTTCCTTGCCTTTGTGGCTTGATCCCTAGTGATTTTTGATATTCCTATCCTCAGTTGCTTCCAATAATTATGTAGAGGGAAGTGTATCCCCTGAGGTATCTCAAGGATCTCTTGATTTGCAGCCAGATATTCTACCACTGAGCTATAGACCCTTTGAGATGAATCTTTCCATCTTCCGTGACTCGGAGGTGGAAGCATTTGTCTTCCCTTTCCCTTTTCTAGAGGTTTCTCCGGTCTTAGGTGCCATTAATGGTAATGGAAAAATAAAAAGCTTATGATTTTACCACACCAAACTTAGAATGTTGCTCGCCCTCGAGCAAAAGAAGAAAGAATAGAAGAAGAAAAAGATATGGAGGAGATGGAGGGATGTGTGTATGGATGTGAGTGGTGAATGGAAAATAGAAGGGATGACCATGAATGGAGAGAGAGAGAGGGTGAGGTGGGGTGGGGATCCTGTGAGATTCACAGATCCTGAGATGATCCTGTGGTGTCCACAGATCCTGAGGTGTCAAGGATTTACATTCCTGCACCCATTAGGCATGTAAAACGCCTTTGCATACAATTCTGGCATTTAAACGCCGAATTGATGCTTGTTCTGGGAGTTCAGCGCCCAGATGCAGTATATTTCTGGCGTTGAACGCCAGCTAGATGCTTGTTTCTGGCGTTCAGCGCCAGCTTTCCTCACTGTGCATTTATGGCGTCTGAACGCCAGGATGCTGCTTGTTTCTGGCGTTCAACGCCAGAAACATGCTCTGTTCTGGCGTTGAATGCCAGACAGATGCTCCTTACTGGCGTTTAAACGCCAGTAAGATCCTCCTCTAGGGTGTGATTTTTCTTCTGCTATTTTTTATTCCGTTTTCAATTTTTCTATTTATTTTGTGACTCCACATGATCATGAACCTAATAAAACATGAAAAACAATAAAAATAAAAATAAAATTAGATAAATAAAAATTGGGTTGCCTCCCAACAAGCGCTTCTTTAATGTCAATAGCTTGACAGTGGGCTCTCATGGAGCCTCATAGATGTTCAGAGCATTGTTGAGACTCCCCAACACCAAACTTAGAGTTTGGTTGTGGCCTCCCAACACCAAACTTAGAGTTTGACTGTGGGGGCTCTGGTTGACTCTGCAGTGGGAGAAGCTTACTGTGCCTCTTTTCCATGTTTACAGAAGGATACCCTTGAGTTGTAAACACAAGGGAGTCCTCATTCAATTGAAGGACTAGTTCACCTCTGTTAACATCAATCACAGCTCTTGCTGTGGCTAGGAAGGGTCTTCCAAGGATGATGGATTCATCCTCATCCTTCCCAGTATCTAGGATTATGAAATCAGCAGGGATGTAAAGGCCTTCAACCTTTACTAGTACGTCCTCTACTTGTCCATAAGCCTGTTTTCTGGAATTGTCTGCCATTTCTAATGAGATTTTAGCAGCTTGCACCTCAAAGATTCCCAGTTTCTCCATTACAGAGAGTGGCATGAGGTTTATCCCTTACCAAGGTCACATAAAGCCTTCTCAAAGGTCATGGTGCCTATGGTACAAGGTGTTAGGAACTTTCCAGGATCCTGTTTCTTCTGAGGCATTCTCAGTTGATCCAATGCATTTAGTTCATTGGTGAACAGGGGAGGTTCATCTCCCCAAGTCTCATTACCAAATAAATTGGTATTTAGCTTCATGATTGCACCAAGAAGCTTGGCAACTTGCTCTTCAATAATATCTTCATTCTCTTCAGAAGAAGAATACTCCTCAGAGCTCATGAATGGCATAAGGAGGTTCAATGGAATCTCTATGGTCTCTAGATGAGTCTCAGATTCATTTGGTTCCTCAGAGGGAAACTCCTTATTGATCACTGGACGTCCCAGGAGGTCTTCCTCTTTGGGATTCACGTCCTCCCCTTCCTCTCTAGGTTCGACCGTGTTGACTATGTCAATGGCCTTGCACTCTCCTTTTGGATTTTCTTCTGTATTGCTTGGGAGAGCACTAGGAGGGGTTTTAGTGATTTTCTTACTCAGCTGTCCCACTTGTGCCTCTAAATTTCTAATGGAGGACCTTGTTTCATTCATGAAACTCACAGTGGCCTTAGATAGATCAGAGACTAAGTTTGCTAAATTAGAGGTATTTTGTTCAGAGTGCTCTGTCTGCTGCTGAGTGGATGATGGAAAAGGCTTGCTATTGCTAAACCTATTTCTTCCACCATTATTAAAGCCTTGTTGAGGCTTTTATTGATCCTTCCATGAGAGATTTGGGTGATTTCTCCATGAGGGATTATAGATGTTTCCATATGGTTCACTCTCTGCAAAGAATTCAGTTAAGAACTAAAAAGGATCTTCAGATGGAAGTCCATGCAACTTGCAGTTCTGCTGGATTTTCGAAAATTATGAGATGAAATTAGGAAAAAGATTTTTGAAAAATATTTTTAAAATTTTCGAAAATAAATAAGAAAAATGAAAAAGATTTGATTTTTGAAAAAGATTTTGAAAAAGATAAGATTTTTAAATTGAAAATTTGATTTGACTCATAAAAACAACTAAGTTTTGAAAAAGTCAACTCAAATTTCGAAATGTATGAGTGAAAAAGGGAAAGATATTTTTTTGATTTTTGAATTTTTAATGATGAAGGAGAAAAACATGAAAATAATGCAATGCATGAAAATTTTGGATCAAAACAATGAATGCATGCAAGAATGCTATGAATGTCAAGATGAACACCAAGAACACTTTGAATGTCAATATGAACATCAAGACTTATTTTTGAAAAATTTTCAAGAAAAGAAAACATGCAAGACACCAAACTTAGAAATTTTTCATGTATAGACACTATGAATGCAAGAATGCATATGAAAAACAAGAAAGGACACAAAAAAAGAAAATATGAAGATCAAAAAAGAAGACTTACCAAGAACAACTTGAAGATCATGAAGAACACTATGAATGTATGAATTTTTCGAAAATTGCATAAATTTTTAGAAAAAATGCAATTGACACCAAACTTGATATTGACTCAAGACTCAAACAAGAAACATGAAATATTTTTTATTTTTATGATTTTCTAAAATTTTTTTGGTATTTTTCGAAAATTATTTGAAAAAGAAAAATAAGGATTCCAAAATTTTTAATATGAATTCTAGGAATCTTGCATTCTTAGTCTAAAGCTTCAGTCCAGGAATTAGACATAGCTCACTAGCCAGCCAAGCTTTCAATGAAAGCTCCGGTCCAAAACACTAGACATGGCCAATGGCCAGCCAAGCTTTAAGTGACAAATCAAGCATACAGCAGCTGATGGATTAGCAACAACTAGCTTGCTCTTGATAATGTTGGGTTGGAAGCCCCAGTCCAAAAGAATTTAGACATGGCTTTACAGCCAGCCAGGCTTCACATGCTTCATGAAACTCTAGAATTCATTCTTAAAAATTCTGAAGAACATAATATAATTTTTTTTTTTGAAAATATTTTTTGGGAAAAACGAAAAAGAGGAAAATATTTTTGAAAAATTTTTTGAAAACTTTTTGAAAATAAAATAAGAAGAAAATTACCTAATCTGAGCAACAAGATGAACCGTCAGTTGTCCAAACTCAAAACAATCCCCGGCAACGGCGCCAAAAACTTGATATGCAAAATTGTTACTCTGAGGTTGTAAAATTTGTTGTTCGTTCTTTCCCTGGAAATGGTGCCAAAAACGGGTGCACAGAACCATGGTCCAAACATATCTTCACAACTTCACACAACTAACCAGCAAGTGCACTGGGTCGTCTAAGTAATAAAACCTTACGTGAGTAAGGGTCGATCCCACGGAGATTGTCGGTATGAAGCAAGCTATGGTCACCTTGTAAATCTCAGTCAGGCGGATATCAAATGGTTATGGAGTTTTCAAATCATAATAATAAATAAATAGAAAATAAAGGATAGAAATACTTATGTAAATCATTGGTGAGAATTTCAGATAAGCGTATGGAGATGCATTCGTTCCTCTGAACTTCTACTTTCCTGCTGTCTTCATCCAATCAATCTCACACCCTTCCATGGCTAGCTTTATGTAAGGGCATCACCGTTGTCAATGGCTACATCCCATCCTCTTGTGAAAATGGTCCAAATGCTCTGTCAAAGCACGGCTAATCATCTGAGGTTCTCGATCATACTGGAATAGGATTCACCCTCCTTTTGCGTCTGTCACTACGCCCAGCACTCGCGAGTTTGAAGTTCATCACAGTCATTCAATCCTAGAATCCTACTCGGAATACCACAGACAAGGTTTAGACTTTCCGGATTCTCATGAATGCCGCCATTAATCTAGCTTATACCACGAAGATTCTGATTAAGAGATCCAAGAGATAATCATCCAATCTAAGGTGGAACGGAAGTGGTTGTCAGGCACGCATTCGTGGGGGAATGATGATGATTGTCACGTTCATCACATTCATGTTGAAGTGCGAATGAATATCTTAGAAGCGGAATAAGTTGAATTGAATAGAAAAACAGTAGTACTTTGCATTAATTCATGAGGAACAGCAGAGCTCCACACCTTAATCTATGGAGTGTAGAAACTCTACCGTTTGAAAATACATAAGTGAAAGGTTCAGGCATGGCCAAATGGCCAGCCCCCAAAACGTGATCACAGGATCTAAAATACAATCCAGGATGTCAAATACAATAGTAAAAAGTCCTATTTATACTAAACTAGTTACTAGGGTTTACAGAAGTAAGTAATTGATGCATAGATCCACTTCCGGGGCCCACTTGGTGTATGCTTGGGCTGATCTTGAATTTTGTACGTGTAGAGGCTTCTTCTGGAGTTGAACGCCAAGTTGTAACGTGTTTTTGGCGTTCAACTCTGGTTCGTGACGTGTTTCTGGCGTTTAACTCAGACTGCAGCGTAGAACTGCCGTTCAATGCCCTTTTGCATCATCTAAACTCGGCCAAAATATGAACTATTATATATTGTTGGAAAGCCCTGGATGTCTACTTTCCAACGCAATTGGAAGCGCTCCAGTTTGAGTTCTATAGCTCCAGAAAATCGACTTTGAGTGCAGGGAGGTCAGAATCCAACAGCATCAGCAATCCTTCCTCTACCTGTGAATCTGATTTTTGCTCAAGTCCCTCAATTTCAGCCAGAAAATACCTGAAATCACAGAAAAACACACAAACTCATAGTAAAGTCTAGAAATGTGAATTTAACATAAAAACTAATGAAAACATCCCTAAAAGTAACTAGATCCTACTAAAAACATACTAAAAACAATGCCAAAAAGCGTATAAATTATCCGCTCATCAACCAACATTTGATGACAGACTCTCCAGAATTGAGACTCTACTTGAGGGAATATGCAAAGAGATTCAAGACAGTAAGGCATTCCGAGAAGAAGTACGGTCCAATATGCAGAATCAAGATGCTGCCATCAAGAAACTCGAGACACAAATTGGATACCTATTCAAGCAAATTCCCAGCCACAACCCTCGCAGAGATACTGACTCAAACCAAAGGGAGGAGTGTCAGGCTATCACCCTCAGAAGTGGAAAGGAATTGAAGGAGACTCCCAAGTAACCACAAGAGAAAAATTCAGCTGGAAAGAAGGAGGAGCAAAATGAAGTTCAAGTCCCCACCTCCAACTCACATCAAAAGGAAGGAGAGCTAAAGCCATATGTTCCCAAAATCCCATATCCTCAACAACTGAAGAAGAAGGGGGATGACAGCCAGTTCTCCAGATTTTTAGAAATCTTCAAGAAATTACAGATTAACATACCCTTTGCTGAAGCAATAGAGCAAATGCTGCTCTATGCCAAGTTCTTGAAGGAATTGATGACTAAGAAGAGAAGTTGGAAGAGCAACGAAATGGTGATACTAACCGAAGAATGTAGTGCTATCATTCAGCATAAACTACCCCAGAAATTGAAGGATCCTGGGAGCTTCCAGATCCCTTGTATTATAGGGGAGATCACAGTGGAGAAAGCTCTATGTGACCTAGGAGCTAGCATAAATCTGATGTTAGTAGCTATGATGAGAAAAATGAAGATCGAGGAGGCTAAGCCAACAAAAATGGCCCTACAACTAGCAGACCGATCGTTCAAGTTCCCTCATGGTGTAGTAGAAGATTTGCTGGTGAAGGTGGGGGATTTCATCTTCCCAGTAGACTTTGTGGTGTTGGACATGCAGGAGAAAGCCAAGGCCTCCATCATCCTGGGAAGACCGTTCTTAGCTACTACTGGAGTTGTCATTGATGTCCAAAAAGGTGACCTCACCCTGAGATTACACGACGAAAAGATGATATTCAATGTGTTCAAAGCCATGAGTTACCCACCAGAACAATTGGGAGAATGTATGAGGTTGGACTCACTGGAAGATGCAGAGCAGGAAAGCTTTGAAGAAGAAGAACCTGAAAGGGTGACAGAGGAGGAATCAACGTCTAGTAAAGAGGCCGCAATAGCAAAAATTCATATATAAGGTGCACCAAAGGAAGAGAATGAAAAGTTAGAAGCACCAAAACTTGAACTCAAGGCACTGCCATCCACTCTCAAATATGCATACTTAGGCGAGAATGAAAGCTACCCAGTGATCATAAACTCATCCCTCAGCCAAGATCAAGAGAATGAACTGCTCCAAGTGTTGCGAAAGCATAAAGATACCATTGGATGGACCCTCGCTGACCTGAAAGGGATTAGTTCGGCCATATGCATGCATAAAATACTGTTGGAAGATGATGCCAAACCATCCATTCAATCCCAAAGGAGGCTGAACCCAATCATGAAGGAAGTGGTACAGAAGGAAGTTATGAAGTTGTGGCAGGGAGGGATAATCTACCCGATCTCAGACAGCCCCTGGGTCAGCCCCGTGCATGTTGTTTCGAAAAAGGGAGGAATCACTGTAGTTCCCAATGAGAGGAACGAACTAATCCCTACCAGGACCGTCACAGGATGGCGGATGTGCATAGACTATAGAAAACTAAATGAAGCTACATGAAAAGACCATTTCCCCCTTCCATTCATGGATCAGATGTTGGAAAGACTCGCAGGACACTCATACTATTGTTTTCTCGATGGTTATTCAGGATATAACCAAATAGTGGTTGATCCCAGAGACCAAGAGAAAACCTCATTTACTTGCCCATATGGAGTGTTTGCTTACAGGCGCATGCCATTTGGGCTATGTAATGCACCTGCAACTTTTCAACGTTGCATGCTATCTATCTTCTTGGATATGATAGAGAAATTTATTGAAGTGTTTATGGATGATTTTTCGGTATTCGGAGATTCCTTTCCTAGTTGCTTAAATCACCTAGCCTTGGTATTGAAAAGGTGCCAAGAGACCAATCTGGTCCTGAACTGGGAGAAATGTCACTTTATGGTAACTGAAGGAATAGTCCTTGGCCATAAGGTTTCTAACCAAGGCATTGAGGTTGACAGAGCTAAAGTGGAACTTATTGAAAAACTTCCCCCACCCAGTGATGTCAAGGCAATTAGGAGTTTTTTAGGGCATGCTGGCTTTTACAGGAGGTTTATTAAAGATTTTTCAAATATAGCCAAGCCCTTAAGCAATCTCCTTGTATCTGATACACCGTTTGTCTTCGATGAAAAATGCATGCTGGCATTCGAAAACTTGAAACAGAGGCTGTCCTCTGCCCCTATCATTTTCCCACCTGATTGGAACCTACCTTTTGAATTGATGTGTGATGCATCTGATTTTGCAGTTGGGGTTGTGTTAGGGCAGAGGAAATATAACTTAGTCCATGTGATTTACTATGCTAGCAAAGTTCTCAATGACACTCAAAGAAATTATACCACTACTGAAAAGGAGTTGTGGTGCATGAAATTGGAAATCACAATTCTTCACAAATTCGCACAACTAACCAGCAAGTGCACTGGGTCGTCCAAGTAATACCTTACGTGAGTAAGGGTCGATCCCACGGAGATTGTTGGCTTGAAGCAAGCTATGGTTATCTCGTAACTCTTAGTCAGAATATAATAAAACAATTCACTTATCAAATCTGATTGCAAGGAATAAAAGAGCATGAAATAAATACTTATTATGCAGTAATGGAGAATATGTTGGAGTTTTGGAGATGCTTTGTCTTCTGAATTTCAGCTTTTCTCTTGTATTCCTCTTCCCTCATGCATGAAAAAGTGCAAAGTTCCTTCCATGGCAAGCTCTTGGTAAGGTGTCACCGTTGTCAATGGCTACTTCCCATCTCCTCAGTGAAAATGGTCCAAATGCTCTGTCACAACACGACTAATCATCTGGAGGTTCTCGATCATACTGGAATAGGATTTACTATCCTTTTGCATCTGTCACTACGCCCAGCACTCGCGAGTTTGAAGCCCGTCACAGTCATCCAATCCCAGAATCCTACTTGGAATACCACAGACAAGGTTTAGACTTTCCGGATTCTCATGAATGTCGCCACCAATATAGCTTATACCACGAAGATTCTGATTAAGGAATCTAAGAGATAATCATTCATTCTAATGTAGAACGGAGGTGGTTGTCAGACACATGTTCATGGATTGAGAAAGGTGATGAGTGTCACGGATCATCACCCTCTCCATAGTTAAGCGCGAATGAGTATCTTAGAGAGGAACACACATGTTTGAATGGAAAACAGAAGTACTTACATTAATTCATCGAGACGCTGCAGAGCTCCTCACCCCCAACAATAGAGTTTAGAGACTCATGCTGCCAAAAGGTACAAATTTCAGATCTAAAATGTCATGAGATACAAAATAAGTCTCTAAAAGTTGTTTAAATACTAAACTAGTAACCTAGGTTTACAGAAAATGAGTAAACTATAATAGATAGTGCAGAGATCCACTTCTGGGGCCCACTTGGTGTGTGTTGGGGCTGAGACTAAAGCTTCTCACGTGCCTGGGCTGTTTTGGGCGTTCAACGCCAGGCTGTAACCTGTTTCTGGCGTTGAACTCCAACTTGTAACGTGTTTCTGGCGCTGGACGCCAGACTGCAACATAGAATTGGCGTTGAATGCCAGTTTACGTCATCTATCCTTAAGCAAAGTATGGACTATTATATATTGTTGGAAAGCCCTGGATGTCTACTTTCCAACTCAATTGAAAGCGCGTCAATTGGACTCTTGTAGCTCCAGAAATTTTATTCCGAGTGCAGAGAGGTCAGGATCCAACAGCATCAGCAGTCCTTTTTCAGCCTGAATCAGATTTTTGCTCAGCTCCCTCAATTTCAGCCAGAAATTACCTGAAATTACAGAAAAACACACAAACTCATAGTAAAGTCCAAAAATATGAATTTTGCCTAGAAACTAATGAAAATAAACTAAAAACTAACTAAAACATACTAAAAACTATATGAAATTAACCCCAAAAAGCGTATAAAATATCCGCTCATCACAACACCAAACTTAAACTGTTGCTTGTCCTCAAGTAGCTAGATAAATAAAATAGAATACAAATGAGTATCCACTGATGCTCAAAGCCTTGGGTCCTTTTTTTTTCCCTTGCCTTTTGGTTTTAAGGGTTATTGGCTTTTTCTGCTTGCTTTTTTTTTTTTTTTTGCAAGCTTTGTATTCACTGCTTTTTCTTGCATCAAGAATCATTTTTATGATTTTTTAGATTACCAATAATATGTCTCATGTTTATCATTCTTTCAAGAGCCAACATATTTAACATTCAAGAACATCAAATTCCAAAGACATATGCACTGTTCAAGCATTCTTTCAGAAGGCAGAAAGCATTGCCACCACATGTAAACAATTAGAATTTATTTTATTAAAAACTCAAAAATTATTGCCTCCTTGTTCTAAAGAAAATCTTCTATTTTATTCATGTTTAATGATGATGAGAAAAATAAATTATAGCTTAATTGGGGATAAAATCAAAATATAAATACTAATTGCCATTATATGACTCCTAAGGTGAAACTCAAATAATAGAAAAAAAGTTATCACAGGGTTAAAGTTAAGATCAGAACTCAACAACCTTGACTTTGGGAAGCGGATGCCTCTTTAGTCTGTGGGGTGCTTGGCCCTTCAAGAGATGGTTTCTGACGCTTTAGTTCTCTTAATTCACGCCCTTGCACCTCTTGTTCTCTGAGCAGTTTGCAAAGCATGCTGTTTTGATTTTGCTGTTCTTCCTTCAATTGGTCCATGGCTTCTTGCAACTTAGTGACAGATGCCTTAAGATGCTCCCAGTATTCAAATTGAGGTAGTTCTGGTAGGAATTCTTGCGCCCTCCTCTTGATGGGGTCATCCTGCATTTGTTGTTTTTTCATTGTGATTTTAGTGATTGGTTGCTCCACTGAGATATACTCTGTTATTCCCATCTTTACTCCAGCATCCTTGCAGAGCATAGAGATTAAGCTTGGATAAGCCAACTTGGCATCCTTGGAGTTCTTGTTGGCAAGTATATAGAATTCAGATGGATCAGTTGATGAACTTCTACTTCTTTTCCCAACATAATGCAATGGATCATCACTGCTCTTCTAATATTGACTTCAGAACGGTTGCTGGTGGGCAATATAGAACGCCCAATGAAGTCCAGCCATCCTCTGGCGACTGGTTTGAGATCTTCTCTCTTGAGTTGACTTGGGGCACCCTTCGTGCTGGTGGTCCACCTGGCTCCAGGGATGCATATATCCTCTAGAATCTTATCCAGGCCCTTGTTTGTTCGCATCATTCTCCTATTGAAGGAGTCTGGATCATCTTTCAGCGGAGGTAGCTTAAAGATCTCCCTGATTTTGTCAGGGTGGATATGAACAATCTTTCCTCTGACCACAGTCCTGTAGTCATAGAGGGCAGCTCCAGATATTCTCTGCCTGTCTGTTTGCCACAGATTAGCGTAGAATTCTTGAACCATATTCCTTCCCACTTTCGTTTCAGGATTAGCTAGGACTTCCGAGTTCCTGTTTCAAATCTGCTCTTGGATCTCCGGATATTCATCTTCTTTCAGATCGAACTTGACTTCCAGGATCACAGATCTTAGACCCATTATTTTGTAGTAATGGTCTGAATGTTCTTTGGTTAAGAACCTCCCTTGATTCCAAAGTGGTTTTGGAATACTCTCTTTCTTGCCTCTTGGAGTGGGTTGTTTTCCTTTAGGAGCCATGATCTTAGTGGGTATGGTTTAGTGATCACGGATAAACACACCAAACTTAGAGGATTGCTTGTCCTCAAGCAAAAGAAAAGAAAGGAGAGGGATAGAAGGAGAGCTAGTGTTGAATGGTGGATGAGAGGAAGGAGGCCGAATGTGTTTTTAAAAGGGAGGGGGTGGGTTTTTTTCGAAAATAGGGAGAAAGATAAGATAGAAGATATGATTTAAAAAGAGATAAGTATGATAGGAAAAGATATAATTTAAAATTGAAAAGATATGAAAGATATTTGAAAAAGATAAATTTGGATTTTTTTGAAAAAGATAATATGGAGATTTGAAAAAGATATTGATTAGTTGAAAAGATTTTTGAATGAAAAGAGATAGATTTGTTTTGAAAATTTTGAAAAAGAGTTGAATTGGATAAAAAAAAGGATTTGTGCTTATGGATTAAGATACATTTGATATTTTTAAAGTGGGGTTTTTAGAAATTAGGGATTTTAGAAATCAGGGTTTGTAACATGTTTATGCAAGAAATCATGAATTGAAACATGAAAATTAAGATTAAAATGAAAAATATGAAGAAAAAACGAATTTACCTCCTCCCCACCATCCTGGCGTTTGAACGCCCAAACGCTGCATGTTTTGGGCGTTCAACGCCCAACTGCTGGTTCTCCTGGGCGTTCAACGCCCAGCTGTTGCTTCTTTCTGGCGTTGAACACCAGGAACTCCTTTGTCACTGGGCGTTTTTCTGAATGCCCAGGACGCTGTAAATCTGGCGTTAAACGC
>NC_029790.2:91748169-91749292 GCF_000816755.2 Arachis ipaensis
CTTCTTATCAGAATCAATATCTTGAAGCTCCACATAACCATATGGTGATACACTTGTAATCACATATGGTCCTCTCCACCGGGACTTCAGTTTTCCGGGAAATAGCCTGAGCCTAGAGTTAAACAACAGAACCTTTTGTCCTGGTTCAAAGATTCTAGATGATAGCTTTCTGTCATGCCACCTTTTTTATTTTTCTTTGTAAAGCTTGGCATTTTCGAAAGCAGTGAATCTGAATTCCTCTAGCTCATTCAGCTGGAGCAATCTTTTCTCTCTAGCTAATTTGGCATCAAAGTTAAGGAATCTGGTTGCCCAATAGGCCTTATGTTCCAGTTCCACGGGCAGGTGACAAGCCTTACCATACACAAGTTGGTAAGGAGAGGTCCCTATGGGAGTCTTGAATGCTGATCTATAAGCCCACAGAGCATCATCCAAGCTTCGTGCCCAATCCTTTCTACAGGTACTTACAGTCCATTCCAGGATTCTTTTTAGTTCTCTGTTAGAGACTTCAGCTTGCCCATTTGTCTGTGGATGATATGGAGTTGCCACCTTATGGCGAATCCCATACCGGACCATGGCAGAGTAAAGCTGTTTGTTGCAGAAGTGAGTGCCCTCATCACTGATTAGTACCCTAGGGACACCAAATCTGCTGAATATGTGTTTCTGGAGGAACTTTAGTACTATTTTAGTATCATTGGTGGGTGTGGCAATGGCCTCTACCCATTTTGATACATAGTCAACTGCCACCAGAATATAAGTGTTTGAGTATGATGGTGGGAAAGGCCCCATGAAATCAATTCCCCACACATCAAACAACTCAATCTCCAAGATTCCTTGTTGAGGCATGGCATAACTATGAGGCAAATTACCAGCTCTCTGGCAACTGTCACAGTTACGTACAAACTCTCGGAAATCTCTATAGAGTGTAGGCCAATAGAAACCACATTAGAGGACCTTGGTGGCTATTCGCTCACCTCCGAAATGGCCTCCATATTGTGATCCATGGCAATGCCATAGGATCCTCTGCGCTTCTTCTCTAGGCACACACCTACGGATTATTCCGTCTGCACATCTCTTAAAGAGATAGGGTTCATCCCACAAGTAGTACTTTGCATCAGTAATTAAT
>NC_029790.2:91749315-91775851 GCF_000816755.2 Arachis ipaensis
TTTTGATCCTACTAAGTATGATCTAAACTTGTCAATGGCATAAACCACTACAAGCAATTCTTTTTCTGTGGTTGTGTAATTCTTCTGGGCATCATTCAAAACACGGCTAGCATAATAAATGACATGCAGAAGCTTGTCATGCCTCTGCCCCAGTACTGTACCAATGGCGTGATCACTGGCATCACACATTAATTCGAACGGTAATGTCCAGTCTGGTGCAGAGATAACTGGTGCTGTGACCAGCTTAGCTTTCAGAGTTTCAAACGCCTGCAGACACTCTGTGTTAAACACAAATGGCGGGTCAGCAGCTAGCAGGTTGCTTAGAGGTTTTGCAATTTTTGAAAAATCCTTTATAAACCTCCTATAGAATCCTGCATGCCCCAGAAAGCTTCTGATTGCCTTAACATTGGCAGGTGGTGGTAATTTTTCAATTACCTCTATTTTAGCTTGATCCACCTCTATTCCCTTTTTTGAAATTTTATGCCCAAGGACAATCCCTTCAGTCACCATAAAGTGACATTTTTCCCAGTTTAAAACCAGGTTGGTCTCTTGGCATCTTTTCAAAACCAGTGTCAGATGATCAAGACAGGAGCTGAATGAGCCTCCATATACTGAGAAGTCATCCATGAAGACTTTCAGAAATTTTTCCACCATATCAGAAAAAATAGAAAGCATGCATCTCTGAAAGGTTGCAGGCGCATTACACAGCACAAAAGGCATCCTTCTGTAAGCAAATACTCCAGATGGACATGTGAATGCTATTTTCTCTTGATCCTGGAGATCTACTGCAATTTGGTTGTAGCCTGAATAGCCATCCAAAAAGCAGTAATAATTATGACCTGCTAGTCTTTCTAGCATCTGGTCTATGAATGGTAAAGGAAAATGATCCTTTCTGGTGGCTGTATTGAGCCTTCTGTAATCAATACACATACGCCACCCTGTAACTGTTCTTGTAGGAACCAGTTCATTTTTTTCATTATGAACCACTGTCATGCCACCCTTTTTAGGGACAACTTGAACAGGACTCACCCAGGGGCTATCTGAAATAAGATAAATAATCCCAGCCTCCAATAATTTAGTGACCTCTTTCTGCACTACTTCCTTCATGGTTGGATTTAGCCGCCTCTGTGGTTGAAACACTGGCTTAGCATCGTCCTCCAATAAGATCTTGTGCATGCATCTAGCTGGGCTTATGCCCTTAAGGTCACTTATGGACCACCCAAGAGCTGTCTTGTGTGTCCTTAGCACTTGAATTAGTGCTTCCTCTTCCTGTGGATTTAAAGCAGAGCTTATGATCACTGGAAAAGTATCACCTTCTCCCAGAAATGCATATTTCAGGGATGGTGGTAATGGTTTGAGCTCGGGTTTAGTAGGTTTTTCCTCTTCCTGAGGAAATTTCAGAGACTCTTTCAGTTCCTCTGAATCCTCTAGATCAGGTGGAACATCTTTAAAGATGTTTTCCAGCTCTGATTCGAGACTCTCATCCATGTTGATCTCTTCTACCAAAGAGTCAATAAGATCAACTTTCATGTAGTCTTTTGGTGTGTCTGGATGCTGCATGGCATTGACAGCATTCAACTTAAACTCATCTTCATTGACTCTCAGGGTGACTTCCCCCTTTTGGACATCAATGAGAGTTCGTCCAGTTACTAGGAAAGGTCTTCCTAGAATGAGAGTAGCACTCTTGTGCTCCTCCATCTCCAGCACTACGAAGTCAGTGGGAAAGGCGAATGGCCCAACCCTGACAATCATGTCCTCAATCATGCCTGATGGGTATTTAATGGAGCCATCAGCAAGTTGGAGACATATCCGGGTTGGTTTAACTTCTTCAGTTAAGCCAAGCTTTCTGATAGTGGATGCAGGTATTAGGTTGATGCTTGCCCCAAGATCGCATAAACCTGTCCTGGTGCAATTTCTCTCTAATGTGCATGGTATTAGAAAGCTTCCGGGATCTTTAAGCTTTTCAGGAAAGCTTTTCAGAATGACTGCACTGCATTCTTCAGTGAGGAGAACTCTTTCAGTTTCTCTCCAATCCTTCTTATGACTTAAGATCTCTTTCATGAACTTGGCATAAGAAGGTATTTGCTCAAGTGCCTCTGCAAATGGAATCTTAATTTCAAGAGTCCTGAGATAATCTGCAAAAACGAGCAAATTGCTTATCGTGCTCCTCTTGGCAGAGTTTTTGAGGATAAGGTATCTTGGCTTTATATTCCTCAACCTTGGTTGCTGTAGGTTTATTTCCTACAGAAAAAGTTGAAGAAGCCTTTTTAGAGGGGTTGTCATCAGCACTTGTGTGTGTCTGATCCCTCTTTGGCATTTGAGTGCCAGAGTTAGAAGCTGGAGTGATGTTAGACGCCAATTCCTCATCTGTTCCTGGCGTTTGAACGCCAGAACTGTGCTTCCTTTGGGCGTTCAATGCCAGTTCCTTGCTTGTTTCTGGCGTTGAACGCCAGTCCTGAGCATGGTCTGGGCGTTCAGCGCCAGCCTTCCACCCAATTTCTGGCGTTTTAACGCCAGAATTATTTTTTCCTGGGCTCTTACTATCCTCAGATGGATTTTGGGTGGTTTGCTCATTCCTTGGCTTCCTGCTGCCTTGAGGTGGGGTATTTAATGTTTTCTCACTTCTTAATTGAACTGCTTGGCATTCTTCTGTTATTTGTTTTGACAACTGCTGTTTTGTTTGCTTCAATTGTTCTTCCATATTCATATTAGCCATCCTTGTCTCTTGTAGTCTATCTTTGAATTCGGCTAACTGTTGTGTTAGAAAGTCCAATTGCTGATTGAATTCAGCAGCTTGTTCTACAGGACTGAGTTCAGCAGTTACTGTTTTAACCTCTTCTTTCATGGAAGGGTCACTACTTAGGTACAGATGCTGATTTCTGGCAACTGTATCAATGAGCTCTTGAGCTTCTTCAATTGTCTTTCTCATGTGGATAGAACCACCAGCTGAGTAATCTAGAGAGATCTGAGCTCTTTCTGTAAGCCCATAATAGAAGATGTCTAACTGAACCCACTATGAAAACATTTCAGAGGGGCATTTTCGTAGCATCTCTCTGTATCTCTCCCAGGCATCATAAAAAGATTCATTATCTCCTTGTTTAAAGCCTTGGATGTCCAGCCTTAGCTGTGTCATCCGTTTTGGAGGAAAGTATTGATTCAGGAATTTTTCTGTCAGCTATTTCCATGTCCTTATGCTAGCCTTAGGTTGGTTATTTAACCACCTCTTGGCTTGGTCTTTTACAGCAAATGGAAACAGTAATAATCTGTAGACATCCTGATCTACTTCCTTATCATGTACTGTGTCAGCAATTTGTAAAAACTGTGCCAGAAACTCTGTAGGTTCTTCCTGTGGAAGACCGGAATACTGGCAGCTTTGCTGCACCATGATAATGAGCTGAGGATTCAACTCAAAGCTACTGACTCCAATGGAGGGTATGCAGATACTACTCCCATATGAAGCAGTAGAGGGGTTAGCATATGACCCCAGAGTCCTTTTGGACTGTTCATTTCCACTTAGATCCATGATGGAGAAAGGGAGATGATGTAATAAAAAAATTATTTTTATTTAGTTATTTCAAAAATAAAATAAATTAAAATAAAATAAATAAAAATGGGTAAAGATTTTTGAAAAAACGAGGAGAGAGAAAGTGGTTAGGAAGTTTTGAAAAGGATATGATGATTTTTGAAAAAGGTTTTAAATTTTGAAATAAAAATCTGAATTTTAAAGGTAAATTTCGAAAATTTGCTTTAAAATAGAGAGAAAAGATATTTTTGAATTTAAAGAGGAGAGAGAAAAATAATAAGATAGCACAAGATTTAAAATTTTTAGATCTAATGCTCCTTATTTTCGAAAATTTTGGAGGGAAAACACCAAGGAACACCAAACATAAAAATTTTAAGATCAAGACACAAGGAAAACTGAAGAACACTTTGAAGATTCACAAGAACACAAAAACATGAAGAAAAAACACCAAACTTAAAATTTTTAGAAAACCAAAATAAGATTTTTCGAAAACCAAAGAAAAATCAACAAGAAAACACCAAACTTAAAGTTTGGCACAAGATTTAATGTAAAAATTATTTTTGAAAAATAATTTTAAAAAGAAGGTACCCAATTACCAAGAACACAGACCAACGCTCTAGCCAATTGGGCAGTAAATGTAACACTTGTTTTGAAGAAGGATATTTTTAAGAAGAAATATTATTTTTATTTTTATTTTTATAAAATTTTTTTTTGAAAAGAATATAAAAGACTCTGACCCAAAAGATAAAATTTTCCTAATCTAAGCAACAGGATTCACCGTCAGTTGTTCAAACTCAAACAATCCCCGGCAACGGCGCCAAAAACTTGGTGCACAAAATTGGAAATCACAATTCTTCACAAATTCGCACAACTAACCAGCAAGTGCACTAGGTCGTCCAAGTAATACCTTACGTGAGTAAGGGTCGATCCCACGGAGATTGTTGGCTTGAAGCAAGCTATGGTTATCTCGTAACTCTTAGTCAGGATATAATAAAACAATTCACTTATCAAATCTGATTACAAGGAATAAAAGAGCATGAAATAAATACTTATTATGCAGTAATGGAGAATATGTTGGAGTTTTGGAGATGCTTTGTCTTCTGAATTTCAGCTTTTCTCTTGTATTCCTCTTCCCTCATGCATGAAAAAGTGCAAAGTTCCTTCCATGGCAAGCTCTATGTAAGGTGTCACCGTTGTCAATGGCTACTTCCCATCTCCTCAGTAAAAATGGTCCAAATGCTCTGTCACAGCACGGCTAATCATCTGGAGGTTCTCGATCATACTGGAATAGGATTTACTATCCTTTTGCGTCTATCACTACGCCCAGCACTCGCGAGTTTGAAACCCGTCACAGTCATCCAATCCCAAAATCCTACTCGGAATACCACAGACAAGGTTTAGACTTTCCGGATTCTCATGAATGCCGCCATCAATCTAGCTTATACCACGAAGATTCTGATTAAGGAATCTAAGAGATAATCATTCATTCTAATGTAGAACGGAGGTGGTTGTCAGACACATGTTCATGGATTGAGAAAGGTGATGAGTGTCACGGATCATCACCCTCTCCATAGTTAAGCGCGAATGAGTATCTTAGAGAGGAACACGCATGTTTGAATGGAAAACAGAAGTACTTGCATTAATTCATCGAGACGCTGCAGAGCTCCTCACCCCCAACAATGGAGTTTAGAGACTCATGCTGCCAAAAGGTACAAATTTCAGATCTAAAATGTCATGAGATACAAAATAAGTCTCTAAAAGTTGTTTAAATACTAAACTAGTAACCTAGGTTTACAGAAAATGAGTAAACTATGATAGATAGTGCAGAGATCCACTTCTGGGGCCCACTTGGTATGTACTGGGGCTGAGACTAAAGCTTCTCATGTGCCTGGGCTGTTTTGGGCGTTCAACGCCAGGCTGTAACCTGTTTCTGGCATTGAACTCCAACTTGTAACGTGTTTCTGGCACTGGACTCGAGACTGCAACAGGAAACTGGCGTTGAACTCCAGTTTACGTCATCTATCCTTGAGCAAAGTATGAACTATTATATATTTCTGAAAAGCCCTGGATGTCTACTTTCCAACGCAATTGGAAGCGCATCAATTGGACTTCTGTAGCTCCAGAAATTCCATTCCGAGTGTAGAGAGGTCAGGATCCAACAACATCAGCAGTCCTTTTTCAGCATGAATTAGATTTTTGCTCAACTCCCTCAATTTCAGCCAGAAATTACTTGAAATTACAGAAAAACACACAAACTCATAGTAAAGTCCAGAAATAAGAATTTTTCCTAGAAACTAATGAAAATAAACTAAAAACTAACTAAAACATACTAAAAACTATATGAAATTAACCCCAAAAAGCGTATAAAATATCCGCTCATCAAGTTGCTACTAATAGTTTTTGCATTTGACAAGTTTAGATCATACCTCATTGGTGCTAAAGTGATTGTTTTCACATATCACACAGCACTTAAATATTTGTTTGCCAGGCGAGAATCAAAACCAAGACTAATAAGATGGATCTTATTATTGCAGGAATTCAACATTGAAATTAGAGACAAGAAAGGAGTGGAGAACAAGGTAGCAGATCACCTATCCAGAATCCCTCATGACAGTTGATGACAGTTCACAAAGCACCATGGTTTGCAGACATTGCCAACTTCAAGGCAACTGGGACTTTACCTCCAGAGATCAACAAACATCAAAAAAGAAAGCTCATAAATGATGCAAAATATTTTGTCTGGGATGAGCCATATCTCTTCAAGAAATGTTCAGATGGAATCCTGAGAAGATGTGTTTCAGAAGAAGAAGGACGAGAGGTCCTGTGGAATTGCCACGGCTCATGCTATGGAGGCCATTTTGGAGGGGACAGAACTGCAGCCAAGGTGTTACAAAGCGGATTCTTTTGGCCCACCCTTTTCAAGGATGCCAAAGAACTAGTAAAGAACTGCAATGAATGCCAAAGAGCTAGAAACTTGCCCAGAAGAAATGAGATGCCACAGAATTTCATCTTAGAACTGGAACTGTTTGATGTATGAGGAATCGATTTCATGGGACCATTTCCAACCTCATATTCAAACAAGTACATTTTGGTGGCAGTGGACTACGCTTCCAAGTGGGTGGAGGCTATTGCAACCCCAACAAATGATAACAAGGTGGTCATGAACTTCCTCAAGAAGAATATCTTTAGCTGGTTTGGAGTCCCACGAGCACTCATTAGTGATGGAGGGAGCCACTTTTGTAACAAACCACTAGAAGCTCTTCTCCTACGATACGGGGTGAAACACAAGGTTGTAACGCCTTACTATCCCCAAACAAGTGGGCAAACTGAGATATCTAACAGAGAGCTAAAAAGGATTTTGGAAAAGACTGTGGGAGCATCAAGAAAGGATTGGTCGAAGAAGCTGGATGACGCTCTTTGGGCATACAAAACAGCATTCAAAACACCACTCGGGATGTCCCCATATCAGCTGGTGTATGGGAAAGCTTGTCACCTACCATTGGAGCTGGAACACAAAGCTCTCTGGGCTCTCAAGATACTAAATTTTGACAGCATTGCTGCTGGTGCAAAGAGGATTCTGCAGCTGCAAGAGATGGAGGAATTTAGATCTAAAGCCTATGAAAATGCCAAGATTTATAAAGAAAAGGCGAAAAGAAGACATGACCTCCATCTGGCACCCAGGAGTTTCGTAAAAGGGCAGCAAGTACTCCTCTACAACTCAAAATTGAGACTGTTCCCAGGAAAACTCAAATCAAGGTGGTCAGGACCCTTTCTTGTCACAAAAGTCTCCCCATATGGACACATAGAAATCATGGATGAAAGTTCTGAGAGGACTTTCATTGTGAATGGACAAAGGCTCAAACACTATATGGGCAACATGGGGGAAAACCCCAAAGTGAAGTATCATCTCAAGTAATGGAGGGATCGTCGAGCTAGCGACGCTAAAAGAGCGCTTTGTTGGGGAAAAAATTTTTGCATGAAAGGATTCTTGATTGGTTTAGAAACTATACTTTACAACGAGACTCCATTAGATAAATCTCCCCACACTTAAACCAAGCATGTCCTCATGCTAAGAATAAAGAAGGACAAGAAAAGGGTATGAACATTTATTCAATGCAAATAAATTATATGCTTCTATCTATATGAATGCAACTAAATGCAAAATGATTCTACCTACTTGGTCAAAAGCAAATCGATCTCCAAGAATATATATCAGGTAGGGCTAAGTAGTATGATAACTCATGAATCCTACTAATTCAAATATCAAAATAAAGTTCAAATAGACTTGCAAGAAGAATGCTCATGAAAGCCGGAAACAAGGAATTGAGCATCGAACCCTCACCGGAAGTGTATCCGCTCTAGTCGCTCTAGTGTATAGGGTTGATCACTCAATTCTCTTCTAATCATGCTTTCTATGATTTATTTTTCATCTAACAGTCAACAATTATTCAGTGCATGCATACATTCATCATGAGGACTTATTCATAGGTTGTAATGGGGCTAGGGTCAAGGTATGGATGCATATGGTCAAGTGAGCTTGAAATTTGCATCTTTGATTAACCTAAGCTCTCACCTAACACATATAACAACCTATACAATTCTAATACAAAACCTAGCTACCCATGATTCCCACTTTTTAACATACTCATGCATTCATTTTAATTCACATTCCATATGCATTGATTTTTATTGAACTTTACTTTGGGGCATTTTTGTCCCCTTTTTATTCCTTTTTCTCTTTTTTTCTTTTTCTATTTTTTTCTTTTATATATATATGTTCCTTTTTTTATCATTTTTTTTCTTTCTAAAGTATATACAAATGTATCAATGCATATGGTTTTACATATAGTGCATGAATATGTACCCAATTCCCAATATGTTTAACAAAAATAAAAATTACACTTTTACCTCAACCAATGTCCCAAGGTTCCCATACCCAAATGATACACACCCTCACTAGCCTAAGCTAATCGAAGATCCAAATTAAGGACATTTATTATTTTTCACTTAAGGCTAGTGATGTGCAATAATTAAGAACAAAAGGGATTCAATAGGCTCAAAATTCGCTAACAATGGTTGATGAAAGGTAGGCTATTTGGGTAAGTGAGCTAAATGAAATGATGGCCTCAATCATATAAATGCATGTATACATGGAATAATGGACATAAAGAATCAAACAAATTAAAGATTACAATCATAGAGAGAGAACAATGCACACAAGAATGGAAAATAAGTGGTTATATGACGTAACCACACAATTAGGCTCAAAACTTACATGCTTGTGTTCTTAGCTCAAAAACCATGTTCCAAAAATAAATTCTTCAAGCAAGTTTGTCACAAAAAAATTTTTCAAATTGGTAGAGTGCCCTAAAAAAAATAATTTTTCTTGGAAAAGAAATCATCACCCTAACCAAGTAGTCCTAACATAAAAAGGAAGTGGTAAAAATATGTACAAATTCTAACTAACATGCAACCTATCATGCAATGCAACAACTAATCTAACAAAGACAAAAATTAAGAATTTGGTGTTGAAAAAGGAAGTTGTTACCCATGGAGGTCGGTCGGACGACCTCCCCACACTTAGAAATTTACACCGTCCTCGGTGCATGCAAAGGAGAGCAAGGTGGACGGGTTGCTACAATTGATGAGTTCCTTCAAAAGGTTGTGCGGATGAACTTGTTTGTTGCCCCATTTGAAGCTTTTCCATTCCTTTCCTTCTTGGTGGCCAACCTCAAAGGAGAGAAAAAGAAAAAAAATTAAGCCTACAACAAAGATATCAAAGCAAGTAGAACATAGGCGGGGGCCAATGCCAACTAAGAATAGGGTCCTCACTACATGGTAGCTACAACATGTGAGTGAAAAAGCAATTCAAGCAAAGGCATATTAACTAATACTTGATGCAAGAACAAAGTAAAAGCATGAAGAGCATAAACTTAGAAAATAAAAGGGAAAACAAGTAACAAAAATAAAATTAAAATGCAATGAATGAAAACAAGGAAATGCAATAAAAGAAGATGAAAGAAAAGAGAGAAATTTTTTTTTTACATATATATATTTTTTTAATTTTATTTATTTTTTTAAACTTTTTTTTTGTTTTTTTTTATTTTTAAAAGAAAGAAAAAAATTTCCAGGAGAGGAAGAAGAAAAAAATAGAAAGAAAGAAGAAAAAAAGAAGAAAGAAGGAGAAAGGAGAAAGGAGAAAAACAGAGTGCAAATCCGCGCATATGCGCCAAGCGTGCTCAGCTCTCCTAACCTATAAACATTCTAAAGCAACCAAAATTCAAATTTAACAAAAATCTTTAACTTTTTGAAAAATTTTCAAAGACAAAACAAACAAAACTTGTACTTTAAGCAACCTACTTTAACAACAATCTAAACTAATCAAAACAAACTAAGAAACAACCAATCAATCAAAGAAAAATGTATAAGAGTATAGAAAATAACATAAACTACCTATAATGGCAACTCAAATCACTTATTAACCAAATCTAAAAGAGAGTGGAAAGAGTCTACCATGGTGGGGTGTCTCCCACCTAGCACTTTTGTTTATTGTCCTTAAGTTGGACTTATGGGGAGCTCCTCTTAAGGTGGCTTGTGCTTGTAACCATCTTGGAACATCCACCAATGCTTGAATCTCCAATAAGCTCCATTCTTCAATGTTAATATCTTCAAGCCTTGATGGAGTTCTTCACAAACCATGAGCTCCCAAATTTGATCCTCCCTGTGCGATCCGGGATCCCACACTTTGTTTTGACACCCATCTTCAAATTG
Organism: Arachis ipaensis; assembly: GCF_000816755.2. Classification (NCBI taxonomy): domain Eukaryota; kingdom Viridiplantae; phylum Streptophyta; class Magnoliopsida; order Fabales; family Fabaceae; genus Arachis; species Arachis ipaensis. The sequence continues at coordinate 91,759,610 of NC_029790.2, forward strand.
ATCATCATGATTCCAATTGGGTGGTATGACTTTAGAATTCTCAATTAAGCACCCAAACATCCTCCTAGACCCATGCAATTTGGTTCTACACCAACCATTGCTATTCAACTTCGAGCATGCAACCATCATGAACTTAGAGTGATGTGTCCAACCACTACACAACTCTCTCCTACTCTTAACTCCACAAAGAGCTCTAAGTTGACCATCATTTTCAATCAAACCATATTCAAGTGAGAAAGTGAAGCTTAGGGATAGAAATTTTACCCACTTGAATGTTGTGTTGGATGGTGACTTAGGAAGGGATGTCTCCAATGGTCTTGCAAGTTCCACTCCCTTGTGCTCTTCTTTGATTATCTCCACCTCTTCACAAGCTTCTTCAATTTCAACCTCTTCCTCTTGGTAGCTTCCTTCCAATTCAATCTCTTCTTCATTGCTTACCAAGGGCATGAGAGATTGTTCATCTTCTTCTTTGATCTCCATGTCAAGCCTAATGGGAGAGGATTCAATTGTACATTGAAATTCCTCAATGATTGAATCCATCTCTTGATCAACCTCTTCAAAGTTTTCAATCATAATGTGCTTTGGAGGTTGTACACCCTCCTCAATATCAACATCAAGCTTCTTGGAAGAGGTCTCTCTAATGCTACATCCCCATGGACTTCCAACATCTCCTATGTTTCCAACCACTTCTTCCAACTCATTTATCTCAACTTCTTCCCCTTGTGACAATTCTTGCTTCAACTCCTCTTCTTCACCTTGAAGCTCCAAACTCACTCCCTCATTAAGCTCCTTGGTTGCTTCTCCACATTCGTCAATGGGAGTTCCTTGATTGCTTAGTTGGGAGGAGGCCATATTGCTAACGGCTTCCACTAGGATAGCCATCTTGGCTCCTAGCTCTTTAAACTTCTTTTCATCCTCCTATTGTCGCCTTAAGATATGAGATTCAAGATCTCTCAATTCATGCGTGGGGGCTTCATCGGGAGGTGATGGTGGAAGAGAGGGTTCATTGTTTGGGAGGAAGGTTTCATGATTGGAAGTTGGTTTACCTTGGTAAGGGTATGGAGATGGTGTATATTGAAGTGGTTCTTGAGAGTAATTGTGTTGGAATGGTGGTGGTTTCATGTATGGTTCATATGGTTCATAAGGTGGTTGGTATGATGGATAAGGATTAGGGTCATATGGAGGTGTTTGGTGGTATGGGGCTTGTGAGTAAGGTGGTTCCAAGTCATGTTGACGGGGTGTTTCATAGGCATGTGGTGGTGGTTATTGACAATCACAATAAGGGTCACCACATCCATTAGATTGATATACATTGGGATGAGAGTTATACCCATAAGAATTCGGAGGGGGTTATTGCCAAGAAGGTTGATCAATCCCTTGAGGCTCCTCCCATCTTTGATTGTTCCATCCTTGATGCACATCCTCATTGTAGCTCCCATTTCCTACAACATAATTTGAGCCAAACTCATAGCCAAAGGGGTGAGAATTCATAGTAACAAACAAAAACAAAAACTAACAAAAATAAGCAACAAAGTCCTAAAGCTAACAAAAACTAGCAAATAAGCAAAAGAAAAACATATTCACAATATTCACAATAGCCAATAACATAACACCATTGCAACTCCCCGGCAATGGCGCCATTTTGATGAGCGAATTCCTGACGGTTTAGAATTTTTTTGTAAAGTATAGTTTCTAAACCAATCAAGAATCCTTTCATGCAAAATTTTTTTTGGTTGTCACAAAGAACAATCCCCAAATAAGAATTAACCGGAGTATGTAGACTCCGGGTCGTCTCACGAGAAATTGCAATGAAGTGGTCAATTATTGGCTATGAAGTGGGGTAAGGGGGGTTTTGGGTTGATAAGAGGACAAGAAATTAAACTACAAGAAATGTAAATTAAGCAAGTAATTAAAGAGGACAAGTAAATAAGCAAAAGCAAATAATAAAGAGAGAGACATTCATGGCAAAGATTGAGATTATAGGCTTTCTATCCTAGTCATGCAATGATTAATTCATCTTATTTAGTCAACTCCAACAAATAGGGAGAAATTCAAACAAGACTAATCAATCATACCACAATAATAACAAGAATTTATCTCATTACGTCATCTCCAACAAATAGGGAGAAAGTCTAACGAGACTAGCTAATCTCAATCAAAAAGTCCTAATCAACTTACTAATTAAATTAGCAAAAGATTAGCGTCAATAGAAACAATATTCCAAAAGTCCTAATCAACTCACTGATGGAAAAAATTGTGGAAAACGAATTTCCAAAACACCCAAATCTAACCGCAAGTATACCGGGTCGCATCAAGTAGTAAAACTCACGTGAGTGAGGTCGATCCCACAGGGATTGATGGATCAAGCAACTTTAGTGGGTGATTAGTTTAGTCAAGCTAACATTGAAGTGAATTGTATGAAATTGTAGCCAACAGAAAGTAAATGACAATGAATTTAAAGTTGTAGAATGTAAATTGGCAAGTAACTTAAAGAGCAAGAAATGTAAATTGCAAGAATCTTAAATTGCAAGAAAAGTAAATTGCATGAAAAGTAAAGGGGCTGGGGTGTTGGAAATTAAAGAAAGCAATAGATCACACAACTGAAAATTTAAATTGCAGGAAGAATAAATTGGGAACAATGTAAGCAGAGAAGCAAAATTGCAGTGAATAAGAACTTAGAATAATTGCAGGAAATGTAAATTGGAAGCAATGCAACAGAAGGTAAAAATGCTTGAAAGATTAAAAATAGAAAATGACTGATGCTAAATTGCAGCAATTAAAAGGAAGTTGAAGATCTCAGGGGTGGAGGAGACTAGAAAACAAGTCTAGATCTCAAGTCCTTCCTTGATCCAACAAGAGAAAAGTTGCAGAGAATTAAAAGAAAGATTTCAGAAGAAGTAAAGAGAAGTTACAGATAGAGAATGAAAACAGAATTCCTTCCACTCTCAATCCAAAATTTAAAACAGAAATCAAAATTAAAGAGAGAGTTTTCTAATCTTAATGCTCCCCAGTGGAGCCAGCCTTCAATGCTTTCTATCAGAGCCAACCTCCTTTCTAAAATGAGAATGATGCCTTATATAGGCTTTTTACAAAATAAAAATGAAAAATAAAAACAATATTTACAAAATGAAATTCCTAATTTAACTTCTCTGTGTGCCTTTGAGTCATGTGGGTTTTGCTTGCTTTGGAGTGGAACTGGGTTGAAGATGGATCCGGATGGTTGCTCTTGGACTTGGGAAGAAATCCGTTTGCAATTTGGACTTTGGAGCCTTTAAGTTTGAGTCAAAGTTTGAGGCAAACTTTAACTCAAACGTTGGGTTGATGAAATTATGCAGAATGGTATTTTGCTGTCATTGGCGTTTGAGTCCAAGTTTGAGGCCCAACTTGGACGCAAACGTTGACACTTGTTGCACATCAAGTTTTGGGATGCTACTTTGTCCGCTTGTCAACGTTGCCAATTTCATGCCAACTATAGACTATTATATATGGTTGGAAAGCTCTAAATGTCAGATTTCTAACCCAATTAGAATCACCTCAATTGGACATCTACAACTCAAGTTACGCTCCTTTGAAGAGGACAGGGTCGCTGGCTTTGGTGTGCAGCGTTTGAGGCGACATTTGCCTCAAACGTGGACGAAAACGCCAGGTTTTGGAGGCTCAAATGCATTGTCCACCCCATACTATTATATATTTTTCGAAAGCCCTGAATGTCTACTTTCCAATGCCATTGGAAGCGCTTCATTTGGAGCTCCACAGCTCGAGTTATACTCCGTCGAAGGTGCAGAGGTCAGTTGGCCTCACTGCAGGTTGCCACCATGTTCGTTTATGCATATTTCGGGGCAGTTTTCTCCCTCAATTTTAGTGTCCACCATGCAGTGCTATATATGCTTGGAAAGCTCTCGATTCCTACTTTTCATTGCTTTTTGAATCACCTCATTTGGAGCTCTGTAGCTCAAGTTATTCATGTTGGAAGTATACCCCTTCAGGCTGTGTTTGTTGTGGCGCCAACGTTTGCCTAAAAGCTTGAGGTCAAACGTTGGCGCAAGCTTTTGCTCTCCCTCCAGGGTGTATTTGTTGTGGCGCCAACATTTTCCTGAAAGCTTGAGGTCAAACGTTGGCGCAAGCTTTTGCTCCCTCCAGGGTGTAGTCAAGCTCCTCCAAAAGTTTGAGCTAAAGTTTGAGGCAAGCTTTGGCTCAAGCTTTTTGTTCTCTCTTGCTCTTTGTCATTCCTTCTTTCTTCAACCTTTTTCAAAGCTCTTTTCACCTATCATCAATCAATCAAAGACATCAAAGCTATGCTCAAAATCCTGAGATTGTTATTCTTTCATAATATATGATAGTTATAGCACAAAATCTCATGAAGTTGCATTAATTTATCCATGGTTGATTAAATCAAAGGAAACATGAAATTCTACCCAACTGGCTTACTTATGGCTTAAGAAAGTTCATAAAATCTATTGAAAACAAAGGAAAAAGCATAGAAAAACATGACATGATGACATGTCATCACAACACCAAACTTAAAACTTGCTTGTCCCCAAGCAAGAAAAGAATCATGCAATGTCATTGGTACTCAGAGCCTTCAGCTTTCTCATTCTTTCCCTTTTTCTTTTCTTGCTTTATTTTGCATTTGCTTCTTCAATGTTTTCATGATTTTAAAAGATTTCACAAAACGTGCTAGATGAAAACTTCAATTAAATAAAATCTAATGCAATTAAGCAACAATCAAACATACTAGCTTTCCAATACTTTTATGCACATGCTAAAATCTTCTTTAATGCCTTGTTTGTTTATGATCATGATAATTTATTGCTTTTGAATTCACAAAACTCAAGTTGGTAATCATAATACCACAGCAACATGTTACAAATCAAGATTTAAGCTATGCTTTATTCATACACACATGTAAACAGAAAGGATGAAGACAATCATGCAATTTAAGTGCTGAAAATAAATGAGAGGAAAAGGAACTCTACAACCTTGTAGTTCATCTTTCGTCATTGTTGTCCTTTTTTCCTATTGAGAGGAAAAGGAACTCTACAACCTTGTAGTTCATCTTCATTATTGTTGTCCTTTTTCCTCTATTCTTCCTCCTTCCCTTGCCAAACTCAGAATGCTTGCTCTTTCTAAAGCAACAATTAGAATAATGGCTATGGGGCTAAGATGGATCATGAGTGTCTCACACAATGAAATGTTAGCAATACATGTGTTTCAAGCAAGCAAAATTAAAGATAACAATCAAGGCACAAGAGACAGAGACATTGTGATTGCATATATAAGAAGGTGTACACAATACATTGCATAAAAGATAAGTGGCACACCAAACTTAGTGTGACACTTTCACTTGGAATTAATGCAAGTATCTTGTAAATATGGGAACCAAATTTTTGTTGCATAGCAACACGAAACTTAGAATGCAATCCTATGTCAATTTATTTGAATTAAAACAAAGAACGAAAACAAAGCAGATAAGAAATGTTACCTATGGTTGGGTTACCTCCCAACAAGTGCTCTTTTAGTGTCATTAGCTTGACATGTTGTTCTTCACTTTCTTCCTCTTCTTCCAGTTTGTTAAGAGGAATGACCTCAAAGGAGGGAAGGATTCAGCTAGTGTCCCTTGTCTTGGCCTTTCCTCAGCAAGCTTCCTTTTGAAAATGGCTTGATTGATCTTGCTTGCTGGATTAGGGACAGAATTGGTGTTCTTGCTAGTTGCCTTCACTTCTTTGGATTCAAGACTTGGTTGCTGTGTGATTATTGGAGTTTTGTATTCATCCAGAGCCTTTTGAATTGGTGGTTCCATGAACTCTTCCTTCATGTACTTCTCTGCCTCTCTTGAGTGTAAATTTTCTGGAATGACTTCCTCACTTTCTTGCTCCTCCACTTCCTCTTTTACACTCAACATTTGTTTTAATAGCTCTTTCATGGAGGAGGTTTGTTGATCTTCCCAACATTTCTTCATCTCCTCTTCATATCTTTTAATCTCAGATTCAATTGTTGAGACTTTTTGGTCCAGGGAGTTTGAGGAAGTTGTGAGTTTTCATGTTCCCTTGTCATCTCAAGTGGCCTCTGTGAATATGCAAGTTCAAGTTCAAATGTTTCCACCACCTCTTTTTTCTTCACTAAAAATCCACTTGACTCAGTAGCCTCTTCCTCTTGTTTTTCCTCCTTCTTCATTGCACTCACCAATTGAGCTAGCTGCACTTCCATGTTTTTGAGGGAGCTTTCTTGTTCTTTCCAAACTTTCGTTGTCTTCTCCTCATATCTCCCAAGGAAAATTGAAATTACTCATATCAGAGATGAGAATTTCTTAGTGAGGCAAAAACTCAAACACCTTGGTTTCAATCTAAAACAGAAAACAAAAATAAAGAAAATGCTTGATCTAGACTTTTCACCCACTTAATCATTGTTGATCTAAATCAATCCCCGGCAACGGCGCCAAAAACATGATGGGAAAATTTGTGGAAAACGAATTTCCAAAACACCCAAATCTAACCGGCAAGTATACCGGGTCGCATCAAGTAGTAAAACTCACGTGAGTGAGGTCGATCCCACAGGGATTGATGGATCAAGCAACTTTAGTGGGTGACTAGTTTAGTCAAGCTAACATTGAAGTGAATTGTATGAAATTGTAGCCAACAGAAAGTAAATGACAATGAATTTAAAGTTGCAGAATGTAAAGTGGCAAGTAACTTAAAGAGCAAGAAATGTAAATTGCAAGAATCTTAAATTGCAAGAAAAGTAAATTGCATGAAAAGTAAAGGGGCTGGAGTGTTGGAAATTAAAGAGAGCAATAGATCACGCAACTGGAAATTTAAATTGCAGGAAGAATAAATTGGGAACAATGTAAGCAGAGAAGCAAAATTGCAGTGAATAAGAACTTAGAATAATTGCAGGAAATGTAAATTGGAAGCAATGCAACAGAAGGTAAAAATGCTCGAAAGATTAAAAATAGAAAATGACTGATGCTAAATTGCATCAATTAAAAGGAAGTTGAAGATCTCAGGGGTGGAGGAGACTAGAAAATAAGTCTAGATCTCAAGTCATTCCTTGATCCAACAAGAGAAAAGTTGCAAAGAATTAAAAGAAAGATTGCAGAAGAAGTAAAGAGAAGTTGCAGATAGAGAATGAAAATAGAATTTCTTCCACTCTCAATCCAAGATTTAAAACAAAAATCAAAATTAAAGAGAGAGTTTTCTAATCTTAATGCTCCCCAGTGGAGCCAGCCTTCAATGCTCTCAATCAGAGCTAACCTCCTTTCTAAAATGAGAATGATGCCTTATATAGGCTTTTTACAAAATGAAAATAAAAAATAAAAACAATATTTACAAAATGAAATTCCTAATCTAACTTCTCTGTGTGCCTTTGAGTCATGTGGGTTTTGCTTGCTTTGGAGTGGAATTGGGTTGAAGATGGATCCGGATGGTTGCTCTTGGACTTGGGAAGAAATCCGTTTGCAATTTGGACTTTGGAGCCTTTAAGTTTGAGTCAAAGTGTGAGGAAAACTTTAACTCAAATGTTGGGTTGATGAAATTATGCAGAACGGTATTTTGCTATCATTGGCGTTTGAGTCCAAGTTTGAGGCCCAACTTGGACGCAAACGTTGACACTTGTTGCACATCAAGTTTTGGGATGCTACTTTGTCCGCTTGTCAATGTTGCCAATTTCATGCCAACTATAGACTATTATATATGGTTGGAAAGCTCTGAATGTCAGCTTTCTAACCCAATTAGAATCACCTCAATTGGACATATACAACTCAAGTTATGCTCCTTTGAAGAGGACACGGTCGCTGGCTTTGGTGTGCAGCGTTTGAGGCGACGTTTGCCTCAAACGTGGACGAAAACGCCAGGTTCTGGAGGCTCAAATGCATTGTCCACCCCATACTATTATATATTTTTCGAAAGCCCTGAATGTCTACTTTCCAATGCCGTTGGAAGCGCTTCATTTGGAGCTCCACAGCTCGAGTTATACTCCGTCGAAGGTGCAGAGGTCAGTTGGCCTCACTGCAGGTTGCCACCATTTCGTTTATGCACATTTCGGGGCAGTTTTCTCCTTTAATTTTAGTGTCCATCATATAGTGCCATATATGCTTGGAAAGCTCTCGATTCCTACTTTCTATTGCTTTTTGAATCACCTCATTTGGAGCTCTGTAGCTCAAGTTATTCATGTTGGAAGTTTACCCCTTCAGGCCGTGTTTGTTGTGGCGCCAACGTTTGCCTAAAAGCTTGAGGTCAAACGTTGGCGCAAGCTTTTGCTCTCCCTCCAGGGTGTATTTGTTGTGGCGCCAACGTTTTCCTGAAAGCTTGAGGTCAAACGTTGGCGCAAGCTTTTGCTCCCTCTAGGGTGTAGTCAAGCTCCTCCAAAAGTTTGAGCTAAAGTTTGAGGCAAGCTTTGGCTCAAGCTTTTTGTTCTCTCTTGCTCTTTGCCATTCCTTCTTTCTTCAACCTTTTTCAAAGCTCTTTTCACCTATCATCAATCAATCAAAGACATCAAATCTCTGCTCAAAATCATGAGATTGTTATTCTTTCATAATATATGATAGTTATAGCACAAAATCTCATGAAGTTGCATTAATTTATCCATGGTTGATTAAATCAAAGGAAACATGAAATTCTACCCAATTGGCTTACTTATGGCTCAAGAAAGTGCATAAAACCTATTGAAAACAAAGGAAAAAGCATATAAAAACATGACATGATGACATGTCATCACTCACTAATTAAATTACCAAAAGATTAGCGTCAATGGAAACAATACTAGCTAACAACTCTAGATCACCAACATAAGTTGGGTTTTCATGACTCAAGATTGCCCAATTACTCTTTTCAAGCCGAGAATGCTCAAGATCTACTCTAACATCCAACCAAGCATTTTGTCAAATACTTGGAAGGCATAAAAAGAAGGCATAATAAAAGAGCAAGAAATAGTAAAATCTACCAACTACCAATTGCAAGAAAAATAAATTCACAACTCAATTCAAAAATTAAAAGAACATCAAACATTAAATCTCATTAAAGAAAAATCAAATCCAACAAGAGCATCCATGAACATAAAAGAGAGCATAAAAGGGAAATTAACAAGAAAACTAAGAAGAACAAAGGTGTAACAACAAGAAATTAAAAGAGAAAACGAAAACAAAACAAGAATTGAAAGATGAATTTAAGAAAAGTAAACCTAAACTACCCTAAATTCTAGAGAGAAGAGAGAGCTTCTCTCTCTAGAATTCTACCCTAAAACATGATGAAAACTAAACTATGACTACTTTCTTCATTCCCCCCTTCAATCCTTGGGTTCAATAGCATCAGAAATGGGTTGGATTGGGCCCAAAATGAGCTGCAAAATCGCTGGGGGCGATTTCATAAAAGTGTGCCACGGACAACATCGGCACGCGCGCGCAAAGTGCGCGTGCGCGCCCCTGAACGCGAAGCAACATATAACAAAATTTATATCATTTCGAAGCCCCGGATGTTAGCTTTCCAACGCAACTAGAACCGCCTCATTTGGACTTCTGTAGCTCAAGTTATGGTTGATTGAGTGCGAAGAGGTCGGGCTTGACAGCTTTACGGTTCCTTCATTTCTTCATGAGTTCTCCCACTTTGCATGGTTTTCTTCTCACTTCTTCCATCCAATACTTGCCTTATGAACCTGAAATTACTCAACAAACATATCAAGGCATCGAATGGAATTAAAGTGAATTAAAATCACCAATTTAGGGCCTAAAAAGCATGTTTTCACATTTAAGCACAAATCAAGGGAGAATTACAAAATCATGCTATTTCATTGAATAAATGTGAGAAAAGGTGATAAAATCCCCCAAATTAAGCACAAGATAAACCACAAAATTGGGGTTTATCAAATCTCCCCAGGAGGCAACCCAACCTAAGGTAGTTTCTTTTTCATCGTCATTTGAATAAAGACCACAAGTTGTTTCCCCTGTATTACAAGGAGCTAAGTTTGGTGTTTCACACCAAAACAATCCAAGAGTGAAAGTGTGATTCTAAGTTTGGTGTTCCACCGAAGATATTAGTTAGAATCACACTACACTCCAATGGCAAAATGCTAGCTCCAACTAATCAGGGGAACCACTTAGCAGTAGTTTAGTCTTTAGTTAATAGTTGCTTAGTTAATAACAACGTATGAGGCTCTCTGTAAGTATGCAATCTGTTGTACTAGGTAAGGAACTAAGTTTGGTGTTCACACACCAAATTAAGTTCAGAAATTCACAAGCATACATGCAAGCTAACTATTTCTCAAGTGCTTTGGGAATAAGCAACTTCCAATAACTTTGCAGGAGCCTTCTGAGGAAATGGTGCACCATCATCCAAGGAAGTGAAGGAGCAAAAACTATGGATGATGACAACAAGGGGACAGCTAGAAACCATCACCCGAAGGTCGTATTGTTACTTAATTCCATATACTTGAAATGCAAAAAAAAAAAAATTGGAAGTACCAAGGTGCCCTTGATTAATAGTTACTCATTAGTTTAAATCATTAGAATTTAATGTTTGTTTTTATTGCTTTTGTCATATGTGTGCTGTCCACGATACCTGCTGCATCTTCACCTTGCTTAATTGTATGCTTGTCCCTTTTTTTAATCAAATAAAAAGAGAATGTGTGTTATCAAAGACCAGAGTGGAATCTATATTGTGGAGTAAGTTCCTAATTTTGTGGTGTGGTAATTGATGAGCAGATATTTTATACGCTTTTTGGGGTTAATTTCATATAGTTTTTAGTATATTTTAGTGAGTTTTTAGTTTGTTTCCTTTAGTTTTTAGGAAAAATTCATATTTCTGAACTTTACTATGAGTTGTGTGTTTTTCTGTAATTTCAGGTATTTTTCTTGCTGAAATTGAGGGAGCTGAGCAAAAATCTGATTCAGGCTGAAAAAGGACTGCTGATACTGTTGGATTCTGACCTCCCTGCACTCAAAGTGGATTTTCTGGAGCTACATAACTCGAAATGGCACGCTTCCAATTGCGTTGGAAAGTAGACATCCAGAGCTTTCCAGCAATATATAATAGTCCATACTTTGCTCAAGTATAGACGATGTAAACTGGCATTCAACGCCAGTTCTTTGCCCAATTCTGGCGTCCAGCGCCAGAAAAGGATTAAAAGTTGGAGTTCAACGCCAAAAATGGATCCAAACCTGGGGTTGAACACCCAAAACAGCCTTATGCACGTGAATTGTTTAAGTCTCAGCCCCAGCACACACCAAGTGGGCCCCAAAAGTGGATCTCTGCACCACCCATCATAGTTTACTCAATTTCTATAAACCTAAGCTACTAGTTTAGTATTTAAACAACTTTTAGAGACTTATTTTGGATCTCTCATGACATTTTAGATCTGAACTTTGTACTCTTTGATGGCATGAGTCTCTAAACTCCATTGTTGGGGGTGAGGAGCTCTGCTGTGTCTCGATGAATTAATGCAAGTATTTCTATTTTCCATTCAAACATGCGTGTTTCTATCTAAGATATCCATTTGCGCCTAACTATGGAGAAGGTGATGATCAGTGACACTCATCACCTTCCTCAATCCATGAACGTGTGTCTGACAATCACCTCCATTCTACATCAGATTGAATGAATATCTCTTAGATTCCTTAATCAGAATCCCCGTGGTATAAGCTAGATTGATGGCGGCATTCATGAGAATCCGGAAAGTCTAAACCTTGTCAGTGGTATTCCGAGTAGGATTCAGGGATTGAATGACTGTGACGAGCTTCAAACTCGCGAGTGCTGGGCGTAGTGACAGACGCAAAAGGAGGGTGAATCCTATTCCAGCATGATCGGGAATCTCAGATGATTAGCCGTGCTGTGACAGAGAAGGACGTGCGTGCGTGAATCAGAGGACAAAGGAAAGCAGAGATTCAGAAGACAAAGCATCTCCAAAACTCCAACATATTCTCCATTACTGCATAACAAGTAACCTTTAACCCATGCTCTCTTGTTTATTTGCAATTCAACTGATAAATACAATTGACTTCCTGACTAAGAATTGCAAGATAACCATAGATTGCTTCAAACCAACAATCTCCGTGGGATTCGACCCTTACTCACGTAAGGTATTACTTGGATGACCCAGTGCACTTGCTGGTTAGTGATACGAGTTGTGAAAAGTGTGATTCACAATTCGTGCACCAAGTTTTTGGTGCCATTGCCGGGGATTGTTCGTGTTTGAACAACTGACGGTTTATTTTGTTGCTTAGATTAGGAAAATTTTTCTTTTTGGTTTAGAGTCTCTTATTATTGTTCTTAGTTAAAAATATCCTTCTTTAAAACAAGTGTTACATTTACTGCCCAATTGGCTAGAGCGTTGGTCTAAGTCCGTGGAAGTTTGGTACACTCTTTTTAAAATCTTTTTCAAAAATAATATTTTCTCTATTAAATTTTGTGCCAAACTTTAAGTTTGGTGTTTTCTAGTTGATTTCCCTTTGATTTTCGAAAATTTTAAGTTTGGTGTTCCTTCTTCATGTTCTTGTGTTCTTGTGAGTCTTCAAAGTGTTCTTGAGTTTTTCTTGTGTCTTGATCTTAAAATTTTAAGTTTGGTGTTCCTTGGTGTTTTTCCTCCAAATTTTTCGAAAACAAGGAGTATTAGATCTAAAAATTTTAAATCTTGTGCTATTTTATTGTTTTTCTCTTTCCTCACTAAATTCAAAAATATCTTTTCTCTCTAATTTTAAAACAAATTTTCGAAAATTATTTTTAAAAAAAAATTCAGATTTTTTTTTTCAAAATTTAAAATCTTTTCCAAATCATATCTTTTTCAAAACTTCCTTACCACTTTCTCTCCCCTCATTTTTTCGAAAATATTCACCTATTTTTATTTATTTTATTAATTTATTTTATTTTCGAAATAAATAAATAAATAAATAAATAAAATATTTTTTCTATTTTACATCATCTCCCTTTCTCCATCATGGACCTAAGCGGAAATGAACAGTCCAGGAGGACTCTGGGGTCATATTCTAACCCCTCTACTGCTTCATATGGGAGTAGCATCTGCATACCCTCCATTGGAGCCAGTAGTTTTGAGTTGAATCCTCAGCTCATTATCATGGTACAGCAAAGTTGCCAGTATTCCGGTCTTCCACAGGAAGAACCTACAGAGTTTCTGGCACAGTTTCTACAGATTGCTGACACAGTACATGATAAAGAAATAGATCAGGATGTCTACAGACTATTACTGTTTCCATTTGCTGTAAAAGATCAAGCTAAGAGGTGGTTGAATAACCAACCTAAGGCCAGCATAAGGACATGGAAACAGCTAACAAAAAAATTTTTGAATCAATACTTTCCCCCAAAATGGATGACACAGCTAAGGCTGGACATCCAAGGCTTTAAACAAGGAGATAGTGAATCTCTTTATGATGCCTGGGAGAGATACAGAGAGATGCTACGAAAATGCCCTTCTGAAATGTTTTCAGAGTGGGTTCAGTTACACATCTTCTATTATGGGCTTGCTGAAGGAGCTCAAATGTCTCTAGATTACTCAGCTGGTGGATCTATCCACATGAAAAAGACAATTGAAGAGGCTCAAGAGCTCATTGATACAGTTGCCAGGAATCAGCATCTGTATCTAAGCAGTGACCCTTCCATGAAAGAAGAGGTTAAAACAGCAACTGCTGAACTCAGTCTTGTAAAACAAGCTGCTGAATTCAATCAGCGATTGGATTTTCTAACAAAGCAGTTAGCTAAATTCAAGGATAGACTACAAGAGACAAGGATGGGTAATATACATATTGAAGAACAATTTAAGCAAACAAAGCAGCAGCTGTCAAGGCAAATAACAGAAGAATGCCAAGCAGTTCAACTAAGAAGTGGGAAAACATTAAATACCCCACCTCAAGGCAGCAAAAAGCTAAGAAATGAGCAAACCACCCAAAATTCACCTGAGGACAGTAAGAGCCAAGGGAAAAGTAATTCTGGAACTAAAACGCCAGAAATTTGGTGGAAGGCTGGCGCTGAACGCCCAGACCATGCTCAGGACTGGCGTTCAACGCCAGAAACAAGGCAGGACTGGCGTTGAACGCCCAAAATGGGCAAGATCTGGCGCTGAACGCCCAAAATGGGCACAGTTCTGGCGTTCAGACGCCAGGAACAGACAAGGAGTTGGCATCTAACGTCACTCTAGTTTCTAACCCTGGCACTCAATTTCCAGTGAGGGATCAGACACACACAAATGCTGATAACAACCCCTCTAAAAAGGCTTCTTCAACCACTTCCGTAGGTAATAAACCTGCAGCAACTAAGGTTGAGGAATATAAAGCCAAGATACCTTATCCTAAAAAACTCCGGAAAGAGGAGCAGGATAAGCAATTTGCTCGCTTTGCAGATTATCTCAGGACTCTTGAAATAAAGATTCCATTTGCAGAAGCACTTGAGCAAATACCTTCTTATGCCAAGTTCATGAAAGACCTGGGAGTTTTCTGATACCATGCATATTAGAAGGTGATTGTACCAAGACAGCTTTATGCGATCTTGGGGCAAGCATCAACCTAATACCTGCATCCACTATCAGAAAGCTTGGTTTAACTGAAGAAGTTAAACCAACCCGGATATGTCTCCAACTTGCTGATGGCTCCACTAAATACCCATCAGGCGTGATTGAAGACATAATTGTCAGGGTTGGGCCATTCGCCTTTCCCACTGACTTCGTTGTGCTGGAAATGGAGGAGCACAAGAGTGCTACTCTCATTCTAGGAAGACCCTTCCTAGCAACTGGACGATCCCTCATTGACGTCCAACAGGGGGAAATAACCCTGAGAGTCAATGATGATGAGTTTAAGTTGAACGCTGTCAAAGCCATGCAGCATCCAGACACATCAACAGACTGCATGAAAGTTGATCTTATCGACTCCTTGGTAGAAGAGATCAACATGGCTGAGAGTCTCGAATCGGAGTTGGAAGACATCTTTAAAGATGTTCAGCCTGATTTGGAGGATTTAGAGGACATGAAAGAGCCTCTGAAATCTCTTCTGGAAGAGGAAAAACCTCCTAAACCCGAGCTCAAGCCATTACCACCATCCTTGAAATATGCTTTTCTGGGAGAAGGTGACACTTTTCCAGTGATCATAAGCTCTGCTTTAAATTCACAGGAAGAGGAAGCACTTATTCAAGTGCTAAGGACACACAAGACAGCTCTTGGGTGGTCCATAGGTGACCTCAAGGGCATAAGCCCAGCTAGATGCATGCACAAAATCTAATTGGAGGATAATGCTAAACCAGTGGTTCAACCACAGAGACGGCTAAATCCAACCATGAAGGAAGTGGTGCAGAAAGAGGTCACCAAATTACTAGAGGCTGGGATTATTTATCCTATTTCTGATAGTCCCTGGGTGAGCCCTGTCCAAGTCGTCCCAAAAAAGGGAGGCATGACAGTGATTCATAATGAAAAAAATGAACTGGTTCCTACAAGAACAGTGATGAGCGGATAATTTATACGCTTTTTGGCATTGTTTTTAGTATGTTTTTAGTAGGATCTAGTTACTTTTAGGGACGTTTTCATTAGTTTTTATGTTAAATTCACATTTCTGGACTTTACTATGAGTTTGTGTGTTTTTCTGTTCAGGTATTTTCTGACTGAAATTGAGGGACTTGAGCAAAAATCAGATTCAGAGGTTGAAGAAGGACTACTGATGCTGTTGGATTTTGACCTCCCTGCACTCAAAGTGGATTTTCTGGAGATACCAAACTCGAAATGGCGCGCTTCCAATTGCGTTGGAAAGTAGACATCCAGGGCTTTCCAGCAATATATAATAGTCTATACTTTGGCCAAGAATAGACAACACAAACTGGCGTTCAACGTCAGCTCTCTGCCCAATTCTGGCGTCCAGCGCCAGAAAAGGATCCAAAACCAGAGTTGAACGCCCAAACTGGCACAAATGCTGGCGTTCAACTCCAGGAAGGACCTCTACACGTGCAACACTCAAGCTCAGCCCAAGCACACACCAAGTGGGCCCCGGAAGTGGATTTATGCATCAATTACTTATTTCTGTAAACCCTAGTGACTAGTTTATTATAAATAGGACCTTTTACGATTGTATTAGACATCTTTGGACACCTGGTTCTTAAATCAGAGGGGCTGGCCATTCGGCCATGCCTGGATCTTTCACTTATGTATTTTTAACGGTAGAGTTTCTACACTCCATAGATTAAGGTGTGGAGCTCTGCTGTTCCTCAAAGATTAATGCAAAGTACTACTGTTTTCTATTCAATTCATCTTATTTCGCTTCTAAGATAT
>NC_029790.2:91775888-91799761 GCF_000816755.2 Arachis ipaensis
GGGGCACTCACTTCTGCAATAAACAGCTTTACTCTGCCATGGTTCGATATGGAATTCGCCATAAGGTGGCTACTCCATATCTTCCACAAACTAATGGGCAAGCTGAAGTTTCTAACAGAGAATTAAAGAGAATCCTAGAACGGACAGTAAGTACCCGTAGAAAGGATTGGGCACGGAGCTTGGATGATGCTCTGTGGGCTTACAGAACAGCATTCAAGACCCCTATAGGGACCTCTCCATACCAGCTTGTGTATGGTAAGGCATGTCACCTGCCCGTGGAACTGGAACATAAAGCCTATTGGGCAACCAGATTCCTAAACTTTGATGCCAAATTAGCAGGAGAAAAAAGATTGCTCCAGCTAATTGAGCTAGAGGAATTCAGATTCACAGCTTTCGAAAATGCCAAGCTTTATAAAGAGAAATAAAAAAAGTGGCATGACAGAAAGCTGTCATCTAGAATCTTTGAGTCAGGATAGAAGGTTCTGCTATTAAACTCTAGACTCAGGCTATTCCCCAGGAAATTGAAATCCTGGTGGAGGGGACCATACGTGATTACAAGTGTATCACCATATGGTTATGTGGAGCTTCAAGATATTGATTCTGATAAGAGGTTCATTGTCAATGGACAGAGAATCAAGCACTATCTTGAAGGCAACGTTGAGCAAGAATGCTCAAGGCTGAAGCTAGACTAAAAGCTCAGCAAGGTCCAGCTAAAGACAATAAAGAAGCGCTTGCTGGGAGGCAACCCAGCCATGGGGCATCAATCCTCTAAGCATTTTGCCCTATTTCTATTTTTATTTTTATAGAGTTCATTGATAACAAGGTAAAGAATCAATTGCATAAGTTCACAGGGTTACAGAAGGAATCTGCACACAAAACAGAGAAAAAGAGCTCACTGGCAAGAAAATGCCAGTAAGAGCCTATTTTGGGCGTTCAGCGCCCAAAAGGGGCAGCCAGTGGGCGCTGAACGCCAGTAAGGGCAGCAATCTGGCGTTTAACGTCAGAAAAGGGCAACAACTGGGCGTTGAACACCCAGGAGATCAGCATTTGGGCGTTGAACGCCCAAAACAGGCAATGTTTGGGCGTTCAAACACCAGGATGATGGGGAGGTGGCAAAATTCATTTTTCTTCATATTTTTCATTCTAATCTTGATTTTCATACTTCAATTCATGATTTCTTGCATAAACATGTCAAGAACCCTGATTTCTAAAATCCCTAATTTCTAAAAATCCTACTTTAAAAATATCAAATATATCTTAATCCATAAGCACAAACCTTCTTTGCAAATTCAATCCAACTCTTTTCAAATCCTTTTAAAAAAAAACAACTCTATCTTTTCAACTCATCAATATCTTTTTCAAAATCTCCACTTTATCTTTTTCAAAATCTAGATCTATCTTTTTCAAAAATCTTTCATATCTTTTCAATTTTAAACTATATCCTCTCTTATCATATCTTTTATCTTATCTTTTCCAAATCAATCTTTTTATCATATCTTTTCAAAATTTTCAAACCCACCCCCCTCCCTTTATATATGGGTTCGGCCTCCACCCTCCTCCATCAACAATTGCACCTAGCTCTCCTTCTATCCCTCTCCTTTCTTTTCTTTTGCTTGAGGACAAGCAGACCTCTAAGTTTGGTGTGTTTATCCGCGATCACTAAGATCATGGCTCCTAAAGGAAAACAACCTACTCCAAGTGGCAAGAAAGAGAGCATTCCAAAACCACTTTGGAATCAAGGGAAGTTCTTATCTAAAGAACATTCAGACCATTATAACAAAATAATGGGTCTGAGATCAGTGATCCCGGAAGTTAGATTCGATCTGAAAGAAGATGAATATCCGGAGATCCAGGAGCAAATTCGAATCAGGAACTGGGAAATCCTAGCTAATCCTGAAACGAAAGTAGGAAGGAACATGGTCCAGGAGTTCTATGCTAATATGTGGCAGACTGACAAGCAAAAACTATCTGGAACTGCTTTCTATGAATATCGGACCATGGTCAGAGGAAAGATTGTTCATACCACCCCCGACAAGATCAGAGAGATCTTAAAGCTACCTCAGCTGAAAGATGATCCAGACTCCTTCAACAGGAGAATGATGAAAACAGACAAGGGCCTGGATAAGATTCTAGAGGACATATGTATCCCTGGAGCCAGGTGGACCACCAACACAAAGGGTGTCCCAAATCAACTCAAAAGAGAATATCTCAAACCAGTCGCCAGAGGATGGCTGGACTTCATTGGGCATTCTCTGTTGCCTACTAGCAACCGTTCTGAAGTCACAGTTAAAAGAGCAGTGATGATCCATTGCATCATGATGGGAAAAGAAGTGGAAGTTCATCAGCTGATCTCAGCTGAACTCTACAAAATTGCTAACAAAAATTCTAACGAGGCCAGGTTGGTTTATCCAAGCGTGATTTCTCTGCTCTGCAAGGACGCTGGAGTAAGGATGGGAATAACTGAGTATATCTCAGTTGAGAAACCAATCACCAAAGCATCAATGGAAAAACAACAAGCACAGGATGATTCCACCAAGAAGAAAACATAGGAACTTCTCCCAGAAATCCCTCAATTTGAATACTGGGAGTATCTTGAGACGTCTGTTACCAAGATACGGGAAGCTATAGAACAAATAATAAAAGAACAGAAGGAACACAGTCAAATTCTTACCTATATGTTTAAAGAACAAGAGGAGCAAGGGCGTGACTTAAGGGAATTGAAGCGTCAGAAGTTATCTCCTGAAGGATCAAGCACCCCATGGATCAGAGGAACACCCATTTCCCAGAACAAAGGTTGTTAAATTCCAATTTCTGCTTTAACTCTGTGATAGTGTCATTAGAGAAGTTCATCTTAGGAGTCATATAGTAGTAATTAGTATCTATTTTGATTTTATCTCCAATTAAGCCATAGTTTGTTTTTCTCATCATCAGCAAACATGAATAAAATAGTAGATCTTTTGAATAAGAGGCAATCAAATTTTGAGTTTTAATAAGAGAAATTCTAATTAGTTACATGTGGTGGCAATACTTTCTGTCTTCTGAATGAATGCTTGAACCGTGCATATGTCTTTTGAATTTGTTGTTTAAGACTGTTAAATATGTTGGCTCGTGAAAGAATGATGAACATGAGACATGTTATTGATAATCTGAAAAATCATAAAAATGATTCTTGAAGCAAGAAAAAGCAGCAAAAAAAAAAAGAAAAAGAAAAAAAAAAGCCAATAACCCTTAAAACCAAAAGGCAAGGGTAATAAAAAGGATCCCAAGGCTTTGAGCATCAGTGGATAGGAGGGCCTAAGGGAATAGGATCCTGGCCTAAGCGGCTAAACCAAGCTGTCTCTAACCATGTGCTTGTGGCGTGAAGGTGTCAAGTGAAAGCTTGAGACTGAGCGGTTAAAGTCAGGGTCCAAAGCAGAAAGAAGAGTGTGCTTAAGAACTCTGGATACCTCTAATTGGGGACTTTAGCAAAGCAGTTTAAGTTTGGTGTTGTGATGAGCGAATATTTTATACGCTTTTTGGGGTTAATTTCATATAGTTTTTAGTATGTTTTAGTGAGTTTTTAGTTTGTTTCCTTTAGTTTTTAGGAAAAATTCATATTTCTGGACTTTACTATGA
Organism: Arachis ipaensis; assembly: GCF_000816755.2. NCBI lineage: Eukaryota > Viridiplantae > Streptophyta > Magnoliopsida > Fabales > Fabaceae > Arachis > Arachis ipaensis. The sequence goes on from NC_029790.2 coordinate 91,779,504, forward strand.
GTTGTGTGTTTTTCTGTAATTTCAGGTATTTTTTTTTGCTGAAATTGAGGGAGCTGAGCAAAAATCTGATTCAGGCTGAAAAAGGACTGCTGATGCTATTGGATTCTGACCTCCCTGCACTCAAAGTGGATTTTCTGGAGCTACAGAACTCGAAATGGCGCGCTTTCAATTGAGTTGGAAAGTAAACATCCAGAGATTTCCATCAATATATAATAGTTCATACTTTGCTCAAGGATAGATGACGTAAACTGGCGTTTAATGCCAGTTCTCTACCCAATTCTGGCATCCAGCGCCAGAAAAGGATTAAAAGTTGGAGTTCAACGCCAGAAATGGATCCAAACCTGGCGTTGAACGCCCAAAACAGCCTTATGCACGTGAATTGTTTAAGTCTCAGCCCCAGCACACACCAAGTGGGCTCTAGAAGTGGATCTCTGCACCACCCATCATAGTTTACTCAATTTCTGTAAACCTAGGCTACTAGTTTAGTATTTAAACAACTTTTAGAGACTTATTTTGGATCTCTCATGACATTTTAGATCTGAACTTTGTACTCTTTGACAGCATGAGTCTCTAAACTCCATTGTTGGGGGTGAGGAGCTCTGCTGTGTCTCGATGAATTAATGCAAGTATTTCTGTTTTCCATTCAAACATGTGTGTTCCTATCTAAGATATCCATTCGTGCCTAACTATGGAGAAGGTGATGATCAGTGACACTCATCACCTTCCTCAATCCATGAATGTGTGTCTAACAATCACCTCCGTTCTACATCAGATTGAATGAATATCTCTTAGATTCCTTAATCAGAATCCCTGTGGTATAAGCTAGATTGATGGCGGCATTCATGAGAATCCGGAAAGTCTAAACCTTGTCTGTGGTATTCCGAGTAGGATTCAGGGATTGAATGACTGTGATGAGCTTCAAACTCACGAGTGTTGGGCGTAGTGACAGACGCAAAAGGAGGGTGAATCCTATTCCAGCATGATCGGGAACCTCAGATGATTAGTCGTGCTGTGACAGAGCTTTTGGACCATTTTCACAAGAGGAGGGGATGTAACCATTGACAACGGTGATGCCCCAACACACAGCTTGCCATAGAAGGACGTGCGTGCGTGAATCAGAGGACAAAGGAAAGCAGAGATTCAGAAGACAAAGCATCTCCAAAACTCCAACATATTCTCCATTACTGCATAACAAGTAACCTTTAACCCATGCTCTCTTGTTTATTTGCAATTCAACTGATAAATACAATTGACTTCCTGACTAAGAATTGCAAGATAACCATAGATTGCTTCAAACCAACAATCTCCGTGGGATTCGACCCTTACTCACGTAAGGTATTACTTGGACGACCCAGTGCACTTGCTGGTTAGTGGTACGAGTTGTGAAAAGTGTGATTCACAATTCGTGCACCAGTAATAGATTAGCTAAGTTGGTTCACCAATAAGGTGGGAAGGCAACTATCTATCCTGAATCATATGCTTGAAACACACCCCATGAGACTAGCTGAATAACAAGATCCCAATAAGAAAAAGAGAAAGAAAAATGAAAGTTAAAGAATAAAAGAAAAAGAGTAAGAAATAAGGCTAGGCACCAAGGGTTTGAATCTTGAGGGATATGTCGGTGGTGCTCTTGTGTAAGGGATTTACTTGGATGAATAAGCTCTTAGGGGTGCCTTATCACTTGGTAACTTGGGTTAACTAACCCGGGATTATCAGCTGAAAGTCCACTATCAAGAGTAACCCTTGCTACAGAACACTTAGTAACCCAAAGAGGTGCTGGACACCAAGGTCTCAAGAAAAGAAAATAACAAACCATGTGCCTGTGGTGTGTATGTATGGGGGAAAGAGACTTGAGGAAGTAAGTCCATAGGGGTGTCTTAACACCTAGCACCTTGAACCAACTGGTTCGGGAGTGCTGGCTGAAAGCTTATCTTAGAGAGTCGCCCCCTCACAGCGCACCTAGTCTAAGAACACAAATAAGCCCTGAAATGACAAAAAGGATCAATGAATAAAAGTTTCATAAGGTGCAGCCAAGTGAGTATTCAGGGACATGATAAAGGTCTGAAAGCCAGTGAAAGAATGAACCTAAGTTGCTATGCATGAAACCACCATAAAACCAAGGACATAACTTCCACAATAATGATTCATTTTCTTGGCATTTTATTCATCATTCTCTTGTTCCAGTACTTACTTAGGGACAAGCAAGCTTTAAGTTTGGTGTTGTGATGCCGGGACATTTTGGCCAGTTTCACTGACCTTTTCTTTACTGTTTTAGGATAGTTTCATGCATTTTCTTAGGAAATAAGCAAGTTTTGGGTAGAATTTCACTTACATCTTTATTCAAGCAAACATGGTGCACTTTACATGATTTCATGAGAATTATGCATGAATTATATGACAAATTAGATGATGCATGTCTCATGATGTGGATTAGAACTTTGATGCACTTTATTGCTTGATTTCAGGACAAAGGAAGCAAGAAAGAACCACGTTAGCAGCCACGTTAGTCTAACTAACGTGACCACTAACGTGGAATGGGAGCTAGCTTGCAACGTTAATGAGAAAAATAATCGCCAATAACGCCCTCGAAGCCATCATAGCCCACGTTAAGAGTCACGTTAACTAAGTTAACGTGAACTCTAACGTGGAAGAAAGAAAGTGGAGCCAACGTTAGTGACACTCACCATTGTCACTAACGTTGGACTAAGCCACTTTGAGCTACGTTAACTCCCACGTTAACTTAGTTAACGTGGAAGCTAAGGTAGAGAAAGCAAATAATCGCCAACGTTAGTGACACTCACCTTTGTCACTAACGTTGGAGATGGCTATCATCACCACGTTAGAAGCCACATTAACTTAGTTAGCGTGGATTCTAACGTGGAGAGTAGGGGCATCTTGGAACGTTAGTAACAAAGGTAAGTGTCACTAACGTTCTCAAAGGATTGGCAAGCTTACGTTAAGAGCCACGTTAACTAAGTTAACGTGAAATCTAACGTAGGGGAAGGGAGGACTCTCAACGTTATTAGAAAAGGTGAGTCCCAATAACGTGTGCGAAGGACCAAGAGGCAACGTTAGTGGTCACGCTGGTGCCACTAACATTGAAGTTAACGTGGATCATCCCTGGGTTAGGAACGTTAGTGAAAAAGGTGATTGTCACTAACGTTCTCGAGTCCACACTCTCACTTAATGTTAACGCCACTAACGTCCTGAGCTAAAACACCCTGCCTACTTCACACTTTCTCTCTGCAAGTAAAGCTAAGCCCACTGAAGACGGTAACTGCTTTAAACTCAAGATCCAAAGGCCCATATCCAAGATTTGAAGAACCAACTAGAAGATCAGAAGAGTAGTATATATAGGGGTAGTTTTGAATTAGATCAGGAGCTTTTGGGGGGTTGGAAATTTGAGAACTACTCTCTGTATAATTTTACTTTCTCTGCACTTCTAGTCTACTTTTCATAATGTATTTTCCATCTCTGTTTTCCATTTCCAGAGCTATGAACAACTAAACCCCTTTCATTAGGTTAGGGAGCTCTGTTGTAATTTGATGGATCAATATTAGTTTTCATTACTCTTCTTTTATCTTTTCTCTTGATTTTACTAGAAAGCTTTCAATCTTCATCCAATTGGGTAGTTATCTTGGAAAAGAAGCTATTCATACTTGAATCTCTTCTGAACCTTGGAAGAGGAATGAAGAGATCATGCTAGAAATGCTTTCTCATGTTGGAACAAATTGGGGTTGGAAGGATATGGTGATTATAATTCTACCAACACTTGATTTGGGAATGCATGTGGTATAATCAGTGACCATACTTCATCTCTTCTCATGAGCAATTGACCAAGAAATTGGCTATTGATCAAGATTTGAGAGATTGAATTACAAGGAATTGTAATTCGACCACTTAAGATTGCCAAGGAGATCAATGAACGCATTGATTGAGGAAGAGATGAAAATGAACTTGATCCGGAGAATGCAACATCTCCTAAACCCAATGAATTCCCCATTCTGATCTTACCCATTCTCTTTAATTTCTGCAATTTACTTTTATGAGCATCTTCCCCATTCCCATTTACAATTCTGCAATTTACTTTCAGCCATTTATTTTCAGCTCTTTACTTCCAGCATTTACATTTTCTGCTATTTACTTTCCCGCCATTTAATTTCCTGCACTTCTTAAACCAAATTCTGCTTAGCTTAACTAGAACATTCTTCCAATTAAAGTTGCTTGACCAATCAATCCCTGTGGGATTCGACCTCACTCTATTGTGAGTTTTTACTTGACGACAATTCGGTATACTTGCCGAAGGAAAATTGTTGAGAGACAAGTTTCCGTGCATCAAGTTACCAAGGGGAAAAGGCTGAAATCGAAAAAGCTTGCGAAGAGGTGGAAACAACTAAAGAAGAGCCTAAAGAAGTAGACCTCGCATTGTCTAAGTGTGGGGAGGTCTCCCTCCCCAAGTCACCATCCAACACAACATTCAAGTAGGTAAAATTCCTATCCCTAAGCTTTACTTTCTCACTTGAATATGGTTTAATTAAAAATGATGGTCAACTTAGAGCTCTTTGTGGAGTTAAGAGTAGGAAAGAGTTGTGTAGTGGTTGGAAACATCGCTCTAAGTTCATGATGGTTGTAAGCCCAAAGATTAATAGCAAGGGTTGGTATAGAACTAGATTGCTTAGGTCTAAGATGATGTTTGGTCACTTGAATGAGAATTCTAAAACTATGGCACCCACATGGAATAATGATAATCAACTTGAAGATGGGTGTGGAAACAAGATATGGGATCCGGAAATACATGAGGATCACCTTTGGGAGCTCATAGCTTGTGTGGAACTCCATCAAGGCTTGACGATATTAAATTTGAAGAATGGAGCTCATTGGAGATTCAAGCATTGGTGGATGTTCAAAGATAGCTTCAAGCACAAGCCACCTTGAGAGGAGCTCCCCATAAGTCCAACTTAAGGACAATAAACAAAAGTGCTAGGTGGGAGACACCCCACCATGGTAATACCTTTTCATTTTTTCCTTTTGTACATATTGGTAAAAGTAGTTTAATTTCATGTTTAGTTTAGTTAGTTGAGTATATTTGGTAGTATAATATGTTAAATAAGGTTTTAGGGTGTTTTGGTAGCTGTTTGGAGGTTTAGAAGGCTTGGATTGGTGCAAAGACATTGAAAATTTTTGAAAAACAGAGCACCATCCACGCGTACGCGCACTGCACGCGTATGCGTGCATCAAGCACTTTCGACCATCCACGCGCACGCGTACATGGCGCGTACGCGTGGATGCAAAAATTCCACCCCCAGCCAAAAACCCGAGAGTTAGGCTTGCACTGTGCGAAAATTGGGCCTAAGGCGCAAACCAACCCGCGCGCACGCGCGCCTGGCGCGTACGCACCCTTGAAGCTAAATGCGCAATGCACGCGTACGCACGCTGTGCATGTGCGCGTCGATTGCGCTACCTGCCCTCCTGGTACATTTTCCAGAGAGTTGGGTCAATACTGAGCTGACATTGTGCCCTGCGCGCAACCTCACCCACGCGTGCGCGCACTTGGCGCGTACGCGCCCTTAGGCCAAAATGCACATCGGCGCGCACGCGTACATGACGCGTCCGCGCCGGTAAAAAAAAAGAGTTTTTTCCCCTCTTCCATTTTCTTTTGTTTACCGCATTTGTATACTTCTATTCTTTGCATTTTCATTTTGTTTTTATAGCTTATTTTTACTTCATTTTTTTCGAGTTTTTCATTTTAATAATGGTGTTGAACTTTTCTACTCAATTGTTGTGACTCTCTTGTTTTATTTTGATGCTTCGTGACATGTTGCATTAATTGTAATAATTGTCCTATACACAAGATTAGTGCTTTAGTCATTCCTCACTCATTATTCTTTGTTCTTGTGCCTCATTATCATTGAGTTAGGATGGGACCAATCGCTCTCATGCTTATCACTAATCTTGTTTGTGTCAACTCTTATTTGAACTTGATGCTCAATATGCTCTTCATACTTTGACTTTACTCTTGCATCAAGCTTAATGATATGCCTTAGCTTACATTGTTTTCTCACTCACATGCTTAGCTACCATGTAGTGAGAACCCTACTTTTACTTGGCACTAGCCCCCGCCTATGTCCTATTTGCTTTGATATCTTTATTGTAGGCTTAGTTTTCTTTCTTTTTCGCTCTTTTTAGGCTGGCCACCAAGAAGAGAAAAAGGAAAAGATTTTGAATGGGGCGACAAACAAGTCATCCGCACAACCCTTTGAAGAAGCTCATCAATTGTTTCAACCCATCCACATTGCTCTTCTTTGCATGCACCGAGGACGGTGCAATCTTCAAGTGTGGGGAAGTTGTTCGACTGATCTCCATGGGTAACAATTTTCTTTTCAACACCAATTTTTTATTTTCTTTGTTAGATTAGTTATTGCATTGCATGATAGGTTGCATGTTAGTTAGAATTTGTACATATTTTTACCACTTCTTTCCTATTAGGACTACTTGGTTAGGGTGATGATTTCTTTTCCAAGAAATTATTTTTAGGGCAACCTACCAATTTGAAAAATTTTAGTCGAACTTGCTTGAAAGAATTTATTTTGGAACATGGTTTTTGAGCTAAGAACACAAGCTTGTGAGATTTGAGCCTAATGGTGTGGTTACATCTTATAACCACTTATTTTCCCTTCTTGTGTGCAATTGTTCTCTTTCTATGATTGTTGATGGGTTGGAACCGAAATTCCAACACCTAAAACTCACCAGCAAGTGTACCGGGTCGCATCAAGTAGTAAAACTCACTTAGAGTGAGGTCGATCCCACAGGGATTGATGGATCAAGCAACTTTAGTGGGTGATTAGTTTAGTCAAGCTAACATGATGATTTTGAGTGAAAATGGAAGCAACAGAAAGTAAATAGCAAGAAAAATTAAAGTGCAGAAAGTAAAGTGACTAAAACTTAAAGAGCAAGATATGTAAATTTCAGAAACTTAAATGACAAGAAAGGTAAATTGCATGAAAAGTAAAGTGGTTGGGGTGCTAGAAATTAAAGAGAAGCATTAAACCAGTAACTTAGAGCAAGTGCAGAAAATGTAAATTTGCAGGAAATGTAAATCAAGCTCACAGTCAACATCAAATGTAAAATACGGAAGAATCTAATTGCAGGAAAAGTAAAAGGAATTGGGTGCTGGAAATTAAAACTTCAACAAGAAAGTGTAAATAGAAATCAAACAGAGAAGTAAAAGATGCAATAACTTGCAATAGATCTAAACAGAAAAGGGAAATTGCTTGAAAAATCCAAAACAGCAAAAAAAACTCAACTCAATTGTAAAATGAGGTTGAAGATCTCAGGGGATAAAAGAGACTAGAAAACAAGTCTAGATCTCAATCTCTTCCTTGATTCAGCAGAAAACAATTTGCAGAAGAAAGAGAGATGGAAGCAGTAAATGAAAACTCAGATTCAATTCTCAATTCACTAAGATTATGCAGACAAGCAAACAGAGAGAATTCTCAAGGTGAGATTGAAACAGAATTTCTTCAATTCTCAACCCAAGATTCAAAACAAAAATGAAAACTAAGAGAGAGCTCTCTGATCCTAATGCTCTCTAGTAGAGCCAGCCCCCCTCCCCCCCGATGCTCTCTGTTCCAGCCTCCCTTACAAAAATAAAAAATGATGCCTTATATAGGCTTTTTACCCAAATGAAAGTGAAATTCAAAATAAATTACAATTAAATGAAATTCCTATTTTAACTATCTCTTGTGCCTTTGAGTGATGATAATGGACTTTGCTTGCTTTGGAATTGGGTTGAAAATGGACCTAATTGATCGCTCTTGGTCTTGAGAAGAAATCTGCTTGCAGTTTGGACTTTGGAGCATTCACGTTTGAGTCAACGTTTGGGGTCAAACGTTGACTCAAACGTCTTCGTGTAAGGACGTTCTGCAGACCAGCCAATCATCTGTCACTGGCGTTTGACCTCATGTTTGAGGTCAAACGTAAACGCAAACGTTGGGCATCCAACTTCAATCCTGGCTGAACTTTGCTGGCGTTGGAGGTGGCATTTGAGGCCAACTTGAACGCAAATGTCCCCTTTCAGCTTTATACCCTTTTGCTTTAATTTTGCAACGTTACATGCATGCTTGTGTTTACTTTAATAAAGCTTAATGCATTAACATTAAAGCACTTATTTGCAATGTATGGCTTTAATTAATAATGCCATTGCATTGATATTGCATGGTTCATGATGGCATCATTAATTAAATGCATGCATAAGGCATTGATAATTAAGTACATGCATGCTTTAATTCATTAACTCATGATAATGAATGTATAAAGCATTAATGCATGCCATGGCTTCATGGTCATGGGCCACGCTTTTAAAAGCGTGGCCTAAGGTTCCAAAGCGTGCTCAATCTTCAAAGCGTGCCCAGAATTCTTCTTTTCTTTTTTTTAGCTTATTTTGTGCTCTTTTGCTTCTTTTTCTTCTTATTTTCTACAAAATTTATCAAATCAAAAGATCAAGGAAATATACCATTTAAGCACAAAAGAATGCAATATTTAAGCACTAATTATCAATTTCTTGTACGAAAAAGCATAGAAAAATATGACATGATGACATGTCATCAATTGTAATCTTTGATTTGTTTGATTCTTTATGTCCATTATTTTGTGTATTCATGCATTTATATGATTGAGGCCATCATTTTATTAGCTCACTTACCCAAATAGCCTACCTTTTATCATCCATTGTTAGCCAATTTGAGCCTATACTTAACCCACTTTGTTCATAATTTTAGCACATCACAAGCCTTAAAGCGGAAAACAATAAAAGTCCTTAATTTGGATCTTTGATTAGCTTAGGCTAGTGTGTGTGTAAGTCATTTAAGTGTGGAAAATCTTGGAACATTGGGTGAATAAAAGGGTAGTTTTCTATTTTTTTTGTAAATATCGGGAATTGGGTACATGCTCATGTGTAATAAATGTAAAACCATATGCATTGATGCTTTTGTATATTGACGTTAGGATTTTTGCTAGTAAACAATTTTAATAAAATAGTCGCGTTATAGATATAGTTTCTAAACCAACAAAAATCCCTTTGTACAAACGTTTTGGTTGTCACAAGTAACAAACCCCTTAAATAAATTGATAACCGAAGTATTCAAACCTCGGGTCGTCTTCTCAAGGAACTGCAGGGAAGTATGTTCTTATTATTGGTTATGGAGATTGTAGATCTGGGGTTTCAAGAATGAGGAACGAAGATGAAAAATAATTTAAATGGCAATTAAAAATAAATAAATAACTGTAAAATAAACTTTTGGCAATGTATGAGAAATTGGAAGTCCAGACTTAGTTATCCTTATCAATAATAATGAAAGTTGAATCTTAATTCCACTTAGTTAACCTTTACTAAAGCAAAGGAAAGTCAAGGGACTAATTAGTTTGATCTTCGAATCCTATTTATTTCCTAAGAAAAGGTTGGGATATTGAAGTTCAGTTCAATTAGCAAAGATAACAGTTATCAATTATGTTGAGATAAGATAACTCCTGAGTTACTAATTTCTTAACCAAAACCAAAAGGAAAAAAGTAAATTTGCTGGAATAAAAATGCCTTCAGATGTAAAGCAACAATAACATAAATTAAAGAAAGCAATCATAAACTGAAATACCTCAAATAACATTAATAAGATAAATTATAATCCAACGTAAAGAGTTCATAAGCCAATTTGGCAACATAAAGTATAGATACGAATAAAAGCAGTAGAATAAAAATATAAAAGGAATATTAAACCTGGGATTGAGAGTCACTCCTAAAACTAAGAGAAATCCTAAATCCTAAGAGAGAGGGGAGAGAACCTCTCTCAAAACTAATCTAAATCATGAGAAGTAACTAATTGGCGAGCTCTCTTTGAATGGATGCATTCCCACACTTTATAACCTCTGGTCTATGCCTTCTGGATTTGGATTTGGGCCAAAAGGGCTTCAAAAATCGCTGGGAGCATTTTCTGCAATTTCTGGTGCGTGGCCTCTGTCACGCGTCCGCGTGGGTCACACGGTCGCGTCATTCGGAGCTTTTTTTTTTCACGCGGTCGCGTCAGTCATGCGTCCGCGCCACTATCGATTCGCGCTTGGCATGCGATCGCGTGGATGCCAGTTTCTTTAGAAACTCCGTTTGGTGCTTTCCTTCCATTTTTGTATATTTCCTTTTCCATCCTTTAAGTCATTCCTGCCTTAGTAGATCTGAAACTACTCAACACACTAATCACGGCATCGAATGGAAATAAAGGTAATTAAAATAATTAATTTTAAAGCATAGGAAATATGTTTTTTCACATACATCACATAATAAGGGAGGGAAAGTAAAACCATACAATTAATATGAATAAGTGGGTGAAGGATTGAATAAATCACTCAAATTAAGCACAAAATATATCATAAAATATGGATTTATCATATATATTTTAATGCAAAGTAAAAAGGAAAGAAAGAAAAATGAGAAAAAAAAAGAAAAAGAAAAAGAAAAAAATATAGAAAGAAAAAGAAAAAGAAAAAAAATATAGAAAGAAAAAGAAAAAGAAAAAAAATATAGAAAGAAAAGAAAAAGAAAAGAAAAGTAATAAAAAGGGGACAAAATGCCCCAAAGCAAAGTGAAGCTCAATAAAAATCAATGCATATGTGTTATGATCAAGAAAAGAACGCACAAGTATGTGAAAAAAAAAGTGAAAAATGGGTAGTTAGGCTAGAACTTAATTGTATAGGTTGTCATAGGTTAGGTGGGAAGTTTAAGCTTATCAAAGATTCAAATTTCAAACTCACTTGACCAAATATGCACCCTTACCTTGACCCTAGCCCCATTACAACCTAAACAAAAGACCTCATGATACTTGTATGCATGCATGAAATATATGTTGATTGTTAGAAGAAGAACAAATCTCAGAAAATATGATTAGGGGAGAATTGAGAGAATCGACCCTACACACTTGAGCGACTAGAGTGCAAACACTTCTGGTGAGGGTTCGATGCTCAATTCCTTGATTCCCGGCTTTCATGAGCATTCTTCTTGCAAGTCTACTTGAACTTCATTTTGATACTCGAATTGGTAGGATTCATGAATCGTTATATGATCTTGGCCCAACTTGTGCATGTATGTCTTGGAGGATTGATTTATTTTTAACCAAGTAGGTAGAATCATTTTGCATTTAGTTGCATTCATATAGATAGATGCATATAGTTTAGGTTGCATTTAGATTAGTTCACATTGAATAAATGTTGATACCCTTTGCTTTCTCTTGGTTTAAGCATGAGGACATGCTTGGTTTAAGTGTGGGGAGGTTGATAAACCCCATATTTAGGGTTTATCTTGTGCTTGATTTAGGAGATTTTATGACCTTTCACCCACATTTATCCAATGAAATAGCATGGTTTTGTAATTTCTCCTTTAATTGTGCTTAAGAGTGAAAACATACTTTGTAGGTCTTAAAATAGCTAAATCTAATTCACCTTGATTCCATTAGATGCCTTGATATGTTTGTTAAGTGATTTCAGATTTAGGAGGCAAAGATTGGATCAAGGGAATGAAGGAAAAGCATGTAAAGTTGGAGAACTCATGAAGAAATGAGGGAATCAAAAAGCTGTCAAGCTGACCTCTTCGCACTTAAACGACCATAACTTGAGCTACAGAAGTCCAAATGATGTGGTTCCAGTTGCGTTAGAAAGCTAACATTCGGGGCTTCGAAATGATATAAAATTTGTCATAGTTGCTACATGTATGGTGACGCGTACGCGCACTGTACGTGCATGCATTGTTGCTGCTATATGATCCACTTAAAGCAATACGTGGCCAGCGAATTCTAAAGCCTTGTGGGCCCAATCCAACTCATTTCTGATGCTATTTAAGCCAAGGATTGAAGGGGAATTAATATACTTTCACACATTAGTTTAGTTTAGTTTAATTTTTGGAGGGAATGTTAGTTTTTAGAGAGAGAAGCTCTCACTTCTCTCTAGGATTAGGATTAGGTTAGATCTAGCTTAGAATTTCTTAGATCTAGGTTTAATTCATGCTTTGATTTACTTTTCTTGTTGTAATTCTTCTCCTTCTACCTTTTCTCTCTCTAGTTTTGCTTTTAATTCTTGTAATCCCTTGCTTTTATGTTGATGCATTTTTGTTCTTCCATTTTTCTTTAATGCAAATTTATGATTCATGTTCTTTTATTGTTCATTTGATTTGTTGTTGTTTAATTCCTTGCAATTGAGTAGTGTAGATTTACTTTCCTTGCAATTTTACTATGCTTTCTTTTTTTATGCCTTCCAAGTGTTTGATTAAATGTTTGGTTGGATTTTAGTATAGAATTTTCTCCTCTTGGCTTTAGTAGAGTAATTAGTGACGCTTGAGTTATCTAATTCCTTTGTAGATTGATAATTAGAAGTTGCTAATTGATTTGGATACCACTAAAGCTAGTCTTTCCCTTGGGAGTTGGCTAGGACTTGTGGAATCAGGTTGATTCATCCACTTGACTTTCCTCCATGATTAGAGGTTAACTAAGTGGTAGTAATGGACAATTGTGGTCACAATTGTGGTCACAATTGAGGAGGATAACTAGGATAGGACTTCTAGTTCTCATACCTTGCCAAGAGCTTTATTAGTTGTTAGTTTATTTTCATTGCCATTTACTTTTCATGTTTCTCACCCTAAACCCAAAAAATACCTCATAACCAATAACAAGAACACTTTATTGTAATTCCTAGGGAGAACGACCCGAGGTTCAATACTTCGGTTTATAGATTTTAGCAGTTTGTACTTGTGACAAACAAATTTTTGTATGAAAGGATTATTGTTGGTTTAGAAACTATACTTTACAACAAGATTTCATTGGTGAAATTCTAGACCACACAAAAGTCCACTCATCAGTGATTTTCTCTGGGTGGCAAGAGGGATGAATTCTCATAAAGGCACCAAACGATCCTCCTAGACCCATCTACTTGAGCACTACACCAATCCATGCTCCTTAATTTTGAGCTTCCAACCATAATGAGCCTAGACTTACAACGCCAACTACTAAACATCCTCCTTTTATGCTTGATTCCACAAAGCGCCCTAAGTTGGCCATCCGTCTCAAGCAAACCAAATTCAAGTGGGATAATAAAGCTAAGAGTTAGAAGTTTTACCCACTCAAATGATGGATTAGATGACAACCTATGTGGAGGAGTTCCCAACGGTCTTGACAAAGCACGCTCCACTCCCGTCCATCCTCTTCTAGAGGCTTCCACCACTTGACAAGGTTCTTCAAACTCTACCTCTTGCCAAGCTTCCTCAAGTTCACATTCTTCTTCACCAAATTATTCTATCTCTTATCCATCACTCAAATCGTAAAGGGGAGGTTTAGTAAAGTCTACCTCCTTATCAATCCCAAGCATAATGGGGAAGGACTCATCAAGCTCAAAAGGATCATGTGTTGATGCGGAATCATCATAGATAGGAGAGCTTGTTGCTTGGAACACTTCTTCCAATTCTTCACTCACAATATGCCTTGGAGGTTGCACATCCTCCTCAACATTGCTTTCTAGTCTAATGGAAGAAGGCTCAACAAGATCATCAAGGGGATTGATCAATGTAGACAAAAAATCACTAATGATGGAATCTACTTCTTGATCAATTTCCCTCAACTCTTTATCCACTTCCTTAGCATCACTCTCCTCTTTAACATCCCTTCCAAACTCCGTGGAAGAAGGCTCTTCAACTCGGGATTCCTTTATATGCTCAACATATCCTAAACGCCCAACCACTACTTCCTCTTGTTCAATAATCTCTACCTCCTCCTCTTGTTGTACTTCTTGCTTTAACTCATCTTTCTCACTTTGAAGCTTCAAGTTCATTCCCTTACTAAGCTCTTTGGTTACTTCTCCATATTTAACACTAGGAGTGCCTTGATCGTGCAAACTTAGGCAGGATGAGACTATGTTGCTAACGGCTTCTACCATGATAGCCATCTTAGCTCTTAACTCCTCAAACTTCTTTTCATCCTCCTCTTATTGCCTTAAGATATGAGATTCAAGATCTCTCAGTTCTAGCATAGTAGCTTCATCAGAAGGCGGTGGTGGAAGAGAGGGTTCATTGTTTGAAAGAAGGGTATTGTAGTTGGAAGGTGGTTCATATTGGTAAAATTCTTGAGGTGGTTCATGGGAGTATTGGTGTTGGAATGGTAGTGGCTCTAGATATGGTTCATATGGTGGTTGGTATGGTGGATATGGGTTAGGGTCATATGGATGTGAATGGTGGTGTGAGGCTTGTGAGTATGGTGGAGGGCTATATTGAGGAGGGGGTTCATATGCATATGATGATTGTGGTTGACAACCACAGTGAGGGTCATCACATACATTAGATTGGTATGCATCAAGATTTGAATTGTACCCATAAGAAGCCGGAGGAGGTTGTTGCCAAGAAAGTTGTCCATAAGCTTGGGGCTCCTCCCACTTTTGATCTCCAAATCCTTGATGCACGTCCCCATTAAAGCTTCCATTTCCTACAACATAGTTGTAACCATGCTCATAGCCAAAAGGATGAGAATTCATAGTGAAAGAGAAAATAAAAACAAGTATTAATAAGAAACAAAGAGAACAAAATCCTAAAACCAACAAAACTTAACAAACAAACCAAAAATCAAGCTATTCACAATATATACAATAGCCAACAATATAGCACCATTACAATTTTCCGGCAACGGCGCCATTTTTTTATAACTGAGATTTGCTCGATGGTCTAAATTTTATTCTTATAGAAAAGAATTACTCGTTGCAAGCATAGTTCTACACCGACAAAGAATCCTCACATGCAAAAATTTGGTTGTCACATATACAAACCCCAAATAAGAATTAACCGAAGTATTTAGACTTCGAGTCGTCTCACAAGGAATTGAAATAAAGTGGTCAATTATTGGCTATGAGAGAACAAGGGATTTGATTGATAAAAGGGCAAGAAATTAAATGGGCAAGAAATTAAACGCACAACGGTGACTTCGTGCAAGGATGCGTATGCACCAAATGTCGTGCGTACGCACAATGGAAATTCTGCGCAATTGTGCGTATGCATAGTAGGTCGTGCGTACGCACGCATGCATGTACATGAGGTCATTAATGCAAATTGATGGGGGCAATTTTTGGGCCTCCAAAACCCAGTCCAACTCATTTTCTGAAGCTATTTGAGGCCAAAGTGAAGAGGAATGAAGGGGGCAATTAGGTTTAGCTTTTGTTATGTTTTCTCTTAGTTTCTAGAGAGAGAAGCTCCCCCCTCTCTCTAGAATTAGGTTAGGTTTAGTTAATTCCTCTTTAATTTCTATCTTTAATTATTGTTTTAATGTAGTTTCCTTTATGTTTTCATGCTTCTCTTGTCTTTCTCTTCTTTATTTCTCTTGTAATTTCTTTTCTTTTGCTATTTTTATGTTATGAACACTTTATGTTAATTTTACTTTCAATCAATGCAATTTATGTTTTCATGTCATTTATTACTTCTTTTAATTGTTATTGTCATTTCCTTGCTTTTGGTATTTTGGATTTTTATTTTATTGCAATTTAATACTATTTTATTCTCATGCACACCAAGTGTTTGATAAAATGCTTGGCTTAGTTTTCACTTAGTTGATTGATGTCCATTCTTGTTTGATATATTAGAGTAGTTAGTTGATTTGGTCTCCATTGACTCTATGTGACCCCTAGTTTTGACATAGGACTTATGGATTGAAATTAACTATGCCTATTTGACTTATCTTCGATGTAAGGTTGAATAAGTAGGATTAACTCTTCATAATCATCATGTGTTTGTGGTCAATGGCTAGGATAGGTAACCTTAGCTCTCAATTACTTGCCAAGATGTTTTCTTGCATTTGAAGTTTCCTTTCATTGCATTTAATTGCTTTTGACTTTCATTGTTTTGATGTTTAATTTCTTCCATGTTTAGTTTTCACACTTTTGGTTGAGAAATTGGGTGTTTGGGTGGAATTGAGTTGTGGATGTCCATTCTGCATTTTGTGAGAATAGTTAATTGGTTTGGTTTCTATTGACGCTAGTCTTTCACTAAATAATTAGTGAGTTGACTAGGACTTATTGATTGAGATCAATTACACCCTTTGACTAATTTTCAAGGAGGATTGACTAGTTTGGATTGATTCTACATAATTACCATGTTTGTGGTCCATAACTAGGATAGAAAACCTAGACTACCCAATACTTGCCAAGAGTTGCCATTTACATTCATTGCATGTTTATTTAATTCCTTGCTATTTACATTGCCTTGCACTCTTGCATTCACAACTCCCAATTCCCCATGCTCTTTCTCTCTCATAGTCAATAATTGTACATTTCATTGCAACTCCTAGGAAAAACGACCCGAGGTTTAATTACTCTCGGTTATTCTGTTTTGAATTTAATATTTGATAGTGAGAATTCATTGTTGGTTTGGACTATGCTACCGACGACTTAATGCTTGTTTTGATCGATTCTAAACCGGCAATAATTCTCTTATCAGGGACCGTAGGGGCATCGATGAATGCGGGCGTCAGAACTTTCTGTTGGAGTGGCGGTGGACCGGTGGTTGCAACAACACAAGTGAAGCTGCGGCGGCAAGAAGGGATACCGGAAATTGGGAGGAAACGAAGGTATTAGGAGTAACCGTCTGTAGTGGGAATAGCTTAAACTACAAATTCTAATTTTTCAAATTTTAAAATTTTATAATTAGATAATTAATTTGAAAATATAAATTTTAATTATAATTGACCTTCCAATTTTAAATTATTATTCATATTGTTTATTCAAGTCATTGTTTTTTCATACTTTTTCTTTCCTAATTTATTTTATTTGATTCATTTATATGCGTAAATTAATTAATTATTTATTGATTGAGATAAATATCAAATTATTTAATATTTTGTAAGACCACATTAACTATAATTAATGAGTTACATTAATTATATGATTTGATTGGAATAAATATATTATTTTTTTATTTACATTAATTTTTCGTCTAATGACTTTTGATTAATAGTTTTTAAAAGTGTTAAAATTAATCATTTATTAGTTGCTATAAATATTAATTCATTTAATATTTTATTTGACTAAGTTAATTATAACTAATCAATTATATTAATTATTTGATTTGACTGGAATAAATAAATTAATTTTGTGTTTAAAAATTTTACTCATAAATCATGAGAAAATATCTATAAATTCAATAATTAATATTATCTAAAGCAAATTTTTTAAAAAGATAGAATATCCTAATATAAATATTTTAATTTAATCACAAATTATATATTACTATTAATTGTTAGAAAGGGTAGAAAGAATGATCGAGAAAAGATTTATGTGTATTCAAGTTGTTTGGAATGATACAATATAAAAGGGTATTTATAGGTGCTAAGAGAATCGTAATAATAAAGATGTAATTTTCTAGAATAAATATTCATATATACTAAATAATTCTAATGAATGCTAATTAATCATAATATATTCATTTAAAACAACAAAATAAAAAAATGCATAAACTAATATAACGGGTGCAGACAGAACTGTCGGAAGGAAGCGCAGATGGAACTGCCATCGCCTGAAGAAAGCGCAGAAGACGGAACTGCCAGACAAAAGCACAAAAAAAACTGCCACAAGGAAACGTCATACGGAACTGCCACAAGAAAACGCAGATGGAATTGCCACAAGGAAATGCAGACGAAACTGCCACAAGGAAAGCGCAAACGGAACTGCCACAAAGAAACACAGACAAAACTGCCACAAAAAAAACACAAACAGAACTGCTGGAAGAGTGACCAACTGCTGAAAAACTGCTGAAAAGATGGCGAACTGCCGGAAAACTCCTGAAAAAGTGACAAAGTGTAAAGAGATGACAAACTATCGGAAGGTGACGAAAAATATATGGTTTCTCCATGAGAATAAGTAAGTAGTAGATTAATGAGCTAATCAGTGAGGTAAAAAAGCATCAAAGCAATGACAAAAGGAAAGGAAAAAAATGGCACGGAAGAAAAGTATGAAAAATACGGTAATTTCAATCAAAGAAAAACAACCTATCCTGCTCAAGGAGGATACCATAGCTCTGATACTATGTTAGAAAGGGTAGAAAGAACGATAGAGAAAAGGTTTGTGTGTATTCAAGTTGTCTGGAATGATACAATATAAAAGGGTATTTATAAGTGTTAAGAGAATTGTAATAATAAAGATAAATAAATTAAGTCTAATTATTAAAAGTTTAAATCTATTTTTATTTTTTTATGATTTTGATTATTAGTTAACCTAATTAAATTTAGTCTTCTTCTATTTTTAAATCCCAGCCGTCACTCATTTATTCTCTTAAACCCTTTTCTTAGTTTCAGATTTTCAACTTTCTTTTTCTATTCTTTGTTTAGTGGTCATCTTCTTTTCATCAAAAAAGGTAAATTTTAAATTTTCTATTTTATTTTATATAACTCTCTATGACTCTATGTATCTTTCAATTTTATTGTTTCTCTTTTTGATATTTTTAATTGTAAATTTTAATTCAATCAATTATAACTTAGATATTAATTTAATTTTTTATTCTCTCTACGATTTTATATATTTTATTTTATTCTCAATTTATTTTCAATCTTTATATATAAAAAATTAGTTAGGATAATAAGTTATCTATAATTTAATTAAAATATTTTAAGTTTAAATTTTAGAAATAAAAAAATATTTTTTATAAATTATATATAATGAATAGTATATTAAAAATAAAAGTGTTCACTAATTTTTTTAAATTTTTATATCTCCATATATAATTAATAATGTTTAACAAATTTTATTTTAGTGTATATATTTTTGCCTCCACTCCTAAAATTTTCTGGGTCCGTCACTGACCATGATTGAGGCTTTGCAAAAAAGGAAAAAGAAATGGAAACAAAGAAAGTGGGGTGAGAATAAGTTATTAAGAAACTCCGTTTATAAACATTAGTAATTTTGTATGTTATTAAAAAACTCCGTTCATAAACGTTGGATTCTAAAATAATATTAAGAATAAGATTATTGAATCACTTTATCACAAATTTTTTTATTATCAAAATTAAATTTATAAAATTAATTTTATACAAATTTTTATTTACAAATTGTAATCCAAACACACACTAAGTTATGAGGACGCCAACGAAGGTATATGGATGATACAGTGTGGAATAATTCAACAGAACCGAAAGTGACTAGTGATGAGTCTTGAGTTGGTGTATTTTCAATATTAGTTAAGACATGACTAATTAAGTGAAGTGGTTCCAGTAGATACAGATAGATATATCATATATCCTTCTTATCTCTATCTTATCGATGATTCTGAAAAAGAATGGGATTGTCTATTTATAGTAAGCAGAAGCACATCATTTAAAGCATGTTTCATGAGCCTGTGCCTAACGTTGACTGTAACTTCTGTATATATATATATGGTTGTCACCGTGTCACTTTAGAAGGTAAATTAAGAGAATTTATCATTACATCAATAATCAATAAAATTAAAAGTTAAGTAGGTAATCTAACCGATCAGATAGATTCTAACATCATTTTATAATATGTTTGTAATTCTAAAAAATAACTAATAAAAAAGTTTAATATAATTGATGATTCGCTGATTTTTTTTTTTAAAGTATAATCCAATATTTGAATTTTAAGAATTCTTTTGGTCAACATTCATACTATAAAAAATAATCTTAGTTGCAAAAGAATTTAGTGATTGTTGCCAACAATAAATACCTTAGATAATACCAAAAGAATAAAGTCTAAAATTTAATTCATTGATTGATAAACATCTAAATTCTTATAAAGAATATTTTAAAATTTATTTTCAATCAATATAAAATGCTTAATGTGAGATGAAAGTAAAATGAAATTAAAAAGAAATAAAATACTCAATACAATAAGATGGAGCTTATCGTAAATTTAAAGAACTCTACTCCGATCCTAAAAGCTCTCTATTCCTACATTGTCATAACCGTCTTTCAATCCTCTCCACTCTCGAAAATTATAATAGACATAGGAACTTAGGAAGATTTCCATCTATTTTTCCTTGGCTTTTATCTTGCATGCACGGAAGCGAAGGAAACCATGGAAAGAGCATTCCAATTTCACATCACAAAGCCTCTTGAAGAATTGGAGCCCTGAGTACACAGTAAATCTTCTATTGGACAGTGATTGTTTTAAGAAACTAGAATTATAAATAAGAGATTGTGATTCAATATTATATTTGATGGATAAAGATTATAATTAAAATTTTAGTCTTCGAA
>NC_029790.2:91799934-91800292 GCF_000816755.2 Arachis ipaensis
ATTTTATACAAAAGATAATATAAAAAAATTTAATTTAATTCCAATCTTTTAATTTCTCTCTCTCCATTTAGTCTTTCCTCCAAATTAAGCCTTGTTCTCTCCTCCTCTATGCTTCCGTCTGCAGCATTTGTCAAATCATGAACCAATTAAGTTCATGATCAAAAGCAATTTTTTTCCTTTTTTTTTTAAAGAATGAATGGTCCCTCACTTAAAATACAGTGATATCCTGTAATGTCTGTTGGACTACGGACATCTCTTTTGTACTTCTTCCCGAAGAAAGTTAGAAACTTAGACCCCCAAGATGCATCACAACACAGATTCACTCACTCACACTTAGGTCATAAACCTCAAGCCGAGA
>NC_029790.2:91800351-91802815 GCF_000816755.2 Arachis ipaensis
AAGCTCCTATTACATGTTATATGCAGCCTGAGAAGAAGATAGAATGCATGGAAGATAATCATGTTCCCTTCATCAACTTGCAAAGCAAAATTAACTATTATAATTATTAATAAAACAATGATATTGATATCTCATATAAATATTAGTTGTCATTTAACTTCCAAATAACTACTGTCATTTACTCATTTCGTTTTCTTGGGGTAGTGTTGAACATTTAAATCTCACACACACGGCTGTAATACATAATTTTTCATTACTTCTATTTATTAAAAGAAAAGAAAAAAAATATGCTTGTATTAAATTTTGTTGGTGGGGTTGAGATTTTAATAATAATTAAGTGTTAAGCTTTTAAAGCCGTTGAGTATATTTTATTTAGTTGTTGGTAGTGCCTGAGAGAGAGTCTTAAAACACCGACTGGTTTGAGACCCTCTTCTCTTCCCTCTCTAAAAGCAATGAATGAAGAAAGGCCCTCCCCTTCTGCACTTTGTAATTGCAATATTTACTGCAAATTTCCCCTTCCTGCATACTTCTTGGGATTTTTCCTCACAATTAATACATTTCCTGTCCTCAATTTACACTCTCCTTCTACCCATTACTTCAATTCCATTCAATTCTCTCTTCCTTCCACTTCTCTCTCCTCTCTCTCTCTCTCCCTTCCTTCAATTAATTTAATTAAGCTTTTAATTTTACTACCTCCTCTTCCCATTTCCCCCTTGTATAAAATGCCCTGAATATCCATTCTCAAACACACCGATCACTTTCCTGGATTCTTTCTCTTTCTTCTCCTCCACCAACCTCCTTACACTCTGTGAGTGATTCTATCTCTCTTTTCCTTCTTATTATTGTTATTGATATTTTTGCTTTCAACACGGCATGTGAAGCGTGAAGCGTTGTGATTGGTGCTATTGGCATGATTACCTTTTCGTTGGGGTCACGGAATTCGGACTCCTTTTTCCCTCTTTTTTCAATTTTTCCTTTTTGTGGTTAGTTAGTTAGTTAACATTACCCTTTTTTGTTCTGTTTTGTTTTGTTTTGCAGGGCGAAAAGAAACAGACGAGTAACCCACCGTTAACCGTAACCGTAACTGTAACAACGATGAGTCGCAGGAACGGTCCGAAGCTCGACCTGAAGCTGAACCTCTCTCCTCCGAGGGCAGACCGGAGGAGGCTGGAGTCTCCGGCACGGTCGACGACGGCGTCTCCGACGTCGCCACCGAGCTCATGCGTTTCCTCTGAGCTCAACCAAGAAGACAGCAGCAACAACAACAACCTTCGATACTCCAACAGCCCTGAAGCAACATCAATGGTTCTCGTAGGATGCCCTCGCTGCCTCATGTACGTGATGCTCTCCGAAGATGATCCCAAGTGCCCCAAATGCAAGAGCACCGTCTTACTCGATTTCCTCCATGACAACAGCAATAACACCACCACCAACGTTAGGAAGAATTAGACTTTTCTTATTATTATTATTATTATTTTTTTTAGCTTCCCCTGTTTTTTAATTGCTCTGTTTCCGCTAGTTTTCTTTAATTTCGTAGTATTAGAACAATTATTAGATAGTACCCCGTTTTAATTTTAATGCTAGGTTTTTTCCCCCTCTAATATAACTATTTTAAGTTAATATCTGCACTTTGTATATGAGTAGTGCTACGTGCGCTCTACTTTGCCTTCTTTCCTCTTCTACTTTGATTGATGGAATTCCAACAATTTTGTCAAAGCAGAGGGAGACAAAGAGTGGAGCGTAAATAGCACTATTCTAATTATTTATATATAAGAAAAAAAAAAGGAACTTACTCTGAAATTCAGAAGGAAAAAAATTTGCTAGGAGTATCTTGTATCTATCTATATTCTATATGGAGGAATCCTGTGCTTGGATCAGATTTTCCTACTATTTTATCAGCAACAAAGTGCATAGGGATTTTTAGTTTTGCTTATCGGAATTTTAGGTGGAATGAATCTTACAGCTTTTCCTTGAGCTCTTTTCTCTAATTATCTATGGATATTATTGTTATTAAATGATTGATATTACTGTTTCATCCAACAAGGTACGTATTCTGTTATTATGTTAATGTTAGCCACCATAAAAGTAGTCACAAGAAAAAAAAATTATTTGTATACATATCATAAGTTATATATTTTTTTTTGAACATTATGCATATTTATTACTTTTATTTTTTTATTATATTCACTTCATCTAAAAATAAAAAGTGTATAAATGTATGGAAAGAGTAGTGTAAATAATACAAGTCATAATAACTAATGAGTAATGATCACACATGAATACATGCACCATACTTAAACTCAATTACTCATGTGCACCTCACCATATGCTTGGTAGATATATCACCTTTTTTCTTATAGACAAATAAGAAACAGGAATAGGAAAATAGAAATATGTAATTCTTTTAAATTTGTCATTTTAATTGAATGCATAATTATTTAAAGAATGTAAAATTGAATATGAT
>NC_029790.2:91802898-91807443 GCF_000816755.2 Arachis ipaensis
ACAAAGTAGGTAATAATTATAATTAAATATAACAATGGCGAGTAAATTGAAAATCCATGCATTATGGTTGGCGACTATGGCAGTAGATAAATGTGCAAGTTGACTTTCTTGTAGATTGCATGCTAGCGGTTTGGTCTAGTATATATATCTTGTGGAGCAACGCCTATATAAATAGAATTTTCCTAGTGACATTCTTTGACGATGATGATACAAAAATGTGAAGTTTTAAGTTTTTACATTGTGTATTTATATTACTGTTATGAAAAATTATAAATACCACTTTTAAAATTTCTTGTTTTTTATTTATAAAAATATTTTTAGAACACTTGTTATGGTCCATACAAATAATATTTTAGCAATATTAGGTTAGATTTTATTAACGAGTAATCTAAGGTTAATTTAAGTTTTCCAATAAAAAAAATTATAATTAGTTTTTAGAGGATTAAAAATATTGAAAAATTAGGATTGAAAAAATGGTTAATTTTTAACAAAGTAACTTGTGGTTTAATTTTCAATAAGAAAATGGTTAATTTTAATGCATAACCTTGGATATTTTGGACATTTTATTTTTTTTTATAAGTGCTTTGAAATAAAAAATGCTAATTATAAACTCTACCATCTTACTAAGTCTTTATGTCACTCATTATCAAAATATTACTAAGTCTTTATGTCGCAATTTAATTATTGTTAAATTATAATAATTACATATATAAATTTTCAACTATGTTACACGTAGTCACGTACCTACACAAAAAATCAATGACATATATAAAATATATATTAGAATATAAATATATATTAAAAATATATATACACTCTCTAATTATTTTATTTTTATAGTTATTATGTTTTCCTTTGTTCTTTCTCCTTTACTTAACGGCAGTACAAATGTAAACAAAAATGAACGCTGTTTCAAAAATTGACATTTATTCAATTTGTAGATAGACAATTAAGAAATATATCATGAACAAAAAAATGAATTTTCTTTCGTATTAATTTATTACCATAACAGAGAGATAAAATATTATAAAAGAGATAAATGAAAAATGTAATAAATGTAGGGCTAATCCATGGAAAAAGGTAGAATATCTATTTGTAATTGAATAAAATTTAAAATGGTCTTACTAATAATGTTTTTACTTTTTACTCTCCTAAGTGCACTTGTAAGTAAATCTGTTCAAGGAAAAAAATTGCAGAAAGAAAACTAAATTGTTAAAATTTTTAATATATTTATATAATTATTTATTAAAGAAAAAGTTAGAATTTTTTTATGAGCAATAAGTTTAACTAGTGTTGTTGAGGGAACTTGTAGACTGTTTAGGAAAAACCCAATTTGAAAAATTGGATTACTAGTTTTATAATAACTTGATTGAGTTTCCCATACATGATCCAAGGTAGTCAAAGGGAAGTTTTGCTTATAATGGCAATTTGAATAAATGGATACTTCCAATTTATATGTTCCAAGTTTCAAGCATCCACGAGTATAATGAGACTTGAGAGCAATTGCGTGAAAGTCGTATGTCGTGTAGCATAAGAAAATTTCTGTTTATTATTATTATTATTTGTGGGTTATGAATTAGTAGGATAGTGGGTGAATTAAGGGAGGGTGATGGTAGAGAGGGTTGGGTTGGGTAGTTCCGAGCATTGAAAAAAAATAATGGCAATTGTATTAAGACCATTTAAATCACATAAATGCAAGAGTAATTGAGACGGTTGAGAATAATAAGGGGGATACTACGTCAGATGATAAATGCCCACCTTTTTCCAATGTTCCCATCGATGATCAATTTTTCTTTTTCTTTGTATTTGGCCTTCTTTCACGTACCAATATAAATAAATTTTCTCAACCAAAACTCCCCCAATTTTTGGCTCACACTTATCTGCAGGATTGCCTCCATTTATGTCTAATTTGAATTCCATTATTTTAATTTTGCTTTCAATCCTTTTCCAAACTTAGATGAGATACGTACATACATGCAAACCCATAATTGCTGTCGTATTGTCAGTTTCTTAGTAAAATCGACATTGAATTGAATGTCGTAGTGTATATGATGATGTGTATTATTAGTCCTTGAACTACAACCATTGGATCCAAAACTCCTAAACAAGAAATCATAATAATGTTCCACATTTACATTTACTACTACGTAGCTAGCTAGTCTTCCAACTCTACTCTATATGATGTGAAAGCGATTTTATTGACTAAAATCTTATCTCTATCTGAAAAATCTTAAACCTTATTAAATTTGCATAAATATATGAATGATTAAGTATGCATGCCCAGGTGTGTCATCAATAAAATAAAAGCATATTGGAGCAAGGTACGTACACACTACACAGCTCATGGAAGAAAGAGATCGCTCATCAAGACGAGGGGCCGAAGGCCAATAATGCTTTGAACTTAGTCAAATACGAGAAAGTATATTATATGAAAAGTAAATCATTCTTATGGACCAGGATCTTGGCCCAAGCCCAGAGACCGGAGATAGATTGATCCAACTTCGAGAACTTTGCGCCATACCGAGACAAATTCGAACGCGGTCATGTCGGAGATTTTCCCAAAAAATAGGAAAATATAGTTATAATAATTCATAAAGATCACCGACCCAAAAAAAAAAGAAAAATCAGACAGGTTATTGAATCAATCAAATTAAATATTAAAATAATTCCAGGTAACAAAAAAATATTAAAAAAGTTCAATAACATTGGAAGAAAGGGTTAGTGACTTAGGGCATAGTGGGTTACAGGGTTAGTGACTTCGCGTACGCCTTTCTCTTTTTTTTTTTTTTTTTTGAATTAGTCCTCAAAAATATAATTCTGCTAGGAAACTAAGAGGGGGTCCAGTCAACTTCCTACCAACTCCTATTGGGCTAGACCCCGAAGTTCATTTCACTATTCAAGCAAGAAGCAACATCCCAATTTACCCACAGTGAACCAAATTAACACTAGTTAAACCCCCTTTTCACCGTTCACTGCAGCAGCATCCAAAACCATCCAACGGCAGCGCCTCCCAAACAAGTTAGACGTACACCTTTCCCATCCGCTGTTAACCGTCACAGCGCCTCCGTCCGTCCACGTGCGAGTGATCGCCGGCGTCGGAAGCTTGCTCCAGACCGCCGTAACGCCTCCATCCCGACCATGTGCTACCAGCCGTGTTCATCAGAAGTTCGACCCAAACATACCGCCAGCGCCTTCGTGCCTCCCACGTGCGAGCAACCGATGGAGTCTGAATCTCACCCGCAGTGCACCACTGCTACTGCATGTCATTGTCGCAGTGCCATTGAAGCGTCCCCTTCTTAGCCGGATAACTCGATGTTGGCTTCTGTCTCTGCTCCAACGAACGCGGCGTCGAACTCCTCCTGTTCGCGCCGTGAAGCCTCGCCTAAAAGTACTAATCAGTTAGTATCTATTCATGGGTGTTACTTGATTGATTTTGGTCTGAATAAATTGGTTGTAAGTGGATTTTGTATCAAATCATATGCATATAATGACACACTCATATACAATGAATTTTGATTTGTTGGATGTTGCTGCTGTCTAAGATTAGAGGTTTGATTGAAGGAATTGAAATGGGTTTTCTGTGAAAATAGCTGTTCTTTTTTTTTTTTACTGAAACGGCAAAAATGGCAAAAACACAGAGTCCCAAGCCCGGTGGTTTTTTCCTCGGAATAAAATTGGGTTCGATTGTGGTGAATATAGGTCCATTTACTTGTTCAACACTGGATGTTGATGTTGTTAGGGGTCCCCTATTGCTGAGATGCATGTGCATAGAGATTGGATATTACTGCTTTGTTAGATTGGACTGTATTATTTGTGATAAGATTCTTTGACTTTGCCATAAAAAAAGGGATGGTGTTTGTGGGTTGTGTTCAAGTGGGTGGTTTGAAATTTAACTACACATTCGCAATGTGTTAAGTTAATTAAACAATGTGAAACAGGGCCTTTATTCCCTAGTTTTTTTGTGTATATATTTCCGATCATGATAAACGTATGTTGCTTTTAGTATGTATATGGATGATTCTTGACCGATTTTGTCTATTTACATGTCGAAATTGGTTTGTTGTAGAGGTGTTTGAATTTATCTAAATTGCTATATTTTGTTGTCTAGATTCGTTGTGATTATGTCGTGATTTTAGCTTGTGTGAATAACTACCAAAAAGCGGCTATTTACAGATTATAAAAGCACCTCATTTGTGTTGCCAAAAAGCCAAGCGAGATGGAGAAAAAGGTAGAATGTTATTTACCGTTATTGACGTGTACTTCCACATGATCCTATTTGTGACTTACAGCTACTATTGCTATTGACAGAAATTATTAGAGTTGTGATGCTTGCCCAGCTACATTCATGATATGATGAGCCAGCTCACTAAAAATAACGCGTTTGAGAAGCTTGCGGAGATAGATGAAATTGGCTTTGGATTCTTGAGACTTGTTCCGTATTGAGCTGTGAAGCAGGACATCATGGTTCATTTGGCTCAATCGTATGATGTTGAGATAAGAACCTTGATAGTCGACGTAAGGAACATCCGCCTCAATGCTGAGTTA
>NC_029790.2:91807646-91811259 GCF_000816755.2 Arachis ipaensis
TCATGGTAAGTCTCACTTTCCAAATTAATTAGCGTGCCATGGGCATTTTGTGCAAGTATCATTGTGTATATATAGTTTATTTTGGACTGACACACGGACATGTTATAGGTGATGCATTCTCATCACTGGACGACAAAAATTCAGCACACAACAACTGAACTCCGAGATTTGGTATACAGCTGTCCTATGGCAACGGAATCAAATAGGATGGAGTTTAGGAGATATTTCATACTAGTGGTACTAAAAATGTTCCTGTGCCCTACAACACAGTAGGTAATTTCACCATGGCACATTTACCCCACCTTAGATGTTTATGATCCCAGGAGATTCAACTGGTCGTTGCAAACTCTAAAGTGGTTGTACACGGCAGTCGAAAAGTATAAGCTCAAAGAGAACAAAACCTGTGAGGGCTGCATGTTCGTCATGCTGGTAGGATGCATTCAATAAATATTAGTAAACTGAGCATGTCACTGATGTTGTAGAACATAACTTGTCCCATACTTTTGTCTAGGTACTGTATTTTCAATAGTTGAAACACGGTCAGCTAGATAACTGTCATGAGCTGGAGCCATGGCTCGCTGCGTGGACCACAAAAATCTAGAAAAGAAGGCGACATATATCATTTTTGAGGTACTCCTTTATTCGACTGTCTCTGTATGTTCAACTATAAAACTATCCGCCGTCCACTATAATTGATTCCCGTGTTTAACTCACTTTGCCATATCTATCTTATGAATGGTGTTTATGCCGTTTCTAATACTTTAAACATTGCATGGCCTTTTATGTAATCAATCTACTCGGCAGGTTTCGTTGTGTTGGCAATGGTTACTTTATGCCAGTACCTAAGTGGATGTTGCTTCTGATAGGCATCGTGATGTTTCTTTTCTTTACTAAATGGATGTTTCCGTATATGTTTTTCGAGTTTTCATGTGTTAAGCATTTTGTGAATTCCTGAATTTCGTCAAGAAGTGAATGGCTTTCCTTTTCTTAGATATTACTCAGGAGGTTTCTTGTTGTATGTTACCCATTTGTTCTTGACTAAATATAAGTGACATGTCATTCTGTTATGCAACAGCATATTTTTAGTTCAAACTAAATTGAAATTTCTTTATTTTTTGTCCTACTTTTTTAGTGTTGAAATTGTGATGTGTCTAACTTTTTAAGCATTGCATGGCCTTGTTCTGTTATCAATCTACTCGGCAGGTCTCTTTGTGTTGCTTTATACCAGTATCTAAGTGGATGTTGCTTCCAGTATGCATCAGGATGTTTCTTTTCTTTTACGAAATGGATGTTTCTGCATAAGTTTTTCGAGTTTACATGTGTTGGGTAGTTGGGGATGACTCTGTTTACGTAAGATGTGAATGGATTTTTCTGGGGATGAGTTAGGGATATATGTAAGTTCGATTTTAATTACATGATTCTTTGCATGCTCGAAATCAGGGTCGCCTCGCAACTAGGAAGGAAAAAAGTGAAGACCGATCACCTCAAGCCGCAACGAAAAAACTGCCAAAAAAACACAACGAAAGTGTAGAGGAAAAGCTTCAGTTGCTCCAAGGATAAGCACGTATTTGCGTGTTAATGTGATTAGAGTATCATGCTATCTAGATATGCGTGATATATTTTGTGCGTGGCCTGTGGTTCTGTAATTGTACCAATATTTCATTATTTGCAGCATGAATTGGGTGTTTTTGTCTTGCTTCATTATTGTCTATTTGAATCAAACTATGTTTACAAACAGGAAAGATTCACCGGTAGAGAGAGCGAGCATGAATCAATGGAAAGACAACCACCTAGAAGCACAACAAAGCCACCTCCAAATAGAAAACGGTCGCCACGTGCGGAGAGATCGAAAGCTAACCTGGAAGTGAGTATATGTTTCTGATTGTGTATGGATTCAATTATGTACAAGCTTAAGTCTTTTTAGATGTTCTTTTTCATTGCAGTTAGATGTTTGTTTAAATGACACACTCGATGTGAAATAAAACAGATAAGCCTGGCATCTACCAAGAAAAAGGGTGGAGTTAAAAGAAATCGAACACGTAAGTCTAACCCAAAACCATCTGCAGAGAAAGCTGTCCCAATGAGCCCAGAGGATGAAGAGGACAATAAGCCTCTTGCTAAGAGGATGCGCTAAATGTTTCGCCAGGAAGTTGGCCAACAGAATACTAGAATAGAGACCGCCAATGGGAACCTCAATAAGGAAAACACACCTTAAGAAACAACTGATTCCGGAGTTCCCGATCCAGGCACACTGTCAGTAGCACTAGTGCAATATGAAGAATGGAAATTCTATAGGAAAGTTTCCAACGTAGAACTATGCTTCTTGTGTCTATTTTGCTCACAATAAGAAATTAGGAAATTTATAAATACAAAATGTTTGTTTGTCTAACATTGGTTGATTTCCACGTAGTAATCCTAATTTCTTGTCGATGCGAGATCCAGAGAGTGAAAAAATATGGGAATACCTTGAACAACTTCAGTACACGAATCCCCTGAATACCGTGATGCCGAGCGGTCCGTCTTGCCGGACACCTAGTCTAGAGAGCCCCCCGCATCTCCCCCGGAATGACTTGGATGGAAAAGACCCCTACCGAGTACACTCTTATTATAGGGTGAATCCGTTGTTAAAGGTTCGAAAGCTCGATGAGGATGATGAGCAACGAGTCCGACAATGGGCTGTCAATGGGCGAAAAGTAGGCTGTGGCATCGTATGAAGGCAAACCACATCTAGTACTTCTATGGGAGCAGGAACGGATCCAGAAATATTATAGTGGGGGCCAATAACATATATAATATTAAAAAAATATACAAATAAAATATAATGTAAGATGCATTATTGATGAGCGGATAATTTATACGCTTTTTGGCATTGTTTTTAGTATATTTTTAGTAGGATCTAGTTACTTTTAGGGATGTTTTCATTAGTTTTTATGTTAAATTCACATTTCTGGACTTCACTATGAGTTTGTGTGTTTTTCTGTGATTTCAGGTATTTTCTGGCTGAAATTGAGGGACTTGAGCAAAAATCAGGTTCAGAGGTTGAAGAAGGACTGCTGATGCTGTTGGATTCTGACCTCCCTGCACTCAAAGTGGATTTTCTGGAGCTACAGAACTCTAAATGGTGCGCTTCTAATTGCGTTGGAAAGTAGACATCCAGGGCTTTCCAGAAATGTATAATAGTCCATACTTTGGCCAAGAATAGATGACGTAAACTGGAGTTCAACGCCAGCTTTCTACCCAAATCTGGCGTCCAGCGCCAGAAAAGGAGCCAAAACCAGAGTTGAACGCCCAAACTGGCACAAAAGCTGGCGTTCAACTCCAAGAAAGACCTCTACACGGGCAATACTCAAGCTCAGCCCAAACACACACCAAGTAGGCCCCAGAAGTGGATTTATGCATCAATTACTTACTCATGTAAACCCTAGTAGCTAGTTTATTATAAATAGGACTTTTTACTATTGTATTTGACATCCTGGATCCTGGATTGTATTTTGATCCTGTGATCACGTTTTGGGGGCTGGCCATCTCGGCCATGCCTGGACCTTCACTTATGTATTTTCATACGGTAGAGTTTCTACACTCCATAGATTAAGGTGTGGAGCTCTGCTGTTCC
>NC_029790.2:91811530-91811787 GCF_000816755.2 Arachis ipaensis
GTTTGAGCCTGGACATCACAATTTCGTGCACCAAGTTTTTGGCGCCGTTGCCGGGGATTGTTCGAGTTTGGACAACTGACGATTCATCTTGTTGCTCAGATTAGGTGATTTTCTTTTTGTTTTCTTTTCAAAAATTTTTCAAAAATATTTCTAAAATTTTCTCATCTGTTTTCGAAAAAAATAAAAATGTTTTCAAAAATAAAATTTATTCAAAATTTTTAAGAATGAATTCTAGTGTTTCATGAAGCATGTGAAGC
>NC_029790.2:91812160-91812486 GCF_000816755.2 Arachis ipaensis
GTGTTTTGGACTGGAGCTTTCATTGAAAGCTTGGCTGGCTAGTGAGCCATGTCTAATTCCTGGACTGAAGCTTTGGACTAAGAATGCAAGATTCCTGGAATTCATGAAAAAAATTTTGGAATCCTTATTTTTTCTTTTTCATATAATTTTCGAAAAAAAATCCAAAAAAAAAATTAGAAAATCATAAAAATCAAAAACATTTTTTCTGTTTCTTGTTTGAGTCATGAGTCATGTCATAAGTTTGGTGTCAATTGCATGTGCATCTTGCATTTTTCGAAAATTTCATGCATTCATAGTGTTCTTCATGATCTTCAAGTTGTTCTTGA
>NC_029790.2:91812598-91812951 GCF_000816755.2 Arachis ipaensis
CGAAAATATCTTCCCTCTTTTTCAAAAATTTCTTTTTAATTAACTAATTATTCTTATTTTTATTTTTGATTTAAAAAAAATTTTTTTTTCGAAAAATACTAACATTTTTCAAAAACCATTTTCGAAAATCACTAACTCTTTTTCAAAAATACTTTTCGAAAATTCTCCCTCTCCCATCTTATTCTATTTATTTATTCATTTACTAACATCTCATCTCACATCTCTGCCATCCTCACAGTTGTGTTTCTTTCTTTACATCACATTCTTTGTCTCCCCCTCTTCTTCTACTCACACAGGGATCCCTATACTGTGATATAAAGGATCTCTATTATTATTATTATTTTTCTGTGCCC
>NC_029790.2:91812996-91817138 GCF_000816755.2 Arachis ipaensis
TCAAAAACAGCAGAAGAAAAATCACACCCTGGAGGAGCATCTGTCTGGCGTTCAGCGCCAGAACAGAGCATGGTTCTGGCATTCAATGCCAGAAATAGCACACAAATGGGCGTTGAACGCCCAAAATGGCCACCAACCTGGCGCTGAACGCCCAGAGTTGTGTGCAAAGGCATTTTTACATGCCTAATGGGTGCAGGGATGTAAATTCTTGAACACCTCAGGATCTGTGGACCCCACAGGATCCCCACCTACCTCCACTCACTTCTTCTCACCACTCTCTTTCACACAACCCCATAAACTCTCTTCCCCATCACCTCTTCACCACTCACATCCATCCACTCTTCCCCATAAACCTACCTCATAAACTCCACCTACATTCAAAAATTCAAAACCAATTTCCCACCCAAACCCACCCATATGGCCGAAACCTCCCCCCTCCCTTCCCTATATAAAGACCTCCATTCTTCATCAAATTCACACAACACATCCCTCTATACTCCTCTTGGCCGAAACCACATCTCCCTCTCCCCCTCCATATTTCTTCTTCTTCTTCATCTATTCTTTTGTTTATTGCTCGAGGGCGAGCAATATTCTAAGTTTGGTGTGGTAAAAGCATAAGCTTTTTGTTTTTCCATTACCATTGATGGCACCTAAGACCGGAGAATCCTCTAGAAAGGGGAAGGGGAAGATAAAAGCTTCCACATCTGAGTCATGGGAGATGGAAAGGTTTATCTCCAAAGCCCATCAAGACCACTTCTATGATGTTGTGGCCAAGAAGAAGGTGATCCCTGAGGTCCCTTTCAAACTCAAAAGAAATGAGTATCCGGAGATCCGACATGAAATTCAAAGAAGAGGTTGGGAAGTTCTAACAAATCCCATCCAACAAGTCGGCATTCTAATGGTTCAAGAGTTCTATGCTAATGCATGGATCACCAAGAACCATGATCAAAGTAAGAACCCGGATCCAAAGAACTATGTTACAATGGTTCGGGGGAAATACTTGGATTTTAGTCCGGAAAATGTGAGGTTGGCGTTCAACTTGCCAAACATGGAAGAGAACGCACGCCCCTACACAAGGAGAGTCAACTTTGATCAAAGTTTGGACCAAGTCCTCATGGACATATGTGTAGAAGGAGCTCAATGGAAGATTGACTCCAAAGGCAAGCCGGTTCAACTAAGAAGATTGGACCTCAAGCCTATAGCTAGAGGATGGTTGGAGTTCATTCAATGCTCAATCATTCCCACTAGAAACCGGTCTGAAGTTACTATAGACCGGGCCATCATGATCCATAGCATCATGATTGGAGAAGAGGTGGAAGTTCATGAGATTATACCTCAAGAACTCTATAAGGTGGCTGACAAGTCCTCCACTATGGCAAGGTTAGCCTTTTCTCACCTCATCTGCCACCTATGCAATTCGGCTGGGATTAACATAGAGGGAGATATCCTCATTAAAGAGGACAAGCCCATCACTAAGAAGAAGATGGAGCAAGCAAGAGAGCCCAGTCATGGAGCTCAAGAGGCGCAAGAAGCTCATTTCCTTGAGATCCCTGAGATGCCTCAAATGCACTTTCCTCCACAAAATTATTGGGAGCAAATCAACACCTCCCTAGGAGAATTGAGTTCCAATATGGGACAACTAAGGGTGGAACATCAAGAGCACTCCATCATGCTTCATGAAATAAGAGAAGATCAAAAAGCAATGAGGGAGGAGCAACAAAGACAAGGAAGAGACATAGAAGAGCTCAAGGACATCATTAGTTCCTTAAGAAGGAAACGCCACCATCACTAAGGTGGATTCATTCCTTGTTCTTGCTTTCTCTGTTTTTCGTTTTCTATGTTATGTTCTTATCTATATTTGTGTCTTCATTACATGATCATTAGTAGTTAGTAACTATGTCTTAAAAGTTATGAATGTCCTATGAATCCATCACCTCTCTTAAATGAAAAATGTTTTAATTCAAAAAGAACAAGAAGTATATGAGTTTCGAATTTATCCTTGAACTTAGCTTAATTATATTGATGTGGTGACAATGCTTCTTGTTTTCTGAATGAATGCTTGAACAGTGCATATGTCTTTTGAAGTTGTTGTTTAAGAATGTTAAATATGTTGGCTCTTGAAAGAATGATGACTAGGAGACATGTTATTTGATAATCTGAAAAATCATAAAAATGATTCTTGAAGCAAGAAAAAGCAGCAAAGAACAAAGCTTGCAGAAAAAAAAAATAGGCGAAAAAAAGCTCTTAAAACCAAGAGGCAAGAGCAAAAAGCCAATAACCCTTAAAACCAAAAGGCAAGGGTAAATAAAAAGGATCCCAAGGCTTTGAGCATCAGTGGATAGGAGGGCCTAAAGGAATAAAATTCTGGTCTAAGCGGCTAAACCAAGCTGTCCCTAACCATGTGCTTGTCTCGTGTAGGTGTCAAGTGAAAACTTGAGACTGAGCGGTTAAAGTCAAGGTCCAAAGCAAAAGAAGAGTGTGCTTAAGAACCCTGGACACCTCTAATTGGGGACTTTAGCAAAGTTGAGTCACAATCTGAAAAGGTTCACCCAATTATGTGTCTGTGGCATTTATGTATCCGGTGGTAATACTGGAAAACAAAGTGCTTAGGGCCACGGCCAAGACTCATAAAGAAGCTGTGTTCAAGAATTATCATACTGAACTAGGAAAATCAATAACACTATCTGAACTCTGAGTTCCTATAGATGCCAATCATTCTGAACCTCAATGGATAAAGTGAGATGCCAAAACTATTCAAGAGGATAAAAGCTATAAGTCCCGCTCATTTGATTGAAGCTCTGTTTCATTGATAGTTTGGAATTTATAGTATATTCTCTTCTTTTTATCCTATTTGATTTTCATTTGCTTGGGGACAAGCAACAATTTAAGTTTGGTGTTGTGATGAGCGGATAATTTATACGCTTTTTGGCATTATTTTTAGTATGTTTTTAGTAGGATCTAGTTACTTTTAGGGATGTTTTCATTAGTTTTTATGTTAAATTCACATTTCTGGACTTCACTATGAGTTTGTGTGTTTTTCTGTGATTTCAGATATTTTCTGGCTGAAATTGAGGGACTTGAGCAAAAATCAGGTTCAGAGGTTGAAGAAGGACTGCTGATGCTGTTGGATTCTGACCTCCTTGCACTCAAAGTGAATTTTATGGAGCTACAAAACTCGAAATGGCGCGCTTCCAATTGCTTTGAAAAGTAGACATCTAGGGCTTTCTAGCAATGTATAATAGTCCATACTTTGGCCAAGAATAGACGACGTAAACTGGCGTTCAACGCCAGCTTTCTACCCAAATCTGGCGTCCAGCGCCAGAAAAGGAGCCAAAACCAGAGTTGAACGCCCAAACTGGCACAAAAGCTGGCGTTCAACTCAAAGAAAGACCTCTACACGTGCAACACTCAAGCTCAGCCCAAACACACACCAAGTGGGCCCCGGAAGTGGATTTATGCATCAATTACTTACTCATGTAAACCCTAGTAGCTAGTTTATTATAAATAGGACCTTTTACTATTGTGTTTGACATCCTGGATCCTGGATTGTATTTTGATCCTGTGATCACGTTTTGGGGGCTGGCCATCTCAGCCATTCCTGGACCTTTCACTTATGTATTTTTAACGGTAGAGTTTCTACACTCCATAGATTAAGGTGTGGAGCTCTGCTGTTCCTCAGAGATTAATGCAAAGTACTACTGTTTTCTATTCAATTCATCTTATTTCGCTTCTAAGATATCCATTCGCACCCAAGAACGTGATGAAGGTGATGATTATGTGTGATGCTCATCACCATTCTCCCCTATGAACACGTGCCTGACAAACACTTCCGTTCTACATGAAATACGCTAGAATGAATATCTCTTAGATCTCTTAACCAGAATCTTCGTGGCGTAAGCTAGAATGATGGCGGCATTCAAGAGAATCCAAAAATTCTAAACCTTGTCTGTGGTATTCCGAGTAGGATTCAATGATTGAATGACTGTGACGAGCTTCAAACTCGCGAGTGCTGGCGTTAGTGACAAATGCAAAAGGAGGGTGAATCCTATTCCAGCATGATCGAGAACCGACAGATGATTAGCCGTGCTGTGACAGAGCATGTGAGCATATTTTTCACTGAGAGGAGGGGATGTAGCCACTGA
>NC_029790.2:91818444-91822527 GCF_000816755.2 Arachis ipaensis
CCCTTGCATAAAGCCAGCCATGGAAAGGAGTAAGACTGATTGGATGAAGATAGCAGGAAAGCAGAGGTTCAGAGGAACGAAAGCATCTCCATTCGCTTATCTAAAATTCTCACCAATGAATTACATAAGTATTTCTATCCCTATTCTATTAATTATTATTCGAAAACACCATTATCAATTTATATCTGCCTAACTGAGATTTGCAAGGCGACCATAGCTTGCTTCATACCAACAATCTCCGTGGGATTCGACCTTTACTCACGTAAGGTATTACTTGGACGACCCAGTGCACTTGCTGGTTAGTTCTATCGAAGTTGTGAACCATGGTATTGGCACCATGTTCTTGGCGCCATTGCCAGGGAAAGAAAGAGCCATGAATTTTACATAATCAAAGTGTAATTACGATTGCGCATACCAAGTTGCTCACGTTGCCAGGGATTGTTTGAGCCTGGACATCACAATTTCGTGCACCAATTATAAAAATTTACCGATAGAGAATATATATTTAAAGTACAAAAAAATATGTGTAATTTTTACTAACGAAGTGGTACACGTCGATTCTTCATATCATAAAATTCATCGATAATAGATCGGTGTCAAACCTTTCAGCAATCTTCTTCTCAATGTATTTTAAGTAAGATTAGAGAGTTCACTTACTTGAACTTCTTGTGAAATAAGATTAAAGGATTGACTTGTTTGAACACCAACATTATTAGTAGTTTTTCTCTTAAAAATTGCATCAACATTATTAGTAGTAATCAAACTGTACTTGATTTTCAGGGGAGAATTATTGAAGATGTAGCTAAAATGTCTATACTCGTATACGAGCCCATGAAGAATGGCCTACCTCACTTATATGCCAGCGTTCCCAAACAACCTAACCGGTGAGTTGCATCGCAGTTTATCAATAATCTTACTTGCAATTCACTTGATAACACTACTTAGTCTCGTGGTAAGACCTAATATTTCTTTCCATACATGTAGTTGTGATTGTGGTGTATACGTGATAAAATTCATGGAGTACTGGAGTTTAGACAAAGATCTGCAATTTTGGGTCAAGGTCAATTTAAAAATCCTATTTCAATTAACTTTCATTCTTTTCAACTAATTACTTTATCGCTTAAGAAACTATCACTTACAACTGATTTTGCCGTTCAGGACATCTTATAGGAGTTCCGAAAGGAAATTATGCCAGAAATAGTTTCGGGTCCTAATAATTCACTCACTAGACAAGCTCTAAAGGCATTGGACGACCATCCTGTACGCTACAACCAGTCGAGAAACAAAACTAAGGAGCTGAGAACCCCCTACACAGCACCGAGCATGAAGACCATGCTACAGCATCTGGGGTTACCTATTAAAAAGCCAATCAAGGAGGGAAGACACCAGAAGAAGATAGATTCCTAGGAAAAAATCATGAAAACGTACACTTGTCATACTATGTCAATAGTTTCTTTGTGATAGAGTTATGGACATTTATAAGTCATTTTCTTCTTTACAGTAATTTCTTCTATAAGCCATACACATGGTTTGTGCAGCTAGCTGATTTTTTTTTTGCAGGTTCTATGTGGATGTTGCTTCTGTTGAGAAAAAGCATATTTTTTTTTTCATACTGAATAGATGTTTCTTACATATTTACAGAGCTTTCATGTGTTAAGAATTTGCGATTGTCTGTTCTTTTTTAAGAAGTGAATGGCTTTTCTTTTCTCAAATATCCCTCGGCAGGTTTCTTGGTGTATGTACTTATTTATTTTTTTTCTAGATATAAGTAGATTTTCGTTCTGTTACTCGGCAGCATGTTTCGTCTTCATGCCAAATTTAAGTTCATTTATATATTTTTCTAGTCTTCTAGCGATGAAATTGTGGATGTCTCTAGTTTTTTAAACATTTCATAACCTTTTTATGTATTCAATCTACTCGGCAGGTTTCTTTTTGTAGGTACCGCTTTGTTTATGCCAATATGTAGATGGATGTTGCTTATGATATGCCTCAGGATGTTTCTTTCGATAGTAAATGGATGTTTCTGCATATATATTCCGAGTTTTCATATGTTAAGCATTTGCAAATGCTTATATTTTGTCAAGAAGTGAAAGCCATTTGTTTTCTTATATATTCCTCAACAGGTTTATTGGTGTATGTACGCCATTTGTTTCTGACTAGATATAGGTGACATTTTGTTTTGTTATGCGACAGCAAGTTTGATGGCTCGAATTGCATGCCCTTGTTCTGTGATCAATCTACTCGATATGTTTCATTGTGTTGGCACCTGTTACTTTATGCCATTATTTAAGTGGATGTTACTTCTAATGGGCATCAGGATGCTTTTTTTCTTTAGTAAATGGATTTTTCTGCATATGTTTTCCTATTTTACCTGTGTTAGGTAGTTGGGGACGACTTGGTTTATGTAAGATGTGAATGGATTTTCTTTTTTTAAGTATCAATATGCATTAGTATGTTGGTTTATCATACCAAATAAAGGTTTTCTAACAAAATCAATGCAAGTGACAAAGCAAAAATAAGGCACATCTAACACGTGTGTGTCAAAAAAAAAATGAAATCCAGCTATATAGGGGAAACCACCCACACCAAAAAAATGTCCAACACAACGAAAGGATAACTAGTTATGACCAAAAGAATTCAACAGGGACATAAATCCGCTACCATCCGATGAATTCCAAACAGTAGCATCATCGAATCCCTTCTTTCTAGATGCATCATAATCATTATCTGTCCGAAGGTAAAAAAGGAACAAGACAAAAAAAAAAAAAAAACAACATATGTGAATCAACAACACTATCTCAAACAAAATGATGAAATATACCTCATTCTAGTTAGGGGTGTTCATAAAAAAAACCAAAATGTGGTTAACCGGTTAAAAAATCATAACCATATTTTGGTTAACAAGTTTAATAAAATAATTTTAAAAACCATATCCATATTTTTTAGAATTGGTTAACTAAAAACAAATTAAAAAATTGATTTTTAACCGGTTAACTAAAACCAAAACAAAATTAAATTCTTCTTCTCTCTCTCTCTTTCTCTCCTTTCTCTCTTTCTCCCCTTCTCTCTCTTCTTTTCCCCCTCTTTCTCTCCCCTCTCCCTCTCTCTCCCCTTTCTTCCCCCCCTCTCTTTCTCTCTCTCTCTCTCTCATATCCTTCACTCTCTCCCCTATCTCTCTTCTTTCTCCTCTTTTTCCCTTTCTTGCTCTCTCTCTCTCTCTCATATCCTTCACTCTCTCCCCTATCTCTCTTCTTTCTCCTCTTTTTCCCTTTCTTGCTCTCTCTCTCTCTCTCATATCCTTCACTCTCTCCCCTATCTCTCTTCTTTCTCCTCTTTTTCCCTTTCTTGCTCTCTCTCTCTCTCTCATATCCTTCACTCTCTCCCCTATCTCTCTTCTTTCTCCTCTTTTTCCCTTTCTTGCTCTCTCTCTCTCTCTCATATCCTTCACTCTCTCCCCTATCTCTCTTCTTTCTCCTCTTTTTCCCTTTCTTGCTCTCTCTCTCTCTCTCCTCTCCCTTCTCTCTCTCCCCTTTTTCTCCTCTCTCCCCCCTCCTCCTCCCCTCTCTCTCTCTCTCTCTCTCTCTCTCTCTCTCTCTTCTTTTTTTCCTTTTCAATCTTTCTCTTTCTCGCTCCTCTCTATTTCCTTTCGTTGTTTCTCTCTCCCACTTCCCTCTCTCTTCTCCTCTTTCTTCTCTTTCCTTCTCCTTTTTCTTCCCCTACTCTCTCTTTTCTCTTTCTCTCTCATCCTTCTCTCACTCTCTATCCCTCTCCTCTCGCTTTCCTGCTTTTTTCTCCATAGCGAGAGAGAGAGAGAAAAGAGAGAAGAGAGAGAGGAGGAGGAGATAGAGGAAGAAAGAGGGAAAGGGGAGAGATGAAAAGAGAGAAGAAGGGGAAGAGAGAGAGAAGAAGAGAGAGAAAGAGGGCAAGAAGAGAGAGAAGAAGAGAGAGGGGAGAGAGGGAGAGAGATACAGAAAGAGAGACGGTGAGAGAGAGAAAGAGAGAGAAAGAAAGGAAGGGAGAGGAAAGGAGAGAGAGAAAGAGAGGAGGGGAGGGGAGAGAGAGAGCATAGGGAAAGAGAGGGAG
>NC_029790.2:91823199-91852419 GCF_000816755.2 Arachis ipaensis
GGAGAGAGGGGAGGGGGAGAAAAAGGGGAAGGAGAGAGAGAGAAGGAAGAGAGGAGAGGAGAGGAGGGGGAGAGAGATGGAGAGAAGGAGATAAGAAAAAGTTACTCGTATCATTTAGAAAGAAATTTATTTACATTAGAAAAATTATTTATAGAAAATGCTGAAAAGAGATAAGAATGAAAAAGGAACGAAGAAATGGAAGGGATTTCATTATTTACAAATGTTACTCGTATCATTTAGAAAGAAAAAAAATTAATTTTTAGATTAAAAAAATTCAATTAAAAAAAAGGTTAAAAATTTGGGTTTTTGTCTGTAAAAAAATTAATCTATTCTATTATATAAAAATCGGATTTCTGCACTTAATGATGAAGCTGATGTGGCATGCTCCGGAGAGTGTTTCCCGATTTAATTGTTTTAACTCATTCACTATAATTTATTGCACTGACTTAATTATATCAACTAATTGATTTGATTAGATATTTAAATATTAATATAATTAATATAATTTATTATAATTTATATTACTTAATTAATTATACTACATTAATTATAATTTGTTATATTAGTGAATTAGTCTTTTCATTTATAAAGTCTAAAATAAAATAAATAAATTGTTATTTATTCTAATTAAATTTGTTTATATACTACATATGAATTAACATTAATTTATAATACATTAGCTTATAATCCAACTAATTGGATCGGACCGGTATCCAGCCGGTTTGCCTAAAGCGACGTCGTTTCGAGGGGTGAAAGGAATAACGCGTTATTGCTTCTTGGTCTCCCTCTTCTCTTTTGTTACTTTCATTCATTTCTTCATTCAAAGAAAAACAAAAAGGGAAAACCCTAGCTAGCCTCCACCGCCGCCTAACGGAGTGACCGGTTGCCGCCGTCCGTGGCTGTCCGAGGAGTCTCTCTTTGTACTGTCGGTGTTTTCCAAGTCAAATCCCCTGTTCGATGTCTTCTTCCTCGCTCGGCGCCCATCCTCCATTTGTCGTCCTGTCGCCATCGTCTCGTCGCCATTGTCTCGAAGGTCAGCGAGAGAGAGAGAGAGGATGGGAAGAGAGAAGGAGAGAGAGAGACATAAAAATATTAGGAGAGAGAAAAGAGAGGAGGGGAGAGAGAAGGAGAGAGAAAAGAGAGGAGGGGAGAGAGAAAGAGGGAGGGGGAGAGAGAGAGCATGGGGAGAGAGAGGGAGAGAAGGATAGAGAGAAAGAAAGGGGAGGGAGAGAAAGAGGAGAAGGGGAGAGAGAGATAGATAGAGAGGAGGGGGAGAGAGAGAAAAGAAAGAGAGGAGGAGAGAGAGAAAGAGAGAGAAAAGAAAGAGAAGAGGAGAGAGAGAGAGAGAGGAAGAGAAAGAGAGGGGAGGGGGAGAAAGAGAGAGAGAGAGAGAAGGAAGAGAGAAGAGGAGGGGGAGAGAAAAGGAGAGAGATGGAAAGAAGGAGATAAGAAAAAGTTACTCGTATCATTTAGAAAGAAATTTATTTACATTAGAAAAATTATTTATAGAAAATGCTGAAAAGAGATAAGAATGAAAAAGGAACGAAGAAATGGAAGGGATTTCATTATTTACAAATGTTACTCGTATCATTTAGAAAGAAAAAAAATTAATTTTTAGATTAAAAAAATTCAATTAAAAAAAAGGTTAAAAATTTGGGTTTTTGTCTGTAAAAAAATTAATCTATTCTATTATATAAAAATCGGATTTCTGCACTTAATGATGAAGCTGATGTGGCATGCTCCGGAGAGTGTTTCCCGATTTAATTGTTTTAACTCATTCACTATAATTTATTGCACTGACTTAATTATATCAACTAATTGATTTGATTAGATATTTAAATATTAATATAATTAATATAATTTATTATAATTTATATTACTTAATTAATTATACTACATTAATTATAATTTGTTATATTAGTGAATTAGTTTTTTCATTTATGAAGTCTAAAATAAAATAAATAAATTATTATTTATTCTAATTAAATTTATTTATATATTATATATGAAATAACGTTAATTTATAAAACATAGAACTTGTGGATTGTGATAAAAATGCAAATCAGAAAAGAAAAAACACATTCTCTAGGTCATTTCACGCATTTTGTTTTTCGATCTGCATCAAAGCCATACCCTCTGCCATCAATGGAGTCGCTTAATCCCTTGCTCTCTGCCACTATTGATGTTTCACTGGCTTACCATTGCATCAGCTCTTTCAGTTCCTTGTAAGCAACTACATACTCCTTTTTTTTTTACCTTCCCCCAAATTTCTCTGCCTATATTGTAAATATCATTTGGTACGATTAAAAGAATGCCCCATTTCATTTATTTATGATTTGAATTTATGGTAGCGAGTAAATCTTTACTCTTCTTTTGGTTGGAAAGGTCAATATGATTGTCAGGAGTCATAACTCATAAGCAAGTGTCAGCATGATCATCACATATGCAAGTCATCTGAGTAATTCTTCGAGGATTGGAAAAATTTTGTCTCAAACATATTACAGGTTGGCTTGATCTTCTATGGTCTATTTTTCAACACAAGAACAATTTTTGACGTTCAAGAGCCAAATTTCGTCTGCTATCTAGTAAGGATTCAAAGTTCAATACTTCAAGAATATGGTGAGATCTAGATTCAGAAACTTGATTAGATTGATTCGGGATAAGAACTCCAACATCTGTTGTGCCATGTATACTGCATATGCCATGAATGAAGGGCGATTTCTACTGCACAGAAGGTTGGTGAATTATGCAAAATCTTTCTTTAGTGAGGCATGGATTTTTTCTTAGAAAACTGAGATAGAAGTGTTTGCCAACTTCACATCTATGATATGATAACCAGTTCTTAAATTCTGTGTGTTAGTTCCATGTGATTTTCTCCAGCATTCTGTCTATTCTGGCAAGATTCTAAATCATTATTATTTCCATACATGTTTATAATTGTTCCACTAAATCATATGCAGAAGTTGTTAACAGTTTTTACCAATTTTTATGTTTTCCTTGGATGGTTATTCTTTGTGGAAATTTGTGTTCTGGTTCTAATATCTCAGATCAGAATTACTCCTCTTATGGCTATTGATCAAAGAAGTGAATCAAAGAGGAAAAAAATACAAAGAATAATAATAGCAATCCTAAAGTTAATCGATACAAACATGTCAAAAAGAAATATATCATGGAAAATAAGAGGAAAATAAGATGAAAAATAAGAGGAAAGAAAATGGTATTATGGAAGTGTGGTATTGCAGCTTATTGGTTCAACATACTACAATAATTGTTGAATTACTTTATTTTCTTTTTCTTGCACATTACATGTTTGATAAAATGCATAGTTAAACATGATAATGTTTTGCTTGAATGTAATAGTCGTGATTTATAAATATAATAATCTTGCACATTACACTTGTCATATTACAGAAATAAGAAGATCGTGATTTTGCAGAATAACAGTGACAGATTAGATATTATCTATTTTTCAGGTGACTATCCATATTTACTTTGTATTATGAGTGATTAATTCTATTTATTTTATTACTTTCTTTTAAGTGTTTATCTTAGTCACTTAAGAAAATGATGACCATCTATGAGATGATTTTATTTGCTTCTTAATGGCAATAGCTTCTTCATTCACTCCGAAAAATTAAGATTGTTTATAACAAAAAATAATCATTCAATTATAGGCACATCAATCATGACTGCGAGCATTAGAAGGAAATATAAAAAAGGTATTATTATATTTCTATGCTTGAAACCTGTATGTACCAGCTTACCAGTAATTCCAATTTTCTGGACTTTAAAAACTATTTATGATAGGTTTTGTAATCGCAGGAAGGCATGGATTCAGATCTTATTTTTATACCTTTTTTTTACTCAGTATATTTTGAATTGCTAGTATTTATGATGTAGAATAAGTGTTTTATTTTCAACTCAAATCTTTTTTCATTTTTTAAATTATCAAGACAGATTTTTTCTTCTTTTAGATTACGGAGGATATGTGATTTTGGATGCAGTCTAATTTTAAAATGATTTACCCAAAAATATACCTCTTCTTAGTTGCTATAAAAGTCTAGGAGGTGTGGTCCTATACTCTTACCATACATACTTGCTAGAATTTATGTTTGCTCTTATTTTTCTCTAGAGAAAAAATGGATAGGCGATATAATTTGTTAGAGATGATTGCACCGCCAAAAGAATGCTGAAAGATTCATGTCAGTGTAATCAGGCTCTGGTCTTTACCGAAATTCAAAGACCCCAAATCCAATAGCTTTATTGAAATGGTGTTGATGGATGAGCAGGTATTTCTAATTTATTCATCCACACAATTGTTTCTCTGTTTTCATACACTTAGTCCCACATTTGTATGATCCTCACTCTCATAATTGTTATAATTTCAATCTCAACAATTTTTGCTTTTCTTGGGACTATTCAATTAAAAACTGAATAAGAACAAAACCCAATTGTATATTT
This sequence comes from Arachis ipaensis, assembly GCF_000816755.2. Lineage (NCBI taxonomy): Eukaryota > Viridiplantae > Streptophyta > Magnoliopsida > Fabales > Fabaceae > Arachis > Arachis ipaensis. The sequence continues at coordinate 91,827,661 of NC_029790.2, forward strand.
CTCTACAAAAAAAAACGTAAAATTTTTATCACAAAAGAAGATTTTGCAGTCAAAAGGAGATTTAATATATATGAAACAAATTTATCTTCAATTTGATGAAGTCATGTCGTAATGGGATCTCCGTCTTGCTTGCGGCTTATATATATCCGAAAAAAAAGTATTGCATTCTATTTTGTTGTATTGTATTTCATGAATTTTTTAGGTAATTCAATATATGTCCTTATTAAGAGTTAATTTAAAGGAACAGAATTCAATCCAAATACTTGTCATACAAAACGGAATTTTGTAACCAGAAAATCTTTCAATAAGTGTGTGGAAAACTAGCACGCATATATATATATATATATAGGTGAAAAATATAAAACTGACTCTTCCTTTTAAAAAAATGTACACCAGGAAAAAAAATAATTCAAAAAGTTTTGCCGTTGGACATGAGAAATTATTAGGGAAAAGAGAAACAAGGGCTCCAAGGAGAGATGGGTATTTGGCCAATAAAGAGGGATTTTGGGGGACTTTTAGCAAAATTTTCATAAACAGTTATATAAAATTATAAATTTTGATATACAAAGACATGCACTAATGCCAATATACATAATCACTAAATAATGCAGATTAGATACAAGAGTTTATGCCAACCAAAAATAACAAAGTTTGAGTAACTCTTGCTTTCACATTCTACAAAAAGCATAGTGTATATCTTTGATAAGAAATAATAAGCACACCACAATAAAATTGAGAATCAGATTATTCCTTACTTCTTTGTTTATTATTCTCATCTTGAAGACTTAAATTTTCTCCTCCCGTATGGGTGACAACTAACAAGAGAGGTTGTAGTGTTGATTGTTGGGAACCAAGCAGTATAGCTTCCACTATTTTAACATTCAAAATTCTATACTAAATCAATCACATTAAACAAATATGCATATGGGAGGAAAATTGAGAGAAAAATAATAAGGGCATGACTAACACATATGCATGATTGTCATTAATCTTAACCCTCTTCTACGTAACACTTAATGTTCATGCATGATTGTCATCACACATTTTTGCTTTCTAATATCTATGGTTACAAAAAAAAAATTAAAAGTTTTCTCAACCTATTTTCCATGAGTTGCGTGAAAAAAAAGTGTAGTACAAAAATTTTATACTCAAGTGAAAGTCACTAAACAATAAAATTAGTCGTTTAAAATTAAATATTTTAATTATTGTCTTAATATATAGTTAAATAAGATCTTCTAGTACTACTTCCTCTCTAATTATTCCTTTACCTCTTGCTTCCTTCCTTATTCTAAGGAAGGTCCTCTCAGGTTCACTATCAAAAGAGGATGAAGTTTCTCCTCTTCTACCTGTCATACATTAAGCAAACAAACAAGCAAAAGGCAAGTGAAAGAATCACTCTTGCTAAAACTTATGGTTAGATTGATTGGTGCAATTGATCAAACAGTTAGTGGATTAGTATGCTCAAATGGAAATATGTACAATGAACAACTAAAAACTCGAATGCTAAAGGAAAGAAGAAAATAAGAAACTGAAATTAAAGGAATTAGCAGGGTAAACAAAAATGCTTAATCAAAATACCCATCAATTTAGTCATTGTCAAATTCAAACCAATCCCCGGCAACGGTGCCATAAAACTTGATGACCGGAATTCACTCACAATATAATGAATTCGTTCCTTGGAAAGCGCACCAAAGTATCGTCAAGTAATAATCCACTATGAGTGGGGTCGAATACCACAGAGATTGGTAGATTGAGCAACTTTAATCAATAGGTGAATTAGTCAAGCTAAGCAATAGAGATTGTTGAGTACAGAATTCTAAATTAGCAGAAATGTAAATGACTTAAAAGAAAAAAAACAATAAAGTGCCGAAAAGTAAATACCAAGAATGTAAAGTGTTGGAACATAACTGACTGAATTGTAAATGGAGAATGGGTAATAGCAGAGATTAAAGAAAGCTATAAAGAATGGGGAAGATAAGAACAGGGGAAATTCATTGGGACTAGAAGATGTTGCTCTCTTTGGATTAGATCTAGATCATCTCATCTTCAATCATGCAACTCATTGACCTCTATGGAATCATGATTGATTGAACCCCAATTCCTTGGCGATTCAATCTTTCTAATCTTGATAATCAGCCAACTCCTTGGTCTAATTGCTCATGAAGAGAGATATGCTCAGTACCTAATTATACCACACATCCTCATAGATCCAAATAATGGGTGGATTTTATGTCACCATATCCAATCCCAAAACCCAATCTACTAAAGTGTGAAAAGGGATTTCAAGCATGGTTTCATGTTTCCTTTTCCAAGGTTCCCATGAAACCCATTTTGTATTCAACCTCTTTTCCAAAATGATTGAACACTAAGCATGAAGAACAAAATTCCTTCTAGCAAATCAAAGAGAGGATGAAGAGAAGAAGAAATTCACTATCATTAATTCATAATGTACAACAGAGCTCCCTCTCCTAATGAGAGGAAATTTAGCTACTCATAGCTTAGAGAAAGGTACAAGAGATGGAAGAAGATGATGTGTAGTGTAAACTAAAACTAATCAGCCACTCTAACTTTCTAACCCCTTTTTTGGTAATCTCAGGGGTATTTATACTACTCTTATTACTAGAAAAGGAAAATTACAAAAAGGGAAAGTAAATTACAATTGAAAATAAAAGGAAAAATCTAATAAAATGAACCATGTGTCTGGCGTGTAAGTGACGTGTGAGTGGCGTGCCATGCCTAGCTCCTCAGCTTGGCTTGGCGTGCCACGCCTGGCTCCCAAGTGGGACACCCAGTATTCAAGTGGCACGCCCCTGGTCACTTTGCCTTGGCGTGTGACGCCTTAAGTCCCAAGTGGCACGCCCATTGTCCTTCTTCCCTGGTTTCTTGTGTTGGCGTGCCACACCTTCGACCTCAAGTGGCACGCCCATGGTGGAGGCTGCATCCTTCCTTTTCAGAATAATGAACTGGCGCGCCACACCTTCGAGCTTAAGTGGCACGCCCAGGGTAAGAACAGGGTTGGCATGCCACGTCTTTGAGCCCAAGTGGCACGCCCTCGAGCCCAAGTGGTTTGCCCATTTTGGTATTGAACCCTTCAAGCTTGGTGTGCCACGCCTAGAACCCAAGTGGCACGCCCAAGACACGAACAAGGTTGGCGTGCCACGTCTTCGAGCCCAAGTGGCACGCCCAGTGTTTTGGACCTTCAACTCCCCTTTGCTTAGTTGCATTGGCGTGCCACGCCTTCGACCTCAAGTGGCACGCCCATTGTACATAATAATGTTGGCGTGCCATGCCCCTTGTGTGTCTCCAAAAAATGCTCTTTGGAATATATAGTTGGCGTGCCACGCCTGGCTCTAGCGTGCCACGCCCATAGTGAGTCTTCAAGAATGCTCCCTGGAATGCATAGTTGGCGTGCCACGCCTGGCTCTGGCGTGCCACACCCATAGTAAGTTTCATGGATTCTTCTCTGGTCTTGATAACTAGCGTGCCATGCCCCTTGGCTGGCGTGCCACGCCCATTCAAATCGTTGGCGTTTGCACCAAGTGGCACGCCCTGCTGCTCCTTCTTGTTTCCTTCTTTTGTTGCTCTTTTCATTTGAAATTCAAACAAAACTCATTTCAAAATAATGTACCATAAAATTCATCATTTAGTTCATGAAATTGCATTAATTGAATGAGATTGCACTATTTCTATGGCCCTTTTATACAAAAGAAAGAGGTAGATGATGCAAGTCATCATTTTCTCAACTTGTTTTTCATTTGAGTTGCGTGAAAAAAAAGTCAAGTACAAAAATTTTATACTCAAGTAAAAGTCACTAAACAATAAAATTAGTCGTTTTGAATTAAACATTTTAATTATTGTGTTAATATATAATTAAATTTTTGTGTAAAATATAATGATAGTATACATTAAAGTATCAAATATTTGAATCCATTATATGTATATTCTTCCTTTTGGGTGAATATAAATCCGTTATTAATGCTTAACACTTAATATTTTGGAATTAAATCATATTTTTAATTTATTCGGTTATAAATATTGAAAGAAATATTTTATGTAAATTTTGTTTGTTTATTTAGTTGGACCTTATTGGTACTGTGTGTAGAAAGTGAATAATAAAATTTTTTGCTTTGTGAAAAAATAAGGAACAACTATGCATGCTTCTGTAGGTGAGGATATGATATCTGTGTTCGAATCATTGATATCGGAGAGAATTGATGTTTTTAATATTGTCTTAATATATAGTTAAATATATGTTTAAAATATAATGATAATATATATTAAAGTATCAAATATTTGAATCCATTATATGTATATTCTTCCTTTTGGGTGAATATAAATCCGTTATTAATGCTTAACACTTAATATTTTGGAATTAAATCATATTTTTAATTTATTCGGTTATAAATATTGAAAGAAATATTTTATGTAAATTTTGTTTGTTTATTTAGTTGGACCTTATTGGTACTGTGTGTAGAAAGTGAATAATAAAATTTTTTGCTTTGTGAAAAAATAAGGAACAACTATGCATGCTTCTGTAGGTGAGGATATGATATCTGTGTTCGAATCATTGATATCGGAGAGAACTGTGTATGTTTTTACATACTTTGGAGTTAGCAACAATTGTGGGTTTTATCGCACAACATCACATCAATTAGGTTGTTTTTTCAAGCAAGAACTACTGTCTTACCCTCTTTCTGTGATACAATACTATTATATGGTATTAAGTTGGTCCCTTTTCGGAAAATTATGAGAAACTCTCCTCATCATCCATTTTTGGTTGGTAAGTGTATAATTTACAGCAAGTACACAAGTTGATTTTTCTTTTATAATTATGACAAAATATCACTAAAACGTATGATTTGTGCACAATCTTGTGTTTGATATTTATTTAAGACGTTGCTAGAGTTATGACTGATGTAGAGGGTGAGAGAAAATATTTGAAAGATGACAAACTTATTGACATGTTGGTCATTCATATTGAGAATGACGGGTGCGTTTTTTCCAACAGCCCTTACTCAGCACTTAATATGTTTATATAAGCAATTTTTTATTTTCTAAATAATTTGCATTTTCTCTACAGTTTAAAGCTTAATATTGTTGTTCTTGGAGAGATGGTGGACCGGATCAAGGGTCTTGTGGCATCGGATGAGCAACAACTGCCAGTAGTTATTTTTCAATTTGCAAGAATAAAGAATGTTGGAGGTATGTGAGAATTTGATTACTATCAAATGATTATATCTTATTGTAGCTATTTCTATTAATTATTGAGATGCGAAAGGAGTTAACACTCTCTTTCAGTGATAAGAGATTAATAGTTTGTTTGTGAATTGCTGAAATGAGATAGTAGACTTATAGTAATAAGAATCTTATGTATAACGTATAAGTAGATCAATTAATATAAAATTTAAATATTTATAACTTTAAATTTATTATGATTAATATTATTATTATTATGACTCTTTTAATGTAAATATTTATTATATTTAATTAATTATTTATGTTTTCATTTAATAATCATATGTAATAAATTAATTTGTTACCGGGGTTATAATTTAATTGTGTCATTTTATTGTCATATTTTTATTAGAATAGATTTATTTTCTAACGGAAAAATATTGTGAATATTGGGATTCACATCTCTGTATGTTACAAAGGAGAGATACATTTTTCTTTTATGTTTTCATTTTTATGTTCAATATGGTGGATTGTTTAATTTTTTTTAAATTAACAATTATTTGCTCAGATACTATTAAGTTATTATTATTTTAATTGGTAGTTTTTCATTGTACATTGTATATATTCCGATTACTTATGTATACTTTTTCAACCGTGTCAATTTATATATGAATTTATGTAATAGGATTATTTTTTATTTTGGTAAACTATAATTGAATAATTGTTACTTATAGTTTACCGTTTGAAATATTATTAGAATCATGTTATATAGTTTCAGTGTGAATTAAATTACACGAGAATGTTTAATATTAAATAAATATTTATTTATAACAAAAATATTTTATAACAAAAAAATTAACCAAAAATAATAAAAATTTATCTTAATTTTTTATAAAAATTAATAAATATTAAAGTTGAGTAGAAAAAAATTTAAAAATATAGTGTATTGATTCGGAGAGCAAGTAGTGACTCATGAGTTTTCGGTTAGATACTGGATGACTCAAGAAAAGTTGTCAATAGAAGGAAGGTTATGCCATCAATATTTTCATATAGTAAGAACATTTGAGATAGGTAAAGATTTTTTTAATATTATTGGAAATACTCTTTTTTTTTATTTCTAAAATTTAATTGGTTGAAGTGATACAAACTATTATTATATAAAAGTGGATGAATGAGGTATCACCAATTTTTTATTTCTTTTGATTGTAAATCCTATGTTGAATAACTCAATAATTAATTAATCATTATATAATATCAAGCTATATTTTTGTTATTATATAATACTTTTTATTATTTTATATTTGTTTTAAATATTTTTTTTATAGCTCATTGCTAAAATAAAAAGTTTTACTAATTAATTAGGTTCACAGTAGATTATAGCTATTTTTTTAAATCCAAGGACACTTTTAGTTACTTTCCATTCGATAATTCTTCTGTCCTGTATAATTGTACAACTCATTTAAGCAATGATTGTTGTATATATGTACTAATATTGTACAAAATATTATGTATAGTACCAAGCTCTTGATAAATCCAGATGTTCTTGAGGCTATGATGCTTCAAAAAAGGTATTGTACCAATATTGTGAATTATTTATGGTTGTGCATATTGACTGTATTTTTGTGGCGTTGTGATTAATAGTGTGTACTTTAGAGAGATCTCGCAGTACCTGTCTGTAATTTCCGGCAAACCGGCGTATGTTGATGAAGATGAAGTTTTATATTCCACTGAGAGGAAGTCAATAAAGGAGTTATGTGCGGTTGCGGATGTGAGTCTTTATAGAAAACTATTTTTTTATGTTTGGTTCATTGTTTTTTTTACGTGCGGCTGCGGATGTGAGTGCCTTATAGAAAACTACTATTTTATGTTTGGTTCATTGTTTATTTTTTTTTACTTTCAAACTGTTCCTATGTAGGTTGGATTCTATGTTATTCTGGCCACTGTTCTTGATGTTGAACCCGTTCCAAGTTGGGGGTATAAATCATGTGTTTGCAGCGTGAAGACAGAAGCTAATGCGGATACATACTTCTGCGATGGCTGTAATAGGGACGTCAATAATGTGGTTGACAGGTACAACTCTAATTGGACTTATTTGTGCAATCTTTTCATAAAACAGTAATATAGTTATGTAATTGATTATGTATTTTTTTTAATTTATTTAGCAATATCTGGCTTAATACCAATAATTATTAAAAACAAAACTACTTTGGTTGATGGAAATATGGTCTAGCCACAAAAAAAAGGCAAACAAAGATAGAGTGCACAGAAAAAATTCATATACCTACAATAATTTTATACCAAATTCTCCTCTACTAGACTAAAATCTAGAAAATTGATAAGCCTAAAAAAATTGTGTTTAAGCATCTAAATTATGTTGAATATAATTTTTATGATTTTATTGTAACTAAAGGGTGACAGGCCAAGTGTTAATTGATGTTTTTGAATAAAAAATAGGTATAAATTGAATTTCTTGGTTTTTGATGATACTGCTATAACAAATTTTGTTGTGTTCGATAAGGAGGCTGCAACCCTATTCGGATGGACCTGTACTGAGACAGTGAAAGAGTTGAATGTATGTGAAGCTATTTTGTTGATCACGTTATGATTGTCAATCAAAGATATTTGTTTATTTAACATGATAAAAATGTAAAATTTTGGGTGTAGAAAAAAGGGGAAGCAAGCAAAGATCCTATTGGTTTTAATGAGTTTTTCCTTGATAAGGAGTTTCTATTCAAGGTCGAAGTAGAAACTACTGGATGGTGCGATTCTTATGATGCATCGGTGATAAGTTCTGATTCTACCATTTTAGTGAGGTGGAGGGACACTCAAGGCCCGATAAAATCTAGTGTATCCCCTGTTAGTCCTGTTAACCCTGTTCAGGTATGATTTTTTTTTCTTTATTTTTTGTTGATTTTAGACTATGTATATTAAGGCTTAATTTGCCAAATATGAGGTGTTATTTATTTATGTTTTCATTGTTTTTCTATATAGCCTCGAGGTGAAGATGGATGTTATTTTTGTGATATGTCACTTGATTCAATCATGGAAAATTTGTCTGCTACTAAAAGACCTGTTGTCAGGGTATTCATTTAGTCTTCACTTATATGGCCTCTTTTATATTTCAGATTTTATTTTTTGGTTAAAATTTTAATTATACTTTTTTGTTTTGTTTTGTTTAAAGAGTTTGTTGGATGAGTTTAACATGTCTAGTGCTCCTTCCATTAAAAAGTAGCTACTGTGAAACATGAGATTTTTCATGTAATGGAGATAAAGGAGCATGTTTTGAAGGTTTGGTGGAGTCTTGACTATAACTATTGTCTATTAGAAGAACTGATACTATTCAAATTTTAAGATATTTTAAATTGAACAATTGTTGTTTTGATTTATTTAATTATCTATGTTTTTTTTGGCATGCTAATGACACTAGAAGTACTTTCTTCTTATTTTGATACAAGTGGAACATGGCTCTAATATATAAGTAAATAATGATGGATATTATTAACGTATTATATATATATATATATAGACATTATTTATTGTTGATTAATTGATGGAATACTTTAGAATAGAGATTTTTTTACTAATGGAATATGTATTGTTGATTAATTGATGGAATACTTTAGAATAGAGATTTTTTTACTAATGGAATATAAGTCAATAATTGTGTTTGTTATTTCTATCCTCTTTATTTATTTTTAATCATCATTTTATATTTTATTTTTTTTAAATCAGTGATAGTGGAATTTTATTGATGCTAGATAAAATTAGAGAAGAATCTACGAAGCAGTATAAATTATTGCTCTTTCAACCAAATCATACCACATACAAAAATAAATTAAATTAAATAAATTGAATTTGTATTTCTATATAAATCGAATTCATAAAGTTTGAATTACTTGCAACTTCTGAATAATTATAATGATATGGGTATTTTATATAAAAATCAATACAAAAATAATTTAAATATTTTAAATAAAATATTTTGATAAAATTTTAAAATTTTTTTATAAGCATTTTTTTTAATTATTGTAAATAATTTTATAAAATTTAAAAATGGCTTAAAAGATGTTATGAGTAAATCATTTGACAAAAAAACTGATTACAAAACTGGTCAAATCTGTGGTTAATCGGTGAACTGTTAGATCTGGCTGATTTTTTGAAGGGTTTCTGGTTTGTTAATAACTCCTCCAAACGGTGCCGTTTTGACTTTAAAAATAAAAACCTGAGTCCCCAACGGCTTAATCCCGTAACCCGTAACCTAGTCCTAGACCCACTCCCATACTCTTCTCCTCATTGAAATTGACGTGAAATTTTAAAATTGAAAGAAGAACCCTAACTCCCCAAATCGCGAGCCCATAGCCACTACAGCGTCAGACTGAGAGAGAGCGTGCTGAGATAGAAAGAAAAACTATTAGAGTTAAAGCAATAGCAGTGGCTGAAGGTCAAGCACATGAAGCAATTGAATGAGGATTATAAAAAGAGAATGCTTATAGAATAGAAGCAGGGTGAAAGAGATAAATGGCTTGCTGTGATCAACACAACCTTTGGTCATATTGAAGGTATGCAACTGTTAACAAACCTTTTAAGAATTATATCAGATTAAGAAACAAAAAATTGGTGCTATATATCAAATCTTATTCTCATACCTTTTTTATTCTGTACATTTTGAAATGGCAGTATTTATGATATAGAATGATTGGCCAATTGACAAAAATAAAATAATTTCATGCCTTTTCGAAACTTTTTGTGATTTACAGTACCTAATTAGTGCATATAAATATAGTGATTTCCTCTTCAGCATATATTGCTTCTTATTTTGATTTTTCAAAATTAAACTCCATTTCGCCATGTAAATGGAACACAATAAATGTTAACCGTTACTTTCTATCCTAATTTTGATAATTATTTTATTGATATGATTCAGATTCTTTAATCCTGAATAGTCCAAAAACTTTCCATTTTTTTTATTAGTTGGATTTTGATAGAAACGTCAAGATTTTTACAATCCTTACCAATATTGGGGTTGAACAGTGATGTGACTCTCTATAAATATAGCATAGATGATCACCATACTTACACTTTATCTATACTGAAATTCATAATATTTGAGTAATTTTGTTGTGGCAGATAGCAATGGCAGCTAGGTGAGTTCATGTGCCATGTGATGAATTTCGCAATATTTTTTTTATCTTTCACTAAATATGAGGACCTTGATTTTTAGGTATGATCTCATCAAGTGTATCAATGCTGGTCCAGAGCATAAGGTGTGGAAGCTCAAAGTACGTGTCATTAGACTTTGGATTGTTTCTCACTTTGCAAATTCTGGGATGAAGGCACCTATTGAGATGGTTGTCCTTGATGAAGAGGTAAAATCTTCTCTTTGTATTTGAAATTTTTTTTGGTAATGACTGAGCAATAAATCTCATTTATCTATGACTTTATAAAACTAATGCATTAAGGGGGATACAATTCAATGCTCTATTAAAGGTATATTTGTTCCTATCTTCGAGGGCCTATTCGCTGAGGGCAATATGTACGTTGTCACTAATTTTGCAGTTGCTTTGAATACCATCAAGTTCAAGCCTACTAGACACGAATTTAGAATCCACTTTAAGAGGGACACGATTGTGCGTCCGGTACAAGATTCTTCAGTTCCATTGAACAGATTCAATTTTGTTCCATTCAAAAAAATTCAGGCAGAGTCTAAAGAAGATGGTTATTTAGTTGGTAAGTACTTTGTTAGAGTAATCTATAATGCATGTGTTGTTTAATTCTTTGAGATCTAATTTTTTAAGCAAAATAATTTATCAATCTAATTGTATTACATAATATGTCTATATTTAATGTATGTCATTTGACTTGGCTGATGCGTTATTTTTTGTTATAGGTATAGTACCAAAAAAATTGTATTATTTAGTAAAATTTTTCTTCAATTTGTTAATAGCTTTGTTTTCTATTATTATGCATTTTATTTTAACACATCTAAAGACAGATTTCATATATATAGCAACTAAAGAATTAGTACATTTAAAAGTATCGTTGGTAACAAGTACTAACCTGTTTATTTTTTTGTTTCTTCACGAACTCGATTTCTAGGCCCTATCTATTTATTAACAGTCTTTTCTCTTTTATTTTTAAGAAAATTAAAAAAATCTGATTTCGACATGGATGAAACTTTGAAAAAAATATGTCATTTTTGGACAAAAATTTGAGCAGATAAAGTTTTGTTAATGGAAAGATTGGTGCCTTTATTTTGTAGATGTGATAGGTCAGCTTGCCTCTAAGGATAACTTGGTCGAGTTCACACGGGACGGGAAGCTGTCAAGTTATATCACCATAGAACTTGATGATCTTGAGTAATGCTTAATATCTTTTTGATAGTGACTTTTATTTTAAAATCTTATTTTAAAATTTTGTGCCTCTCTTTACTCTACAAGCATTGCTATTTCTTATAGGGGTGGACAGAAATTAAGGGTAACGTTGTGGCAGTCTTTTGCTCTTGACTTGCTCAACTATCTGGAGGAACACCTGTGTCTTACCTATGTGGTTATTCTCCAAATGGGCAAGATGAAATTTTTTATTGGTATGTTTATTTTACTGGTATTTGAATGCATATTTTGTGTCATCATATGCTTCTGGTATTTTCTTTAATTTGTTATGTCTTTTTGTAAGGGTCATGGGTGTTTCCAACAAAAACTACAATTTGAAATTCTTTATCAATGTTGAGTTTCCAGCTGCCAGAAATTTCTTTGCAAGGTACAGTGTATAGATCAGTAGTGTGCCCAGTAGAATATTTATACAAGGCTTTTGATTATTTAACTATTAGCAAATTTCAAAAATTCTGATTTAAAAATGCAAGGGTGAACAAATTGGATCCTGTTGACGGACAAAGCATAATGCCGCTGGTCTGTAATCAACTTGTTTTAGTTGAGGAAGATTTTTTGCGTCTGTTAGTCTACAAAATAATTGCCGAGATAAAGGAGCATAATCAAGTAAAATTCTTTCTTTATTAGTCTTCCTTTTTTTCAATTATTATGTTTAATGTTTGTTGGATCATAATCTCAATTGTTGTGTTATACCCTTGCATCCATTGATTTTAGGATGCTGTATTTGTTACTGCAGGGACGATTAAGGAAGTTGAGACCGAGTTTGGTTGGTGGTATAAAGGATGTAAGAAGTGTCGTCATGGCTTAAGGGAACTTGAGAAAAGATATTTCTGTCCCAATTGCATTGACGACTATGGGTTCTATGTGCCAAGGTATGACTCACGATACTTCTTTAACATTCACACACTACATACTCTTTGTCTAAGAAAATAATGGTATAAACTAATCATTTGTATTATTTCTTGATAAATTTTGTTGTTAAATTCTATCATTCGTGATTCAGTTAGCCTAATAGGTTAAAGATAATTGATTTTAAATAAGGCTAACCATCTCTTTCAAAGCATAATATATAGCAAGAGTTAAATATAATTAACCAAATGAAAGGGTTTCATTGTCATTTAGAGGTGGATAGGTATCTCAAAGTGTACATAGTATTTTTTGTGTGCCATGTTATTTGGGGTTGTGATGTGCTGTTAAACTATTCTCCCGTATGGGATCGAGACTCTTGGATAAGCCATTAAAAAAATTATTTGCGTCTAATTCAATAATAACATAGTATAGACAATCTAACTATTCGTATAATTTATGTAGTATATTGTTCTTGAACTATACCTTAATATTTATTATTTATGAGAGCATGAATGAACTTTTTTCTACTAAATGTGAAGGGTGTTGAGAAAAATTCCTGTCCCGACGAGATTAATAAGCTTAGGGATATTAAATTCATCTTCAAAGTGCAACTCAAGATGAGGAATCTGAACTCTTATGAGCCATATGTGATTCATGTGCTGAGAATGACTAATGAGAATTCTTTGGTCTCTACTTTCCTGGATAAATACAATCCTAACCCTGTAACCCCCTCTCGCTAATAACTTTCTCTTTTGTGTTGGTATTGCAAAAATAGATCAACCAAATTTTGATGATGTCTTTTTATTGAATTAATTGTTTTGTAGGGCCTTTTGTCGCATAAAAATTCTGAACTGCTGAGTTTGTCTACTGGTCCATATGACACTTCTAAAGTTTGTGTCAAATAATTTCCAATTTAAATTGTTACAATGATGCTCTTAGTCTATATAGTAACTAAAATATTATTATTCTTATTATTATTGATACATGATGGTATATCTCAGGCTTGTAAGAGTGAGTCAACTCCATCAATTGCAATTAATGAGAAACATAATTCTAAGATTGTTGGAGCTAAGAAACATATGGAAGAGATTTGAGAGGAGTCAGTTTCATCCAAATCTAAGAAAGGAAAGTGGGTTGTGATGGAGGACTAAATCATCACGCCTCTACATAGTTCAATTTATAATATATGAGAATAATTTATTTAAACTATTATTTGAATGAACTATGGTCGTTTGAGAGTGATTAGGATCTACCATATATGAGTAGTTTATTTCTCTTTAATCTTTTTGTTGACATTAATTTATCTCTTAGAACTTGATACAAGAGTTGTTTCGTTTATTTGTTTATTTAATCCAAGATTTGAGTGTATTTTCTTTTAATAAATACTTATTATTATTATTATTATTATTGTTGTTGTTGTTGTTGTTGTTGTACGTTTTAGGGTAATAAGCTTTGATTTTGTTACACATACTTACTAAAGAAAAATATTCACTAAATTTGAGTGTCTTCTCTCATTTCTTACGTATTCAATTTAAAAACCCAAATCAATATCTAGTTGATTCGCAAAACAAAATACAACAGCCCATGACCAAAAAAACAAAACAAAATAAAATACAACTATGTCCATGAGCTGCAAGAGAAAAAATTACTCTAAAAAAATACAAAACTATCATAATTTATTATTTTTTATTATTAATTAGTCATTGAATGTTAGATAATCAAATAAAAAATATTATTGAATAAGAGTAGCTACCGAGTGAAAGTGATTGTTAGGGTGTTGGTGTTGTATGCGGCTGTGGCTCACTAAAGTAAGTTACGTTATATTTATGACTCCGTAAATGAAAATTTTTTATTTCGTTCAAAAAGGAAACTTTTGATTTGAAATAAAATAATTTTTTTTATATTTTTTCCAACAAATTATAACACATACATATTAAAATTTTAGCCCGGTCCAAAATACAATAGCTTTATATAAGAACTCTACGATTACATACAATTATCATATTCAGTATTTGATTATTAGATTTTTTTAAAGGTGTTACTGTTACACATTACACCACATCTTTATGTAAATTTTTTTATTTCAAATAAATTTTTTAAGTGTCGATCAGTCTTCTATTGATTAGTGTTTTCATTTTATTTTGTTCAAATTCTTTGCAATTTTACTTTTTTTTATGGTTCACATTTTATAAACTTATTAACTTAATAGTTGAAAATAAATAATATTTGTATAATTGTTAAATATTTGAAAAAATAAGACTATTATGCACTCTCTAAAAGTGTTATTACTACACAATACACTATATTTTATGTAAATTTCATTTTTTTTATCAGATAAATTAAAGTAGATAGATTNTGTTGATTGTTGATTAAAAAAATGTAATTTATTAATCACTTCTAAATTCAAATTTAAAAATTCTTGTGCATGGGTGACGAGCGGCGGAAGTTAGGCCAATTAAGAGATTATAATATAATAGAATAGCGTTGCGAGTATAGCTCTTAACTAGCAAAAATCTGCCTCATCAATTTAGAAAGGTTATCACAAAAAAGTTTAGAATAAAAATACTGGAAGTATGAGTCCCAGGTCGTCTCCGAACGAGTTATGAGAAAGGGTGCTAATTTATTAATCAGGAGTTTCCCAGAGAATTTGAGAGTTGAATAATGAGCAATTAAATAATTGTAAATTAAAGCAATAAAAAGTAATAATGATTATTAATATTCTAGATAAAAAGCCTTGACTGGGGGAATGATTATTTGGAAGTTCTATCCTTGTTGGAATCTCTTAAGTGTAGTATTAAAAATGTTGTTGTTTTCACTTAATTAACCCTTACTAAATAAAGGAAAGTCAAGTGATTGAGCTAACTCTTACTCGCAAATCTTAGTCCTCTCTCTTGGGAAGGTCTAGCGTTAGTAAATACAGAACTAGCCAACAACTTCCAGTTTAAACAGCACTTACGCCTTCCAACTCAAGTGTCTCCTCCTAATCAACCCCCATGTCAAGTATGGAATTTACTCCATTGACATGAATATAACGCTCATAGAAATATAAGAAGAAGACATAATAAATTGAATAGAATAAAGCTTTGAAAATTAGTTAAAGATAAAGTAATCCTTTTCACTAACAATCCATGAAAATAATCCAACTACTACTCTAAATAAGAATTAAGAATATGGAATAAATAAAAGAGTAAGTAAGGAAACAAACTAGAATAGTATCTTCAACGGAGGTAATGACGTTTCAATATCCAAAAGCAAAAGCAATAAATTGGGAATATAAAGAGAAACTACAGGAAGAGTAATTTCTCTCTAGATTCAGATCTAAAAACCTAAAAACTATCCTAATGATAATGTATCAATGTGTGTAAAGTTGTTTTTTCTTGAGTCTCTGCATATTTCCTGGCTTTATTCTGTGTTTCTGGGCCAAAAACTGGGTCAAAGCGCGGCCCGAAATCGCCCCCAGTGTTTTCTGTTAATTCTGCAGATCGCGCAGGTCACGCGTACGCGTCGTCCACGTGTTCGCGTCATTCAGCGATTTTCTTTGTCACGCGTACGCGTCATCCACGCATTCGCGTCATTTGTGCAGACTCCAATCCACGCGTTCGCGTCAGGCACGCGCACGCGTCGCTGCAATTTCTCCATTCCACGCGCTCGTGTGAGCCAGGCGCGCACATCGGTGTTCGCTAGTCATCTCCTTAGTTTCTTGTATTTCTTCCATTTTTTCAAGCTTCCTCTCCATTCTCTAAGTCATTCCTGACCTATAAAGCTTGAAACACTTAACACACGGATCACGGCATCGAATGGTATAAAGGAGAATTAAAATATACTAACTAAAGTTCTTTAGAAAGCAAGTTTTCAATCATAGAATAATACTAGGAAGGAAAATGTAAAATCATGCAATTAGTATGAATAAGTGGGTGAAGACTTGATGAAACCACTCAATAAAACACAAGATAAACCATAAAATAGTGGTTTATCAATGGGTGTATATTTTTAATTAATTATTTAATAATATATAATATAAAAATTAGTTTGCTTAAGGTAGCTATATTTAAATTGGTTTGGCTTATATATATACCCCTTTTAATTAGATTATTAATTTGTGAATTAAAAGTCACTATTAATATATTTTTACATATTTAAAAATTAAGTTTTTTACTTTTTAAGTAAAAAAATGACAACTCATAAATTAATCAATACACAATTAAGTTAATGGATATTTAAAATTTAACTTCAAGATAAGTATTAAAATTTGAAAATTTGTATTCGTAGCTCACTGTTGCGGGAGAAGTACATTGTAGATAAGTGACTTAAAAATGATAATGTATTCCATTCCAGTCACACAATCCATGATTGCAAGGTTAAGACGAAGGATAATTTTGGCAAGAAAATAAAAAAGACTTGATGATAATGAGTCTGCTTTTTCTGGTGCTTCTAGTAAGTGTTCTTGTGAAACTTTTTTAATTTCTATTTTTTTATGAAAAATACAATTTAAGCTATTATCATTGTTGAGAATATTAGCAAAGTAGTTTGTACTATACATAATTTTTTAAATATTTTAATTTAGTGATTGAACAAAATTTTAAAATTATATTTAAATTTAGAGTTTTATTTATTATTTAAATTGAATTGTATTTATTTTTAAGTCATGACTGGGTATATTTTAAATAATATGATATAGATACTCATTGATTTAGTTTAATAATTTTAAAAATAATTCAATAAAACAAAACCAATACAATTTTTTTAACTACGAAAGTATACTACTAAAATTGTATAAAATCAAATACGAGATTATTTAATTGAATAATTATTATTTGTGTTTCATTTATTTTTCTTGACTTAACAGTGTCGAAGACCAACAATAATACAAATTTTGATGTACATAAAAATGTGCAATATATTACTACAAGTCAAAGAATAGTGTGTCGAAAAATTGGTACCTCATCTAATATTCTCAGTTTACAATCAAGTGAAGATAAATGTGGCATTTTTCTCACTGTAATTGACTCATATTTATCTAAATTTAATTTATATCAGTTTAATGACGAAAATTTTCTATATATTTCTCATTACTCATTCATTGGGAAGCAACTATCTATGTATGGTGTACACTGTGCCTCGCATGGAATTGGACAGAAAAATACTCGTCCTAATTATGTAAGACCTTCTACATCAGAGATAAGATCTAAATCTTTAACTCTACCAATGGATCCCTCATTGACAAGAACTCCACTGTTCGTGTTAACAAATAGTACGTATAATTAATGATTGCCAAATGATTCATACACCAATATTTAACAAAAAGTATACTTCATCCGGAATTATTTATATAACATAGATTTATTACAATTCTAGCATACTCCAGTGTACAAGGACCTGCCAATAATCTAACGAAAGTCGTTCCGCAAAATCAGCTTCCATCACACTGCGGTTCCCACAGATCGTGCCTAACAAAAAGGTAATTTAGAAAAGATGATCATCATTATTATATTATTTTCTTTCCTATAGTGTCTAACGTTTAATTGAATAAAATTGAACTTTTTGTAAAGAAGTTCTACTATAATTGGGGTGCAAAAAAGACAATCTTCCTCTGTTGTTGCTTCGGTGACTATTAATTTAGCACAACTTCATGAAGATGTAAATTTATCGACTGTTAAGACGCACCCACCGAGCGGTGACACACAAAGTGGCCAAAATGTTGACCCTTTTGTTGATGATGAAGGTAATTTCTCATTATATCAAGAATTTAAGTTTGTAGTTTGCAAGAGATATGAGTTATTAGTAATACATCAACATATATGTTCACATTTTTTATAATTTTTATTGATTGTAGTTTTGAATGGTTATGATGATTCAATGTTGGATGTGGATATGGAAGATAATTTTATACCATCCTTAGAAACCTTAGACGGGTATGTAAAAATTTTATCTGTATGTTTATTTGCATCGTTGTGTACATCATTGACTAAATTGCATCGGTATGACAACTAAGTATCCAAAGAGACTTCATTCAGCAGATGTCTGGGATATAGGAAATCCTATTTATCAATGTCAACACTGTAAAGCATGGATGTGGTCTGGAGAAAGGCTTGCTGAATCCAAACAGTCGCCCCAACCAAAGTTTTCATTATGTTGTATAGAAGGAAAGATCGAGCTTCCTCTACTTTCTGTGCCTCCTGATGAACTCATTCAGCTTCATACTGGAGGAGATCAAAGAAATATTCATTTTCTAAAAATAATAAGGACATTTAATTCAATGTTTTGTTTTACATCAATGGCCGAAAAAATTGACCGTGGGATGAACAATGGGACTGCTCCTCCAATTTTTTTGCAGTTCCAATGAAGCTATAAATGAGCCAGATAGGAAAATTGTGGCAATATTAAGAAACATGCTATTTAAATATAATAGTTTGGCAAAGAGTTTTTACTATGCAAGAGATAGGTACCAACAAGAAAATTGCACAAACATAAAGCTTAAGTTGATTAGTAAAAGGACTACAAATGGCAGGACATACAACTTGCCATCTGCATCTGAAGTGGCTGCATTGATTGTTGGAGATGTCGAACAACTTAGCAAAGATAGAGATATTATAGAGAGTCAATCTAGAAAGCTCCAACGGATTGATATTTTTCACCCATCTTATTTAGCCTTGCAATATCCAGTGTTATTTCTGTATGGGGAGGATGGATTTCGTTTGGGTATTGCAACATCAGATTCTATCTCCACTAGGCTTACAAAGAAAAACAAAACAATCACCTTGCGACAATTCTTTGCTTTTCGATTACAAAAAAGGACGGGTGAATCTCTGTTAATTTTGAGATCAAAGAGATTATTCCAACAGTTTCTGGTAGATGCCTACACAATGGTGGAATCAGAGAGGTTAAAATTCTTTAGGTGTAAACAACCACAGTTGAGGGTTGATAAATACAAATGTCTACATGAAAGTCTTATAAACGGGGATGTAGATGCTGTAAGGCTTGGAAAAAGAATCATTCTTCCCAGTACTTTTACCGATGGACTTAGGTATATGATGAATAATTGTAATGATGCATTTGCGATTTGAAGATATGCAGGATATCCTAGCTATTTTATCACCATGACCTGTAACCCCAAATGGGATGAGATAAAAAGAGAAGTGACTCCCATTGGATTAAAGGCAGAAGACCGTCCTGATATATTATGTCGAGTTTTCAAGATCAAGCTTGATAGTTTAATTGATGACCTAAGAGAGGGAAAAATATTTGGCAAAATTTTGGGATGTAAGTCTGTGTTTATGCAACGCCTTATTAAAATCTTATGTTGTAATATTTTGCTCATTTTTCTTTTTCAATTTTCAGATGTTTGCACTGTTGATGAGCGGCTCTGCATCATCCATCATAGTTTACTCATATTTTGTAACCCTAGGCTACTGGTTTAGTATTTAAACAACTTTTTGAGACTTATTTTGTATCTCATGACATTTTCAGATCTAAACTTTGTATTCTCTGACGGCATGAGTCTCTAAACCCCATTGTTGGGGGTGAGGAGCTCTGCTGTGTCTCGATGAATTAATGCAAGTAATTCTGTTTTCCATTAAAACACGCTTGTTCCTATCTAAGATGTTCATTCGCGCTTAACTGTGATGGAGGTGGTGATCTGTGACACTCATCACCTTTCTCAAATCATGAACGTGTGCCTGACAACCACCTCCGTTCTATATACGATTGAATGAGTATCTCTTAGATTCCTTAATCAGAATCTCCGTGGTATAAGCTAGAACTGATGGCGGCATTCATGAGAATCCGGAAAGTCTAAACCTTGTCTGTGGTATTCCGAGTAGGATTCAAGGATTGAATGACTACGACGAGCTTCAAACTCCTGAAGGCTGGGCGTTAGTGACAAACGCAAAAGGATAGTAAATCCTATTCCAACTGGATCGAGAACCAACCGGTGATTAGCCGTGCTGTGACAGAGCGTGTGAGCGTAGTTTTCACTGGAAGGATAGAAGGTAGCCATTGACAACGGTGATCCACCAACACACAGCTTGCCATAGGAGGACATGCGTGCGTGAACAAGATGACAGAGGAAAGCAGAGATTCAGAAGACAAAGCATCTCCAAAACTCCAACATATTCTCCATTACTGCATAACAAGTAACCTTTAATCCATGCTCTATTGTTTATTTGCAATTCAACTGATAAATATAATTGACCTCCTAACTAAGATTTACAAGATAACCATAGATTGCTTCAAACCAACAATCTCCGTGGGATTCGACCCTTACTCACGTGAGGTATTACTTGGACGACCCAGTGCACTTGCTGGTCAGTGGTACGAGTTGTGAAAAGTGTGATTCACAATTCGTACACCAAGTTTTTGGCGCCGTTGCCGGGGATTGTTCGTGTTTGAACAACTGACGGATTGTTTTGTTGCTTAGATTAGGAAAATTTTTCTTTTTGGTTTAGAGTCTCTTATTATTGTTCTTGGTTAAAAATATCCTTCTTTAAAACAAGTGTTACATTTACTGCCTAGTTGGCTAGAGCATTAGTCCAAGCCCGTGGCAGTTGGGTACACTCTTTTTAAAAATCTTTTTCATAAATAATATTTTCTCTATTAAATCCTGTGCCAAACTTTAAGTTTGGTGTTCTTCCTTTGTGTTTTTGTGTCTTGATCTTAAAATTTTTAAGTTTGGTGTTCCTTGGTGTTTTCCCTCCAAAATTTTCGAAAATAAGGAACCCCAGATCTAAAAATTTTAAATCCTGCGTTATCTTATTGTTTTTCTCTCTCCTTCAAAAATTCAGATTTTTATTTGCATACCTTCCATTGGAGTCAGTAGCTTTGAGTTGAATCCTCAGCTCATTATCATGGTGCAGCAAAGCTGCCAGTATTCCGGTCTTCCACAGGAAGAACCTACAGAGTTTCTGGCACAATTTTTACAAATTGCTAACACAGTACATGATAAGAAAATAGATCAGGATGTCTACAGACTATTACTGTTTCCATTTGCTGTAAAAGATCAAGCTAAGAGGTGGTTAAATAACCAACCTAAGGCCAGCATAAGAACATGGAAACAACTGACAGAAAAATTCCTGAATCAGTATTTTCCCCCAAAAAGGATGACACAGCTAAGGCTGGACATCCAAGGCTTTAAACAAGGAGATAATGAATCTCTTTATGATGCCTGGGAGAGATACAGAGAGATGCTACGGAAATGCCCCTCTGAAATGTTTTCATTGTGGGTTCAGTTAGACATCTTCTACTATGGGCTTGCAGAAGGAGCTCAGATGTCTCTAGATTACTCAGCTGGTGGATCTATCCATATGAGAAAGACAATTGAAGAGGCTCAAGAGCTCATTGATACAGTTGCCAGGAATCAGCATCTGTACCTAAGCAGCAACCCTTCCATGAATGAAGAGGTTAAAACAGTAACTGCTGAATTTAGTATTATAAAACAAGCTGCTGAATTCAATCAGCAATTGGATTTTCTAACAAAGCAGCTAGCTGAATTCAAGGACAGGCTACAAGAGACAAGGATAGCTAATATACATATGGAAGAACAGTTTAAGCAAACAAAACAGCAGTTGTCAAAACAAATAATGTCAGGGTTGGGCCATTCGCCTTTCCCACTGACTTTGTTGTGCTGGAAATGGAGGAGCACAAGAGTGCTACTCTCATTCTAGGAAGACCCTTCCTAGTAACTGGACGATCCCTTATTGACGTCCAACAGGAGAAAATAACCCTGAGAGTCAATGATGATGAGTTCAAGTTGAACGCTGTCAAAGCCATGCAGCATCCAGACACATCAACAGACTGCATGAAAGTTGATCTTATTGACTCCTTGGTAGAAGAGATCAACATGGCTGAGAGTCTCGAATCAGAGTTGGAAGACATCTTTAAAGATGTTCAGCCTGATTTGGAGGATTCAGAGGACATGATAGAGCCTCTGAAGTTTCTTCTAAAAGAGGAAAAACCTCCTAAACCCGAGCTCAAGCCATTACCACCATCCTTGAAATATGCATTTCTAGAAGAAGGTGATACTTTTCCAGTGATCATAAGCTCTGCTCTAAGTTCACAGGAAGAGGAAGCACTTATTCAAGTGCTAAGGACACACAAGACAGCTCTTGGGTGGTCCATAGGTGACCTTAAGGGCATAAGCCCAGCTAGATGCATGCACAAAATCCTATTGGAGGATAATGCCAAACCAGTGGTTCAACCACAGAGGCGGCTAAATCCAGCCATGAAGGAAGTGGTGCAGAAAGTGGTCACCAAATTACTAGAGGCTGGGATTATTTATCCCATTTTTGATAGCCCCTGGGTGAGCCCTGTTCAAGTCGTCCCAAAAAAGGGAGGCATAACAGTGATTCATAATGAAAAAAATGAACTGGTTCCTACAAGAACAGTTACGGGGTGGCGCATGTGTATTGACTACAGAAGGCTCAATACAGCCACCAGAAAGGATCATTTTCCTTTACCATTCATAGACCAGATGCTAGAAAGACTAGCAGGTCATGATTATTACTGCTTTTTGGATGGCTATTCAGGCTATAACCAGATTGCAGTGGATCCCCAGGATCAAGAGAAAACAGCATTCACATGTCCATCCGGAGAGTTTGCTTATAGAAGGATGCCCTTTGGGCTATGTAATGCACCTGCAACCTTCCAGAGATGCATGCTCTCTATTTTCTCTGACATGGTGGAAAAATTTCTGGAAGTCTTCATGGATGACTTCTCAGTATATGGAGACTCATTCAGCTCCTGTCTTGATCACCTGAAACTTGTTCTGAAAAGATGCCAAGAAACCAACCTAGTTTTAAACTGGGAAAAGTGTCACTTCATGGTGACTGAAGGAATTGTTCTTGGGCATAAAATCTCAAACAAGGGAATAGAGGTGGATCAAGCAAAAATAGAGGTAATTGAAAAATTACCACCACCTGCCAATGTTAAGGCAATCAGAAGCTTTCTAGGGCACGCATGATTCTATAGGAGGTTTATAAAGGATTTTTCAAAAATCGCAAAACCTCTAAGCAATCTGCTAGCTGCTGACACGCCATTTGTGTTTGACACAAAGTGCCTGCAGGCGTTTGAAATGTTGAAAGCTAAGCTGGTCACAGCACCAGTCATTTCTGCACCAGACTGGACATTACCATTTGAGCTAATGTGTGATGCCAGTGATCATGCCATTGGTGCAGTATTGGGACAGAGGCATGACAAGCTTCTGCATGTCATTTATTATGCCAGTCGCGTTCTAAATGATGCCCAGAAAAATTACACAACCACAGAAAAAGAATTACTTGCAGTGGTTTACGCCATTGACAAGTTCAGATCATACTTAGTAGGATCAAAAGTGATTGTGTATACTGATCATGCTGCTCTTAAATATCTACTCACAAAGCAGGATTCAAAACCCAGGCTCATCAGATGGGTATTGCTTCTGCAAGAGTTTGATATAGCAATAAGAGACAGAAAAGGGACAGAGAACCAAGTGGCTGATCATCTGTCCCGGATAGAGCCAGTGGAAGGGACGTCCCTCCCTTCTCTTGATATCTCTGAGACGTTTCCTGATGAGCATCTATTCGCCATTCAGGAAGCACCATGGTTTGCCGATATTGCAAACTATAAAGCTGCAAGGTTCATACCCAAGGAGTACAACAGGATACAAAAGAAGAAATTAATTACTGATGCAAAGTACTACTTGTGGGATGAACCTTTTCTCTTTAAGAGATGTGCAGACAGAATTATCCGTAGGTGTGTGCCTAGAGAAGAAGCACAGAGGATCCTATGGCATTGCCATGGATCACAATATGGAGGACATTTCGGAGGTGAGCGAACAGCCACCAAGGTCCTCCAATGTGGCTTCTATTGGCCCACACTCTATAAAGATTCCCGAGAGTTTGTACGTAACTGTGACAGTTGCCAAAGAGCTGGCAATCTGCCTCATGGTTACGCCATGCCTCAACAAGGAATCTTGGAAATTGAGTTGTTTGACGTATGGGGAATTGACTTCATGGGACCTTTCCCACCATCATACTCAAACACTTATATTCTGGTGGCAGTTGACTATGTATCAAAATGGGTTGAGGCTATTGCCACACCCACCAATGATACTAAAACAGTGCTGAAGTTCCTCCAGAAACATATCTTTAGCAGGTTTGGTGTCCCTAGAATACTAATCAGTGATGGGAGCACTCACTTCTGCAATAAACAGCTTTACTCTGCCATGGTTCGGTATGGAATTCGCCACAAGGTGGCCACTCCATATCATCCACAAACCAATGGGCAAGCTGAAGTCTCTAATAGAGAATTAAAGAGAATCCTAGAACGGACAATAAATAGCTGTAGAAAGGATTGGGCACGGAGCTTGGATGATGCT
>NC_029790.2:91852686-91852914 GCF_000816755.2 Arachis ipaensis
ACGGAATCAAAAACAGCAGAAGAAAAATCACACCCTGGAGGAAGCACCTGTCTGGCGTTCAACGCCAGAACAGAGCATGGTCCTGGCGCTGAACGCCCAGAACAAGCACGGTTCTGGTGTTCAACGCCAGAAATGGCTAGTAAATGGGCGTTGAACGCCCAAAATGGGCACCAACCTGGCGCTGAACGCCCAGAGTTGTGTGCAAGGGCATTTTGCATGCCTAAATTG
>NC_029790.2:91853040-91868825 GCF_000816755.2 Arachis ipaensis
TGTGATGAGCGGATATTTTATACGCTTTTTGGGGATAATTTCATATAGTTTTGAGTATGTTTTAGTTAGTTTTTAGTCTATTTTTATTAGTTTTTAGGAAAAATTCATATTTCTGGAATTTACTATGAGTTGTGTGTTTTTCTGTAATTTCAGGTATTTTTCTGGCTGAAATTGAAGGAGCTGAGCAAAAATCTGATTCAGGCTGAAAAAGGACTGCTGATGTTGTTGGATTCTGACCTCCCTGCACTCAAAGTGGATTTTCTAGAGCTACAGAACTCGAAATGGCATGATTCCAATTGCGTTGGAAAGTAGACATCCAGGGATTTTAAGATAACCATAGATTGCTTCAAACCAATAATCTCCGTGGGATTCGACCCTTACTCACGTGAGGTATTACTTGGACGACCCAGTGCACTTGCTGGTCAGTGGTACGAGTTGTGAAAAGTGTGATTCACAATTCGTACACCAACTGTAGAGTTTTAAAAGAGAGGGCTTCCGTATGCACATATCCTTTTATTCATGAGTAACGATTTCAAGCCACAAACACCAGATTAACTAGATAAACATATAACAACTGAGATTCTTGATGAAAATAAAAGGTCAAATCTACATGGAGCTATTCAAAATTACATGGTACATGGTCCATGTGGTCCGTACAACAAGAATTCACCTTGCATGAAGAATGGATCCTGTTTAAAGTTCTATCCTAAAGAGTTTTAGATAGCGAACACTCATTGATGAGGATGGATATCCCAAATATAGGCATACTGATAACGGTCGAACAGTGAAGAAAAGGGAATGTGTACTAGACAATAAGTTCATTGTTCTGTATAATCCAAAATTGTTGCTCATGTTCGGGTGCCGCATAAATGTGGAATACACATCCCAAACAAGTTCTATTAAGTATCTGTTTAAGTTTGTACACAAGGGTAATGATCGCGTAACAACTACTCTATACAATGCTGGTGATCCATCAGAAGCTACACAAGTTATTGATGAAATTAGGAATTACTACGATTGTAGGTACATTTCGGAATGTGAGGCAGTCTGGCATCTATTTGGATACGAAATCCAAGAGAAAGAACCATTTGTGATTAGACTTCCATTCCATTTGGAGGATGAGCAAACTGTGGTTTATGGTGAAACTTCTAATGTGAATGATATCGTCGAAAGAGCAATATCTCATAAGTCCAAGTTTTTGGGATGGATGGCGGCGAACATGTCATATCCCTATAGTCGAAGTCTGACTTATGCTGAGTTTCCAATCAAGTTTGTTTGGAAGGATGATGCTTCAAAGTGGTTTCCTCGAAAGAAAGGCTTCGCAATCGGAAGGTTGACTCATGTACCTGCAGGTAATGACGAGTTTATATTTAATTTTGATTTTATTTATTTAATGATTTAAATTTAAAATCTTAACAGCCTGTACCCCACGTCCATTTTATTCGATTTTTCTACACTAGAAAATAAATGTTCAAATAACTTTCAGCAGTTATAATCTGTAGATTATACAATTTTTAATTTTTCTATATTTTTTAGGAAAATTATTTTTATGCGGATATGTAGCTACATAATAATTAAAATAGCATAGCTTAATCCATTTAACAACTTAAAAGTGGGATTTTAACCAAGTTTTTTTGCAGCAAATATCGAAGAATATTACCAATGACTTCTCTTGAATTCTCAAAGAGGATGTATGAGTTTTCAAGATATAAGAACAATAGGAGGAACAATTTATGCTACGTATAGAGATGCATGCTTCGCCCTTGGACTCTTGCAAGATGACAAAGAATTCATTGATGCAATTTTAAGGAAACAAGCTCATGGGCCTCAGGATCATATGTTAGGAGGTTATTTGTCATTCTATTAACATCCAACAATATCTCAAGACCAGAATATGTCTGGGATAGATGTTGGCATAAACTCTTAGATGATATTTTGTATCGACAGAGAGCCGTGATGAACATGAGGGGTGAGTTTTTATTAATTGCAATGATAAAAGTTCTTCCTTATTGATCATTTTTAGTTTGATTGAATTTTTACAGTATTGTATAATATGCAGAATTAAAAATGTCAGATGATGAGATTAAGCAGTTGTGCTTAATGGATATAGACAAGATCTTACATTCATATGGTAAAACCTTGAAAGACTATCCTCCTATACCTTTATCAACTAAAGTTGATAGTTCTTTGTTAATCGAAAGGGTTATTAAGGAAAAGCTAAACTTTAACAGGAATGATTTAAAGAAAAATGCCTCAGACATGTTATCCGTCGCAACACCTGAGCAGGAATATGCATTCGATAAAATTGTTACAGCTGTGTATTGTGATGAAGGGGGTTTTTTCTTTGTGTATGGTCATGGGGGTACTGGAAAAACATTTCTCTGAAACCTTATGTCTGCTGAGATTCGCTGAAGGGGTGATATAGTGTTAAACATTGCTTCGAGTGGTATTGCATCTTTACTTCTTCCCAATGGAAGAACGGCACACTTAAGGTTCAAAATACCGCTAAATATAACTGAGGATTCTATATGTAACATCAAACCTGGTTCCCCTCAAGCAATGTTGCTGTTGAAAGCCAAACTTATAATTTGGGATGAGGCTCCAATGGTTAGTAGGTACTGCTATAAAGCGCTTGATAAATGCTTGGGTGATATCATGAGGTGTTCTCCAACATATAGCAAATATTTGCCCTTTGGAGGAAAAGTGGTTGTACTAGGTAGAGACTTTAGACAAATTCTTCCTATCATTCCACGAGGATCGAGACAAGATATCATTCATTCAACAGTGAATTCGTCTTACCTTTGGAAGTTTTGTCAGGTGCTCAAACTAATAAAAAACATGAGACTCTCTGTAGGGACGACTGCTTCAGATCAAGATGAGACAGAGCAATTTGGTGAGTGGTTATTGAAAGTTGGTGATGGTCTAATAGGTGACAATATGGATGGTGAATCTGAGATATGTCTTCCAGGAGATATTATTATTCCTTCTTCGGACCAGGCATTTGATGAGCTGGTTCATTTTTCTTATCCAAATATTTTGGAAAACATGTCCTCAAAGTATTTTTCAAAACAAGAACTATATTGGCTCCCACGCTAGACGTCGTTGAAGAGGTCAACAACCATCTGATGGCTATCATTCCTGGAGGGGAAAAATTATATCTTAGTTCGGATTCCATTTGTATGGATAAAGGGAATATGGAGAGTCAACTAGATCTCTATGGTCCTGAATTACTGAATAGCATAAATTGCTCTGGCTTGCCTTCATATAAATTAATATTCAAGGTTGGTGTTCCGGTGATATTACTGAGGAATATTGACCAATCCAGTGGTCTTTGTAATGGTACAAGGCTACAAGTTAGGAAGCTTAGAAATCATGTCATAGAATGTGAAGTCTTAATGGGTAACAATGTTGGTCATATTGCTTTGATTCTAAGAATGAATATGGTACCAACAAATGAAATCGTCCCAGTTAGATTCCAACGAAGACAGTTTCCCATAATAGTATCATTTGCCATGACAATTAATAAGTCTCAGGGACAAACTTTATCTCATATTGGATTGTACTTGCACAAACCAGTTTTTACACATGGCCAACTATATGTGGCACTTTCAAGAGTTAAGAGTAAGAGAGATTTAAAACTTTCATTTTCATAATAATTATTTTGTATTTTTGTTTTAAATATTGAAGCATATAATTTTTTTTACTTTTATAAATTTTTTCGTGCTCACATACACTAGTTTTTGTGTAAAAACTAGTTTTTAATTGTAAAAACCATTTTTTTGGTATAAAAACCAATTTTTTTTGTGAAAAACCATATTTTGGTGTAAAAACCAATTTTTCTATATAAAAATCGATTATTTTTTAAAAACCAGTTTTTATTTTAATAATCGGTTAAAAACTGGTTTCAAATTTTACTAACTGGTTAATAACTAGTTTTATCATGTACAACCAATTTGGTTATTTAATCAAGACTATATTTTTGGTTAACCAAAAAACTGGTTTGGTTTTTGGATTAACCAAA
This sequence comes from Arachis ipaensis, assembly GCF_000816755.2. Taxonomy (NCBI): domain Eukaryota; kingdom Viridiplantae; phylum Streptophyta; class Magnoliopsida; order Fabales; family Fabaceae; genus Arachis; species Arachis ipaensis. Next base: position 91,857,062 of record NC_029790.2, read on the forward strand.
CCATGGACACCCCTAATTCTAGCACTTATCGGATGTGAATTTTTCTTCTTTTTTCCGTATAGATTTCTTAATTGACTTGTCCAAATCTGCTCAAAGCCACTTACTCTTGGGCCGTCTTTTGGTTGTAACACTTGAGGACCCCTGCATGTCATGTACAATAACACCACGTGTGCTTTGTGTGGGCATGCTATTCTAAATCGCAGTGACAGTAGTGGGACGTATGATAGCACAGTAATCAGTCAGCTTGGATTTTGCATTCCAAAGAGCTGAACGCAATATGGCTGCTTCCTCATCACAAGTAACGAACTCCTAAGCAACGTTATAGAACTCTGAACACAAACACCTGAACAGGTTGTGGCTGACCGAGCCACATCATGGCTACTCCTAATGTAGGTGTGCTTGCGCATGACATTCTTACTCCATCGAGGAAGAACATAGCAGCTCGGTACTCTGTCAACTTTGTAGTATGAAAACACATCAAGGGTGTGGCAACACAATATACCGGTGGATTCAAACATGTTGCACTCGCACCAAACCTCGTGATTCAATGGGTTAAAATCTACCGTGAAAGTATGGTACACAGAAATAGAATCACCCTGGTGTTCAGTTGATTGAACAACGCAATCAGTTTTTTTCCTTAACTCTAGCTAAACATCCCTGAGCATATTACTGGTGTATTTTTGCTGAAATTGTCTCTCGATGGTAGTGCTCGATACACATGGGATGACTCCTTTCGAGCCTGCAGCATCATCTTCCAGATCCTTCTGCTCCTTGCTTTCAAGCACATTATCGTATTCATGGACGAACTGAAGCAAACACTCTTGCAATGTAGAAACTCCCCGTAAAATGCGTGCATACTTTCACTCCTCTGTGTACTCCTGAAGAATATTGGAACCCATTTTCATCGATTGGTATAAAGGTCTACAAAAAAAAAACTAGCATAAGAGTGTCACTTAGACACAAAAGGATAACCACATTCAAAGAACTGATGAAACAAACAAAAAACCATCCAGTTTCATAACGAGCGAAACCATCCATTTATTTTTGAAAGGAACATCCATTGACAACATAGAAAGAAACATCAACTCCACTCCTAAAACAAAACAACAACCAAGATAAACCAAAAAACCTTCCAAAAGTAAATAAATAAATCATATGCAATAAATAAACCCGAGTTAAGTTAACGGTCACAGACTTGAAAACCATCTGTTCTAACCTAGGTCGAATTCTTTGATGAATCTAGCCTAATCAACATTAAAAGAGTCCAGAGAAGGAGAATTCCACACAATATGGCTCATCTTAGTATTCAATTATCTATAGATAGCGTAACCCCCAAGCTTTGATTGTGACTTCTTCAGTATGTGCTAGATGTACCATTAGTGGATAATATTCGGTAGGACCTCCCTAATAGCACCAGGCATGGCCTTGCACTGGTCAGTGATGATCCCCTTGGCGCAGTTCCAACACATCTCACCCATTACGTGAATACCTACTCAAAACTAGGGATTTCCTCACTCCCAAGTAAAGCACAACCAAGAAGAGTAGACTTCCCATGGTGGTTGACACCGACAAAGGATGCAACTGGTAGACCGTACCTGCGAAAACACTAGCAACAAATGACAAACACAAAAACAAATTCAAAAAATAAAGGCTTTTACAATTGACCCATAAGTATACATACCTGTTTATTCTGTACGTGGTGTAGAACGACACCACATCTGCATAATATTCATATGAAGCCCTGCACCTTGCATCTACCCAGAGTGTGCTCCTAAACTTATTAGCATCATCAACATCTATCGTATAAAAGAAGTTGGGATTGATCTCTTTCATCCACACAAAATAATTCATCATCTTCTTAAAGTCTGCATTCTCGTCGGCACAACGTAGTTTGCTTGTGATGTAATTTCTGACATCCTTTTCTGAAAAACTCAGGTCTGAAGATCCACCAAACTTGTTAGCCAGTGATAGGTACATCATGTTGGGTCTTATGCCAGCCTCGTTATCCGTAATGACGCACTTAGCATGCATGGTCAACTCCCTGTACTCATGATAATGGACCGATTTCTTAGCCTAACAGGGGTGGGAATGTCTCAGTTCTAATCTAGACACAATCCAACCCCCCGAGTTGTTGCCTTCACCTGAGACTCTCGATAACCTTCTCGGGTGTAGTGAATAGATTGATTAATGGGTATCTTTGATTTCTTCCTCATCTTATAAAAATTCGTGTTCTTGGCTTTAATTATGAAACCAAATTTCTTTGCATAGTTTGCATAAAATTTCTGTGCCAGAAGCAACGAATCAAAATATATTCTTATGACTGGGATTTTCTCTTCATTGATCCCACTATGATCCAGAAACTGTAATGCAATTGACAAAACCAGATGTTCAATGGTAGTACCAATTAAAACTAGCATAAACTAACTAATTATACTATGGTAACAAACAACAACGAATAATTCAAACCTCATGTCTCAATTCCAACTTATTCTTTTCCATGACAATGACATCTGTAAATTCATCGACCTTCAATCCCAGACACCAAAAAAATCTTTATCAACTTAAGATTATTACTATATAATGAACTACTTCAGTAAAGAATATAAAAAAATAGTGCAAACACATATGGGAGTCGAGCAAATAGTTTTTTGAGCTATTACACCAAGAGATATGCACTCATACCGATATATAAACTAGCGTTAACTAAATTAACAAAAAAATGCACTCGCTGCAAAGAGTTTAACTCCCTTTAATGGAGAAACAATATAACTGTGTAATGAACAAAAAGGCAACATTTTCAAGAAAAAGACACCCTTCATTAATCTCTCAAATAACCACATTACTATACCAGATTTTTTCAAATAAATCGACTAAAAAAACATCTACTTAGCATGCATAAGTGATGACAAGTCATCTTAGCCTATTTTAACTAGTCTTTTTCTTTTGTTTTCATTAGCATTATGCACTTTCTTGAACCATAAGCAAGCTAATTGAGTAGATTTTCATGTTTCCCTTGATTGAATCAACCATGTATAAATTCATGCCATTTCATGAGGTTTTATGCTAAAATTGTTGCATATTATGATAGAATGAATATCTCATGATTATGAGCATAGATTTGATGAGTTTGGTTGATTAATTATAGGTGAAGAAAGCTTGGAGAAAGGTTGAAGTAAGAAGGAATAGCTAGGAGTAAAGAGAAGACAATGGAATAAGTGAAATTGAACCAGGAAGCAAAAAGCTGGACCTAAAGTTAGCATCAAACTTTTGCACAAACTTTTGGTGGAAAAGTTAGCCCCAACGTTAGCCCCCTAACTTGGTGGCTAACGTTGGCGCCACAAGCACACAAGGCAAGGCCAACGTTAGGGTCAAAGTTAGACCCCTAACGTTGGCACCAACGTTCATATCAGCAAATTTTGTGGGCTGCTATGAAAAGTTGGAGCAAAAGTTAGACCCCTAACTTTTGCTCCAACTTTTGGTCCAACTTTTGCGAAAACTCAAACCCGGTTCAATTGGTTCACTTTGGTTCTTCTCCAAACTTCAAGAGCAATAAACCAAGGCCTCTTTCAACCCAATTCCACCAAGATCAAAGGCCCAACTCAAGGCTTGAAGATCATTTGAAGAAAGTGTATAAATAGGATAGAATTCAAGTTCTTCGGGGAGCTTTCTTTTTGGAATTTTCATAATAGTTTTCGGAGAGCTTTTGATGTTGAGTGAACTTTAATTTCTTTGTCTTGGGGAAGGAGAATTCACTTCTCTTCCTCTTAGTTTTATTGCTTTCAATTTCAATTACACTTGTCTTGGATCTTGGGTTAGAGATTTGAAGAAATTCTGTTTCAATCTCATCCTTGGATCTCTCTGTTTATTTACTGCTTAATTGAATTTCCGTTTCTGTTACTTGCTTCTCATCTACTTTCCTTGCAATTTACAATTTCCTTTCAATTGTTCTTATTGGATCTAGGAAGGCATTGAGATCTAGACTTGGTTTTCTAGTCTCTGGGTCCTGAGATCTGATTTCCCATTTTCAATTCTCTGTTTACTGCTTTATATGTTCATTTACTCTTCTGTTTCAGATCCGATTCAATCCCAATTCCCCAATTACCAATTACAATTGTCTTGGATCTTGGGTTGGAGAATTGAAGAAATTCTGTTTCAATCTCATCCTTGGATCTCTCTGCTTTATTTACTGCAATTTAATTTCCATTTCTGTTACTTGCTTCTGATCTACTTTCCTTGCAATTTACAACTTCCTTTCAATTGTTCTTATTGGATCTAGGAAGGCATTGAGATCTAGACTTGGTTTTCTAGTCTCTGGGCCCTGAGATCTCAATTTTACATGTTTTTAATGTTCATTTACTTTTCTGCTCTGAGATCCGATTTGATCCAAATCCTCTTCTACTTCTCTGCTTGATGCAATTTACTTTTCCTTGTTTAAATTCTGTAATTCCAATCCCCAATTCCCTTTACAATTCCAGCCGTTTACATTTCTTGCACTTTAAGATTCCGCAATTTACATTTCTTGCATTCTAAGTTTCTGCTATTTAATTTCTTGTTCTTTAAGATTCAGCACTTTAATTCCCTGTTCTCTTTACTTCCATGCAATTTAATTTCTGCAAATCACAAAACACTCAACCAAATCTTGATTCGCTTGACTAAATTAACCACTAAGCTAAAATTGCTCAATCCTTCAATCCCTGTGGGATCGACCTCACTCCCGTGAGTTTTTATTACTTGATACGACCGGTACACTTGCCGGTTAGATTTGTGTGTTTTGGGAGAAATTTATTTTTCCTCCAAAATAACTCATCAAGTTTTTGGCGCCGTTGCCGGGGATTGATTAGATTGACAATGATTAAGTGAGGTGGTGATCTAGATCAAGCTCTTTTTCTTTGATTTTTGACTAACCCACTAACTGTTTGAATTTTTGCCTAAACTAACACTAACTTTGCTCTCTCAGTAGAGTACATTGCTTTTCTGGTTCTGTGTCTGTTTCTTGTTGTTCTGTACAACAAAAGCAATTTTCTTCTGATTTTCCTTCAAAGCCTATTAACTGTTTGACACATTGTGTCAACTAATCCCCTGACTACATTCTGGCATGAGAATATCCAATCTATAAACGAGAGGAGTGGTTTTCGTTCATTACTCTCTCAAGTTTGCCAACTGTTTGATACTTTGTTTCAACTGATCCTTCAATCATATCCTGGCCTGAATATGCTCTATCTTCACTTGAATTGGTTGTGACTGTGCAGATCATGGAAGAGAACTCAACAAATTCTAGCAATCATGAGAGTAATACCCCCACCTTGGATGATAATGTAACCCATGGTTCGAAGCAACTATCCATAGCCATGAATGACGTTGCCCAATGGTTTGAAGCCTTTCCACAAGGAAGCATTATCGGATGGGAAGAACTGATGAATGGACTCCTAGTCAAATTTAACCCATCACAAAGAATTGTTAAGCAAGAGGCAGAAGTGCATCCATTAGAGAAAGAAATTGAAGGTGCTCATGCAGTAATAAGCCAAAACAAGCAGATACATCAGCAGACTCTACAACAATTAGATATGATGGCTAGAAAAATCACTGAGTTGAGACATGCTGTAGTACATACATACAACCTGACTCAAAGCTCATATGGGTGTAATCAAGCTGAACACAGCTTTGGGGTCATTAACCATGAGCAACTACAAGCTCCAAGCAATCACTCTAGCATGCTCCAGAACGGTCCTCAGAATGATGTGTACAATCCACCTTGGAGAACTCATTCTAATGGGAGGGGGGTTGAGAACCAAAACCAAAGACCAAGGGACTTCAACTGCAACAATCCCAACTTCAAAAATCAACTTAAAACACACCCCCACAACAACAATCACACACACTTCCAACCCCGTCCTACCTCACCATTCGCTCAAAATGACCTTCATCGACCACCACAATTGCCACAACCACTTCCAACCTTTCAAAGAATCTATATTCTAGAAATGCTGATGGAGAGGTCCATCAAAATTCAAGAAATGATGGCAATAGAGCGGGAAGAAATAAAGAAACATCAAGAGATGATAAGCAAGAACCAAGAGGCTTCACTCAGAAGACTTGAAAGGCAGGTGGAACAATTAGTGCAAAACCTCGCTGAATTGGGTGAGAAAAAGGGGATTCTGAACCCAAAGAGCCATGAAAAGGATGCTGGGTTGAAAGAGAAGGAAGTCATGGAGGAAAGTAAGAAAGCTATGGAGAGAGAAACAGAAACCCACAGCAAGAGGAGGAAACATGAGGCAACAGAAGCCTCAACTGCCATAAGCACAAAATGATGAATGTCAAGCTAGTGACAATAAAAGAGCGCTTGTTGGGAGGCAACCCAGCCTGAGGTAACTTTCTTTTCATAGCTATTTCAATAAAAAGGTTAATTAGTTTTATCTATAATGCAAGAAGCTAAGTTTGGTGTTGCACACCAAAACAATCTAAAGGAGAATGCAAGATTCTAAGTTTGGTGTTCCACCAAAATTTCATCATAAAACATATTCTCACTTTCTGCATAATGCTAGCTTCAAGCAGTTAGATAAACTAATCAACTATTTTGCTATTCTTTAGTTTTCAGTTTTGTCACTTTTGAAGATCTCCTTGATACCATTTGGATGAAAATCCTAAGACCTACGACTCCCAATATGTAAGGACTAGTGAGCACTGAAGCCCTTGCATAAGCATATGATTTAGAGTTCACCCCACTGTTACCTGATCACTTCACTCACTGTATTTTACAAGTGTTCCTCAATCCATCTTAATTAAAAGAATCTCTGAGCATAATTCATTTCTTGCTTGGGGACAAGCAAGCTTTAAGTTTGGTGTTGTGATGACAAGTCATCTTAGCCTATTTTAACTAGTCTTTTTCTTTTGTTTTCATTAGCATTATGCACTTTCTTGAACCATAAGCAAGCTAATTGAGTAGATTTTCATGTTTCCCTTGATTGAATCAACCATGTATAAATTCATGCCATTTCATGAGGTTTTATGCTAAAATTGTTGCATATTATGATAGAATGAATATCTCATGATTATGAGCATAGCTTTGATGAGTTTGGTTGATTAATTATAGGTGAAGAAAGCTTGGAGAAAGGTTGAAGTAAGAAGGAATAGCTAGGAGTAAAGAGAAGACAATGGAATAAGTGAAATTGAACCAGGAAGCAAAAAGCTGGACCTAAAGTTAGCATCAAACTTTTGCACAAACTTTTGGTTGAAAAGTTAGCCCCAACATTAGCCCCTTAACTTGGAGGCTAACGTTGGAACTTGAAAAGCATTCCCTGGGTACCAAAAGTTTGTGCCAACGTTAGCCCCCTAACTTTGAGGCTAACGTTGGCATGAAGAAATTTACCCCTGGGCACCAAAAGTTTGCGCCAACGTTAGCCCCCTAACTTTGAGGCTAACGTTGGCGCCATAAGTGCACCAAGGAAGGCTAACGTTGGTGCAAAAGTTAGACCCCTAACTTTTGCTCTAACTTTTGGTCCAACTTTTGCAAAACTCAAACCCGGTTCAATTGGTTCGTTTTGGTTCTTCTCCAAACTTCAAGAGCAATCAACCAAGGCCTCTTTCAACCCAATTCCACCAAGAGCAAAGGCCCAACTCAAGGCTTGAAGATCATTTGAAGAAAGTGTATAAATAGGATAGAATTCAAGTTCTTCGGGGAGCTTTCTTTTGGAATTTTCATAATAGTTTTCGGAGAGCTTTGGATATTGAGTGATCTTTAATTTCTTTGTCTTGGGGAAGGAGAATTCACTTCTCTTCCTCTTAGTTTTATTGCTTTCAATTTCAATTACACTTGTCTTGGATCTTGGGTTGGAGATTTGAAGAAATTCTGTTTCAATCTCATCCTTGGATCTCTCTGTTTATTTACTGCTTAATTGAATTTTCGTTTCTGTTACTTGCTTCTCATCTACTTTCCTTGCAATTTACAACTTCCTTTCAATTGGTCTTATTGGATCTAGGAAGGCATTGAGATCTAGACTTGGTTTTCTAGTCTCTGGGCCCTGAGATCTCAATTTTACATGTTTTTAATGTTCATTTACTTTTCTGCTCTGAGATCCGATTTGATCCAAATCCTCTTCTACTTCTCTGCTTGATGCAATTTACTTTTCCTTGTTTAAATTCTGCAATTCCAATCCCCAATTCCCTTTACAATTCCAGCCGTTTACATTTCTTGCACTTTAAGATTTCGCAATTTACATTTCTTGCATTCTAAGTTTCTGCTATTTAATTTCTTGTTCTTTAAGATTCAGCACTTTAATTCCCTGTTCTCTTTACTTCCATGCAATTTAATTTCTGCAAATCACAAAACACTCAACCAAATCTTGATTCGCTTGACTAAATTAACCACTAAGCTAAAATTGCTCAATCCTTCAATCCCTGTGGGATCGACCTCACTCCCGTGAGTTTTTATTACTTGATACGACCCGGTACACTTGCCGGTTAGATTTGTGTGTTTTGGGAGAAATTTATTTTTCCTCCAAAATAACTCATCAATAAGAAACATTCACATAACACTATTGTCATACAATTTCCTATAATGCAAGACCAGTTTCTCCAACGTACTTTTAACCCTTATTGAATAACAACATCACCCACACTCAATTGTTCATTGCCTTCTGTTGAATTGTTTTCATGAACATCAATCAATGTGATATTCGATCCTCCTTCCAAACTTGAAAACTCCATGGACAATGCTCTCTCCCGAAGCCTTGCACCATGATGACAGCTTCTTTGTGTAAGAAAGGCTTGGCATAATGGTCCTTGCGGTAGAACAGGGACTTGATCGAGTCATGAACACCACTTGCACCGTGCTCACAAACATCACCGCTAATGGCGGCATGCATCACGGAGAACCGAGGAGGCAGCGACGGGTTGGATGATTTAATGGAGAAGGTAGGGGCAATTGATGAGTAAAACAATGCACTGCAAGCTTGAACAACACTTGTAGCATGCTCACAAATGGCACTGCTAATGTCAGCAGGCACGGCGGAGAACTGAGGAGGCAGCGACGAGTAGGTCATTGGATGGAGAAGGTCGGCGCAGTTGCTGTGTTGTTGAGTGAAATCAAGCACCACAGCTGTGGAGAGAGAAAGAAGGTGAAGAAATGGGAGCTCGTCGTCCTCTTCCATGATTCCCGTCGTTGATGGATCAACATATCACACAAATTCTATTTTGGCATAAAAAGCAATTAATATCAAATATTCAAATTATAAATTAATAAAAAATTAACCGCCTTGCTTAGCACCTTCAAGAATCACATCTTCACTTTTACTTTCATCTACAATTAGATGAATACCAAAATTTAGAACAAGAAATAGATACTTAATTATTATATAAATATTAAATTAGTAACTAATAGTCTAATTCCCATCAACAAAGCATGTATTCCAATTGAGAGTAGAAAAATCACAGTCTCGACATTTTCTGGCAACATGCGACTTCTATATTTGTTAATGACATGACTTCCAATACTAAAGGCAGATTCCAAAGCCATCGTAGTAATTGGAATACTCAATAAGTCACACGTCATGATTGATAACTTTGGATAACGTTGCCACCAGGGACGGATACATGAGGGGCACGTGGAGGCCTGGGCGCCCCCAGCTTTTTTTAAAAAAAAAAAAACTTGTAGCAAAATTTAAGAAGCCCAACCCAATAAAATATAATGATTTTAATTTTTTTTAAATTCCTAAACTGGCTAAACAGTAAACACTACATGTCTACATTATCTTTCTTCCCTCATTCCTTTTGACGTTTAGTATTCTTTTGAAGCCAAAGCTTGATAGCCACGCCCTCCACTGTCAAGTGTCACAACAGTACAAGGTACAATATGCTAAACACATTTTTATTTTATTTTTTAAATTTTAAATTCCTTAGACTTAGAGATTATATATCTTAAATAGTTACTATGCACTCTATTGTTCTTGTTGATATATCTCTGTGTATAGCGTAAGTAAACATGTTTGTTTAAAGCTTACCACTATTTAATTTAATTTTCATTTAGATTTAGATTCACATTCTACAGAGGATGGACAATTAACAATGATCTTTTAATTTTCAACAATTATCAAACCATTTTTAATAGTTAAACATCTACTGTTATTTTTAAATAACTTTAATAATGAAATTATTACTTTTATAAATGTTGGGTTATACATGTATAAAATTGTTATATTCTATACCATTTAACTATTGATACGGTCATACGGATTCCATTGATGCTGTATGCCTAGTAGCTTTTGAGCAAATGCCACTGTGAGCAAATGCCATTGTGAGCAAATGCCACTTTGAGTTCTATTCCATTGCTGCTGTACGCCTAGTAGTTTTTTTATTTTGTTATTAATGTTTAATTAATAAAAAATATTTAGACTTTGTTTATTCATATGAGTATATAATTATTTGAATTTTTTTCCTAGTAAAAAGAAACTAGAACATTTTATGATGAGAAAGCAGAGTAAAATTGATGCAATTTTTAAGAGAAAAGCTACTAATAATGTTGGTGTTCAAACAAGTCAACCCTCTAATCTTATTTCACAAGAAGTTCAAGTAAGTGAACTCTCTAATCTTACACAGAATACACTGAGAAGAAGATTGCTGAAAGATTTGACACCGATTCTATTATCGATGAATTTTATGATATGAAGAATCGACGTGTACCATTTCGTTAGTAAAAAGTACACATTTTTTTGTACTTTAAATATATATTCTCTATCGGTATATTTTTATAATGCATCTTACATTATATTTTATTTGCATATTTTTTAATATAATATATGTTATTGGCCCCCCCACGTTAACAATTCTGGATCCATCCCTGGTTGCCACTACAAGAAAAAAGGATCGTCGCCATGCTTTTTTTTTGCTATGCTTCAAAAGCGTGGCCAAAAAGGTCAATGGCCACGCTTTTATGAGGGTGGCAATTGATTAGAGATTTGGCCACACTTTTTCTTTCCACGCTTTTATGAGGGTGGAGATTGATTAGAGATTTAGCCACACTTTTTTTGCTACGCTTCAAAAGCGTGGCCATAGAAAGCAATGCCAATAGAGTTATGTTATGGTGACGTTTTTAATATTCTGTTGCCACGCTTTTTATTGCCACACTTCAAAAGTGTGGTCTAAAGGTATCAATCGACACGCTTTTGAAGCGTGACTATTTTTTTGTTATGGTCATTTTTTAGAAGCGTACCCATTTATATATATATAAATGTTCAGAAACCTAATTTCCTTTTGTCGTCACTCCTTCTCCTCCCATTCTTCTCATCTCTTCACTTAACTCATTCAACCCTAACACAACTCTAACACATCTCTCACAATAATGCCGCTGTTTCCCTCTCTCAAGCTGTCACAGCACCTCTGTCCAATCCTCCTTTGTGTCCCACCCCTCGCGCCGCCGTCTCCCTCTGCCTCACTCGTCGCGCCACCGTTTCCCTCTCTCAATGCCGTGTTCCTAGTCACCGGTCTCTGCCTCCTTCGCATGTCTCGTCATCCTCTACGTGTGGTTGTCTTGAAGCTCCAAACTCCGAAGCTTTTCTACGTCCCTGAGTCAGCTTTTGCCTCAACTTCTGTAGGTGAGTTTGTTTTATTAGGTTTGTTTATCTACCTCCATTAGTATTTCCAATTTTAATGTAGTTTTAGATAAATTGATGCTAGGGGTGGCAAACGAAAAAGCCCGTCCCACCATGCCAAAAGCCTGCCATCTGGCAGGTTGGCCGCCCCGCCCCGGCCCGTCCCGCCTAACGGCGGGTTG
>NC_029790.2:91871974-91874679 GCF_000816755.2 Arachis ipaensis
CCCCCCTCGCGCCGCCGTCTCCCTCTGCCTCACTCGTCGCGCCACCGTTTCCCTCTCTCAATGCCGTGTTCCTAGTCACCGGTCTCTGCCTCCTTCGCATGTCTCGTCATCCTCTACGTGTGGTTGTCTCCAAACTCCAAACTCCGAAGCTTTTCTACGTCCCTGAGTCAGCTTTTGCCTCAACTTCTGTAGGTGAGTTTGTTTTATTAGGTTTGTCCTCCATTAGAGATTTCTGATTTCTAAATTCACAAATATTAAAGTTTTTATAATTATAAATATGTAATAACATAATCATAAACCAAGTTTTTTGAAACTAAAATCAACATTCAAGCATTTCAATAAAGTTATAATTTTTAAAGACATAACAAAAAAATTATGATTTCTAAATTCACAAATATTAAAGTTTTTATAATTATAAATATGTAATAACATAATCATAAACCAAGTTTTTTGAAACAAAATAATAAAATCAACATTGTCCAAAGCAACACAAACATTGTCCAAAATATATAATTAAACATCTTCAAATTTATAATCAATCAAACATAAAATATAATCCAAAATATAACTTAGAACATCTTCAATTATCATATTCATCCTCTTATAGATCAATAACATCATAGAAATTTGTAAATAAACGGCCCTGACAAAAAAAACACTCGGCTTGTCAGGGAAGCCGATTCGACCCGCCCCGTCGAAGCCCACAGATTAGGCAGTATGGATTAGGCGGGCTTTTTAAGTTTGGCAATCTCAAATTTCCAGTCTAACCTGCCTTTTTTGGCGTGTTACGCGGGTCGGCCCAGCGGATTTCGGTCCATTTGCCACCCTTACTAATTGTTTCAGATATATTGATGATTATGAATTTAGAAGACTGTTGGTGATTCTTGCTTGTTAGATAAATTGATAAATTGTGATTGTGGTGCTCAAACTCAGTCCCTCTCCATTCTCCTCCTCAATCTTCACAGCCGTCGCTGTCCTAGCTACCTTGAGTCCTTCTCTGTTCTCAGCTATTTCTCTGAATATCTGCATCTAGAATGTTATGAGCAACAAATGAGCAACTGAAAAGTATCAGAACAAGATAGAATAGCTCACAATACAATGTGAGCTCAAGGCAAAAGAATGCTATAAGACATGTATGTCATTAACTGTAACAAATGAGCAACTGGAAGCAGTCCAAATGGAATTTGACAATGTCACATTTAAGTCAATAATTATTGGTATATGAATTGTACTGATTTCTTATATTGGAATATATGAAATTTATTTCAACTTGGTTAATGAGATTTATTCACATGAATATGTTGGAACATGAGGATCTATTTTTTTTTCATCCATGGATAACTCATAGTTTTAAGTAGTCATAAAGAGAGTGAGTGAGGTTGTAAGTGTAGAAATTTGAGGGAGTGAGTGCGGGTCAGGGAGTGAGTGTAATAATGGAGGTAATGATGAGTTGATTGCATTATTATTGATTTTGTTAAAGCCAGTATCTGATTCTTTTCTGCCTTATCCCCTTCCTTGTGTTGTTTTTTCTTGTTTATTTTTTTTAAATTATTATGTAGTATTCTAATTGATGCTCATACAAATTAATAGCAATTATTCTATATTGTGGCATGAACCTTCTTGTTTATTTGTGTATTCATTCATGCTATTTGCAAGTAACAAAGAAAGTGGAATTTTCATTATTATTGGCTAATTGAATTTAACTAATTATACAGTTAGAATTATTTTAAAACTGCTTTAGTTGCTCTATTTGCATTTATAATCATGATTTAGTGTAATCATAGTTTCTTTACTACACATAAGTGCCTTTTGTTCAAAATCATCCAAGAGATTCTCATATTGGAAACTGTATCATTGAGAGAATCACACTATTTTGGCTGATTCTTAGGTATAATTAGAAGCTTTCTTATTTTGCGTGATAGTAGTCATTAGAATGAGTTTGCTCCCAGGGTAGTCCTGTGATGTCATATCTTTGAAAATGTTCCCTATAGATTTTCATTTCTATATAATCGTAATTCTAAAGTAGTGAAGTCACTTTGAGCAGTTCATGTGACCTGGAGGACATGTGACAAACCCATATTATGGTTAATGTTTGGTGGCAGATCTTGGTGATAACAGATAGCAGAAGAATGTGCCTTCATTGTTCAAATAATATGAACAACTCTATAATGTTATTAAGGATATCACTATTTAAACTTAATTAGATGTTTTCTTTGTAGTACAATTTATTTCCAATTGAATTTTACTTTTATACACAAATCTATTATTCATCTGTAGCATAATCTTATTTAGAGTGTTGTACCATCCAAGTTCAAAAGAGCTAGTGATGAAGCTGTGGCTTGATAGTTATTGAACTAGAAATACTACTCTTGAAATTATAGTTGTTGGTTGGTGGTAGCTGTTACTTTGTCACCGTTCTACACAAGTAATTGAGTGGTAAAATTAAGGTATTAATTTGTATGCCTTTGTACCTTGCTGCCTACTTTTCATGTCTCCATATTTTATTTGCATTAAGAAATTGACCTTGTAAGAATCATTATTAACTAGTCAGGCCTAAGTTAAGATTCATTAAGGTTTATTTTAGATCATGGAATGACAGGTAAAGTGAGTCCTCCTTTTTCTTTTAAACGAGTAATAGAACAATGTTTGGGTTGCATTGTAATTAATTGCATCCATTTTTTCATTGCTGATGTTAGCATTTTTTT
>NC_029790.2:91874919-91879936 GCF_000816755.2 Arachis ipaensis
TGCTAAGAAATCATACAATATGATTTTTTTCAGGGCTAAACCCTCTTGATACCCGGCAACTAGTTTTTATAGCATATAATACGTTGTAAATTTAGTTTCATTTGCATTTGATGTCCTTACTTTCTGTAAATTAGAATTCAATAGGATAACAACTTGTTCAATATTGTTTTCAATGTTTGAGCATTTAGGATGTTAAATTTTCTCACCTGTGTATTTCCCTTTTCACATTATATATTGTGGTGCTAACTATTTAGATGTGTGGTATTTGTTGGTAGGGAGCTTGTCGAGAAGAAAAAGAAAAACAAAAAGAAAAACAAGGCTAAAGAGTCCCATGGAGAAGAAGCAACTCCATGTCAAATTGATAAACCTATTGAAAATAAGAAGCTATCTTCAAGGCTACTTGCTGGATCATGCTATTTTCAACTCACCCTGTTCTCTTTTATGACCTATTGAAGCACAATGGTCCTCTTCTACCCCCCAACAGCAGCATTAGCCCTAACATTATGGCCCCAATTCCACCTTTGTTGGGCCTACCGTGAAGAAGCACAAGTTGGGGAGATTGAAGCAAAATGTAGGAAGATAATCACGTAGAATTACAAAATTTAAAGTATGACTGTCACTAGGAATTAAATGATTAGTTTTGTTGTGGAATTATAATTTTTTTAATTATAATTATAGCATGTAAATAATTCATGAAAATCAATTCTCTTTATACTTTCTTATTTTCTCCCCTTTTTTTTAATTTGACAAAGGAATAAGCCACACTTTGAATGCACGGCAAAAGGTTCTAGCTGGCAAAGCGTGGCTATATGTCTCCTATCGGCACGCTTTCAAAATCGTAGCCAAAACCAACCCAATCAGCACGCTTGAAAAGCGTAACCATATCTTCCATTATTGGCACGCTTTAACAGCGTAGCCATATCTTCACTATTGGCATGCTTTTAAAACATGGCTACAAGGTAAACATATGACCACGTTTTTAAGTGTGGCAATCTATAAAAGTGTGGCAAAAAATAAAGCGTGGCAATAGGTCACAAAAAGTGTGGCAATAGAGCAATCGGTATGCTTGCAGATGTGACCCTTTCAAAAGCGTGCCAGTAGTTCAAAAAGCATGGCCGAAAGCTGTTGCTATGCTTTTTCCAACTTTTGGCCACACTTTAAAAGCGTAGCAAAATCGATATTTTCTTGTAGTGTGCTCATATAATTTCCACCATTCCAAAATATCTAAATCTTCAAAATAATTCTTTGATAAAAGTGGCTCATCCAAGTATGTATCAAGTTGATTCTTTCTACTGGAGATGTCAGCTTGATAGTTATGTTTGATCAATTTGAAGCAAAATAGAAATAAATTATCTTGTCATGATAGAACAATGATAATTAATAATATAAGAGAACCAAAATATGTTAAACATTATTTACACCAACAATCACAAGTCTCTTCTTGCCTACAATTTCAGGAGTATGTACCATGGATGAAGATTGAATACTAGGTCCTTGTGCGTCAACAGTTAAAAAAGCATTTTTGTCATATTTTTCAAAAAGCTTGTATAACTTCATTTTTACATGTTCAATATTCCCTTTTGCAGTCTCAACATCAATCTCTTCATACATAATCTCTAAAGTAGAAATCTTAAGCCTATAATCAAGAATAGCACCGAATGCAAGAATGACACTATACTTTTTTCAATACTTCTTAAATTTGTTCATCATCTTTTCTCCATGCTCCTTAAAAGTTCATCTTCACTTCTTAAACTCCCCATTAAAATACATTGAATATGATAAACTTGTAGAAAATACAAATTTGAGATAGGGTATGATGTGTCAGAAATCAAATTAGTGGTTTCATAAAAAGGATATAAAAATTCACACGTCCTTTTGGCTCTCCATCATGCATCAATCGAAAGACAATAATTATAAGCATGATCAGTTGCCTTTAAATACTCAAAGGCCTTATGATACTTGAGAGCACTTTCGAGCATAATGTAAGTAGAATTCCATCAAGTAATAACATCTAGATGCAACCCACTTGTAAATTTCAAATCTTGAATCACTGAAACACATTCTTTAAACCTTATCATTCTACTTTCTGATCCCCTTACATATTTCACACTTTTCCTAATCTTATCCAATGCATCATGAGCAATCTCTAATCCATCTTACATAATGAGATTTAAGATTTGAGTAGAACAACGAATATGAAAGAACTCTCCATTACACAACAACTAATCATGCATATTTAAAGTACTTTTCAAATGATCTTGGCATGTATCATTAGCAGATGTGTTATCTAGAGTAAGCGTCATAATCGTTTTTTCAATTTTTCACTTATTTAAAAGCTCAAAAATCTTGTAAGACAATTCAAATTCCATGTAAGGAGGAGGCATATGACAAAAGCTCAAAACTTTATTTTGCAATTTCTAATTTAAATCAACAATGTGAGTAATTAAACATAAATAACCCTCGACAGTGATGGATGTCCATAAATCAGAAGTCAAACAAACTATATTTGGAATGGATACTAAAGTATTTTTAAGCTTTTCTTTTTTCCTTAAGTAAATTTTCCGCACATCCTCCTTAAGAGTATTCCTAGTAATGAGGCCTAGAGTTGGACTGATGTATTTTACCCAATTCCTAAATTTTTTATTATTAACAATAGAAAATAGAACATCATAATCAATCACAAAGGCATCAAACATCTCACGTGATACATGGTTATCTATATCTTGAGAGCCCCCATTTTATTTTTCATTTCTATCAAAGTTTGATCAATGTCCTCAAAGTATATTTTCACTCACCTGTCCAAATGACGCATAAGTGACAATGTTCCATATTATTTATCACCAGTTTTAAACTTCTATTTGCATCCATCAAATTGAGCACGTTCTATACCATCATCACCAGGTCCAAGTTTTGTGAAATATCTCCACACATAAGATGTTATTTCCTTCGTCTTTTTCTTTTTAATGTCTTCTTTATCTTTAGAGCTTTCTTCATTTTCAGTATTTTGTATTAGATTCTAACATCAACTTTCATGGAGACAGATTTATTCATTACAGAATACACAACTCAACCTAAATAACATAACAAAATCAGTAATAGTAATAAAAAAGATTCAAGTAGAATTAGTAATTTTTTAAGAAAATCTTTAAACAAAATCAATAACAATAATCAAACATTAGAACAGAGTCAGTAATCAATAATAAACATAATTAATAATCAAATAGAATCATCAAAGTATCAAACATGCCTTCCAAAAAGAGAAAAATAAAAGAAAAATAAAAAAACAAAGAACTAGTTACGAAACGAGGAGCTTGTCGCCGCTGAGAGAGCCAGAGGTGTGCTACGGAAGAGGAGACACGAGAGCGTTGCTGGGTTTCCGAGGGATACTAAGATCATGAGAGGCAAAGTAGAGGAAGGAGGAGCACTGCTAAGAGTCCGAGGGAGACATAGACGATGAGAGGCAGATCAGAGGAAAGAGGAGACACGAGCGCGCCACCGAGAGTTTGAGGGAGACAGGGATGACGAGAGGCAGAGAAGAAGAATGAGGAGCGCACCATCGCAATTGTGTGAAGGAATCGTCGCTGCTCTGTCGGTGCTCTAAAATTTTGAGAGAGCTTGAATGACGAGAGTGAAGAGGGAGGCAGGGAGCTCAGGATCAGGGTCTAAGGGAGGAGGGATCTCAAGGACTCAAGGTCAGGTCAAAGGAGGCTGTGTGAGTGTGTTCAGGGTTTATGTGAAACATAATTTATTATTTATACCATTTGTAAAATTACTAAAATAACCTTAAAAAATGACAGCCTGCCCCACAGTTTTGGTGGTTTTTTAAAGTTTCACGGGTTTAAAATCTCGCCCCGACCCATTTTTGGTGGTTTTGGCAGTTTGACCCGACGGATTTGGCCCATTTTGCCACCACTATGAACTTGTAACACCCTACCATACAGAGTCTTATGCTTAAGTCATAATTCAGAGATGGCAAGGTATTACGACCTCTAAAACCAAAAATTTAGTACGTATAGTAGTATGAATAATTGATTATAACTAGGAGCCTTTGTAAAAAAAAGGGGTAAACAAAAATCGTAACTCGAACGCGCAACACTCCGATCGATAACGTAACGAGCAAAGGATAAGCTAGCGCAAGATCATATATATATAAAGGAGTGTCAAAAAAAGGAAGATCAAGCCTCAAAATCCGGCTGCGAAGATAACCGGTCCGAGCATAGCAATATATACATATAATAAAATAAGGAAAACCCCAAAGGAAACCCAAAGGGACACAAATACAGAAATCTAATCTCCAAAATCCCCTCTAGAAGGAGTCATCATAGTTTGTATTATTTAATGGAGATAAAAGTATCTATGCAAAACATATAAACTAAAACAGAGCCCCGAGAACAAAGATCTTCACTAATCCGGAAGTCTCCAGCATGCCTTAACAAGAAGCCTCGCGTCCTGCATCTGAAAACCACAAAATTCGCATGGGTGAGAACCAGAGGTCCCCAGCACGGTAACAGCTTCCACATATATAATACATAATAATGGAGGAAAGCCGAAGGCAATCCTAGAACTTCCTCCAGATAATATCAAAGCTTATAAACAAACTAAACCGTAAGTGGCAACTGACTAAAGATCCTTCAGTCTAACTAATACTTCCCTTTCCAATTCCTTCAGACCTCCCAACCACCAGCAGGAGTATAATATAGAAAACACAATTATATCAGACAAGAGATTTACAAATAGGAACAGATAAGGCATTTAGACAATTAGCAAGTAATATGCAGTCAAATAGGCAATCTCAAACAATTCATGTAGTATGCTTATAATGCATGCCTGTCCCTAGTGGCTGATGATATCATCTGTCGGTTATAGAGCCAACCCGACAAGTCCTGGTAGCTAACCATTGGACTGTCCCTCTGTCGCGCATCCCCAACTCGAGTTATACTCATCATAAACTTGATCATAATCATGATCCATATCCATCACCCTCACTGGTGAATATTTACGGGGGCGAGCTCATCCG
>NC_029790.2:91881324-91902850 GCF_000816755.2 Arachis ipaensis
TACAAATAGGAACAGATAAGGCATTTAGACAATTAGCAAGTAATATGCAGTCAAATAGGCAATCTCAAACAATTCATGTAGTATGCTTATAATGCATGCCTGTCCCTAGTGGCTGATGATATCATCTGTCGGTTATAGAGCCAACCCGACAAGTCCTGGTAGCTAACCATTGGACTGTCCCTCTGTCGCGCATCCCCAACTCGAGTTATACTCATCATAAACTTGATCATAATCATGATCCATATCCATCACCCTCACTGGTGAATATTTACGGGGGCGAGCTCATCCGGGCCTTTCACAGTGCCCGGCCACACTTACGACATAGGTTCAAAAGTGCTTTGAGTCTCAACCTGGAGCACGTGGTGGCTAGCCACTGCTTCCTCCCAGGGAAACCCTCATCTCCGATGGTGGAAGTGCAACATTCACAATTCATTCAACAGCATATATGCATTTATACTTAGCCATAATCATGGCTCCACCGTAACACGGCAATAATCTAGCCATCCTGCTCACGGTTAAATCCATAACCAGCCAATTCATTAACAATTACGACCCTTCGGCCCATGGCACAACAAGCACTTCCACCGCCATCCTCCGCATCTCACATAATCATCTTTGATCCTCAATGATCATTCATTTTTCCCCTTGCTTCACTCGCAAGTTACCACATTCACTAGCCCTTTTTCTCATGCTAGGCATATCATAATGATTCAAGACATAAGTGGTGAGATTGGAGGCTTAGAAGTATGAAATTTGGCTTTTAAAACTCAAAAATCAACTTTGGGATGAAAATAGGGCCACGCGTACGCGCACTCCACGCCCACCCGTGGATGGCCTTAAAACTCATCGATGCGCAAGCGTCATACGCGCGAACACGTGGATTGAAAATTACCAAAACGACGCGCAAGCGTTAGCCATGCGTACGCATGGGTGCTCTTGCGCCCCAGGCACAAAACTGGCACAACTCTGGCACAACTCTCGGGAAAATAGCTGGGCATTTGGTGCAGCGCACCGACGCACCCGCGCACACCACGCGCACACGTGGATGGTGATTTCTCGAAGAACGGCGCGTATGCGCCAAGTGCGCCTACGCGCGAGGGGGTCATTCTGCTAAAAATTTTCTAAGTTAAAAGCTGCAGAATTTACAGATTCAACCCCCAATCTTTCGACGGACATAATTTTCTCATTTTAAATCGTTTTTCACCCGTTCTTCGAACGGCATGGACATCCCAGATCCAATTTCATTTCTAAATAGATTTGGTACAAATCAGAGTCCAAGTTATGTCCCGTCAAAGTATGCCCAAAAGCCGTGTTTTCATACAAAACCATAAAGTGCCATTTTCAAAACAAGCCACTTTCAACTCTTTTCAAAATCAATCAAAACATGCCAATTTCATCCCTTTTCTTTGAAATCAATCAAAATGTACCAAAATCAACATCAAGCCATCCTCAACTCACACATTGACATTTTACCAAATTTTCCAAAATCACCATCCAACCCTTTTAACACTTCTCAATCAAATGGCTAAAGGACAAACATAATATCATGTCATACATCCTCCCTCACCCCAATTTCCAATAATACCATTTCCAATCAACCATCATTATACATAATCAACATCATACTCACCATCAACATGGTATCACCCATCAATTCAACCTCAATCATCCATCAAGCATATATCACAACATGCATTTCTCATATATCACACAATCAAGGCATCAATATTCATAATCACATACATGATCACATTATATATCTCAACCATTCAACAACATCAACAATTGAATGCCTATCTTAGGGCCTCTAGCCTATGTATTTCCTACCACATTACATATTAGATACGGGAAACCGAAACCATACCTTAGCCGATTTCCCACGCTCAACCGGAGCACTTCCAAACCACTTGTCCACAAGCTCTCAAGGTATCAACACCTCCAAGAACAGATTTTATCTCACAAAATTCTCTCCCAAGCTTTCCAAAATCACCAATCAAGCTCCAATATTCACATATACACAACCTAAGCCACAATCATCATATCCATACACAACATCTCAATACCCAAACATCATAGAACAACAAATTACACTAGGGTTGAGAATCTTACCACACCCAAGGTCCAAGGAGACAAGATTAACCTTCTCCTTCAAGAGAGTTGGGTTCTATAACATCAAAGAACCCAAAATCTCAACATTTTTGCTCATGAAACTCGAAATTAAGGCTGGAAATTCGAAGAGAAAAACGTGACTTATCTCAAGATTAATTGTATGGGTTTTGTAGAGCTCTCCGCGGTGAACGCGTGGCTGCAAACGGTGCGTCAATCGGAGCTCTAGATCAAAAGTTATGGTGGTTTGAAGATCAAGTGAGAGATAGAACTTGAGAGAGTGTTCTTCCCTTCCTCTCCACCATTTCAGCGTGAATGAGAGTGTTGTGAGGAGAGAGAGTGCTGAAAACTAGGGTTTTGGTTTAGTTTAGTTGGGCAAAGGGCCCACTTTGGGTCCGGTTGGACCGGTTTGGCCCGTTCGGTCCAAACTTAGTCCGTTTTCTATAAAATTGGTACCGAAATTCTCGTCTCAATTTCCTCTATCATATTAAGCCATAAAAATAACAATTTTGACTTTCTAGAATAAATTCTCATTTATGGGTTAATTAGCCGTTAATTAACCGGGTCTTACAGAACTAATATATTTTGGATTAATTGTGTAAATATACAAAAAGTTACCATTTTCTCTCCATACACTCATTGATAATGTACACTTCACAAAGGAATAGATGATTTGGTGGGAAAAACATGCAAGATAGATCACAACACTTCACATCTTTGCAGAAGAAAGTTTGCAAAGTTGTGTGTTGAGGTTAACTTGACTAAACCTCTTATGGAAAGATACATGGTTAATAGTAAAGTTTATCACATGGAATATGGATGCATCTACCAAATATGTTTCACATATAGAAAGGCACATCACGAGTAAAAATATTGTGCTATATGGAGATATAGAAACATAACATCAAATGAGAAATAAAATGAGGATGGCTCTACGAAGAAAGAAAAAGAAAGAGAGGCAAGTGCAGCTAAAAGACAAACTAAAAAAGGCATTGAGTTAGACCAATAGGAGAAGAACAAAAGGAAAGCCATCATGGAGTTGGGAAACAACAACTTCATACCATGGATGGTAGTCCAAAGGAAAAAAGAACAAAAAAAAATTAGGAGAGATAGAGCAAGCCCAATAGCTTCATATGTAAGAACCAGAAATAATTAACATAAAATAATAATAAATTAATGGTCTTAAAATAGGTTCCAAAAATTTTGAATATTAATTAGAAAATATAAATATGATAATTGGACTCAGTAGATTTTTCTGAGTTGGAAAATGTAATTTTCTTCGAAAAATTATGTAAAAACGCGTACCGGTAAATTTACCAGCAGTACTGGCTTAAGTTTATTCAGTACTGTGCGAGAATAATAAAAACAGTAGAAAACCTTAGGAAATAAATTAAAGTTGAAAACCGAGCACTAATTTTAGAGGTTTGGCCCAAAGTTGGGCCAAACGGGACAAAAATGCTAACGGGTTGGACCGGGCCCAAGTCTAACATATATAAGTTTATTAATAAAGGCCATTCAGCCTCATTCATCATCAAACACAGCCATAGCAGCTGGAAGTGAGAAGAGGGAAGAAGAGAGAAGTGTTACTATTCACATACAACTTCTGGTGGCCATAACTCGAGCTACAGTGCTTCGATTTGCGTGCCGTTAGCGGCTACGTGAAACTCTCGTCGAGCCTGTTAGTTCTATTTAACTTTTACAGGTAATATTTTGAAATTTCATCTCCTTTCTTCTGCCCTTAGAAATTTGAAAATTTAGATTTTGGTTTTGAATGAATTTTTGTGTTTTGATTGATTAGGTGGTCTCTAAGGTTGGGCTATTGGTGGTTTGTGCCCCAAACACCATCAGAAATGGTAAGGAAACTCTTTACCTTGTGAATTTGTGTAATTAGAAACCCTAGGTATTGATTTATTGTAATTTATATGGTTTTATTTAAGTTCTTGCACTTGTTGGAGTTGATTTGGAGCTTGGAATGTGAGTTGGTGATTTGTTGTTGATTGGAAACTTGTTTGGACTCAATCTTTGGTTTTTGGCATATTAAAAATTGGCCAATGTATGGTTTCGATTTCCTCTATGTAAAAGGTAATATTTCTGGACACTTTGACTAGTGCCCTATAGGTTAGGTTTGAATTGAATTGGTTGTTGAACTTGTTGAATGAGGATTTATGATGATTTGATGATTTTGATTATTTTGATGAATTGTATTATTAATGTTGAGAAATGGTGTTGGAGATTGATATTGAGGTGGAATGATGTCAATTGTGATGATTAGTAGTGATAGAATGATGGTTGATGAGTGCGTCGGTTGAGAAATAGTTTTAATATGATAAATTGATCATTTGGGGTTGAGGATTGTATGATGTGAGTGGAAAATTTGATAAGAATGGTAAATAGAGAAAAAGGGTAAGTTCTGATGTGAATTGAAGTTTGATGTGGTTTAGGATTTTCTTTGATTGTGAATTTTGGAAATTTGAAAACCTTGTTAACTTTTGGTAAAAACCAGTTTTTGGTGAATTTTGACGGATCATCACTTGAGCCTCAGTTTCCAAACTTTGTTTAAAATTATATTAAATAAAAGTTCTTTTAAAGATCTTTACATTGATATAAAGTTTGATAAAAATGAATTTTTGTAGAAAAAGTTATGACTATTTAAAGTTTGGTGCCAAAAACTGAATTCTGCAAGTTTGAAATTTTTCTGAGATTGGTAAGGGTTGCGTACACGACATGGTCCGTGAGACGCAACCAACCCATTCGGGTTGGGCATCTAACATATGCAAATACTGTATGCGTATGCGAGCCAGCAGACTTTCAACCCTTGCGTACGCGACACAGTGCACGCGACACGACCAAACCCTTTGGGTTGGGCCTCTCGCGTACCCGGACACTGCATGCGTATGCGAGCTATTCAAAAATAAACCCTTGCGTACACGAACTTTAACACACGATGCGAGCAACCCATTCAGGTTGGGACACTCGCGTACGTGAACAAGGGGTTGCGTACGCGACCAACCCTTTTTTTCAATAGCATGCGTACGTGAGGCAAGGGCTTGCGTACGCGAGACCCCTGTTTTGCTGAAACATGATTTTTCTTTGTTTTCGAAGATTTTCCTACTTTCTAAAATCCTTTAAAAGTCTGATTTAGAATATTATCTAATAATTAGTTTCTAATATCGTTAAAGATAAGTTAGTGAATTATTTTAGTGAATTTCTATATGAATTTAGAAAACGGAGTTGTTGAGTGAGATGGCGAAATGCTGTATTGATGACTGATAAAATGAGTTGTGGAAATTGTGGACTACTGAGTACTGAATAAAATGATTTCTGAAACCCCTGAAGTAATATTTTTAACATGAGATTGTTGAGACGCTATGCGCTTGGCGTAAGACAGTGGTTAGTCCTGCTTACATTTAGATGTGAGGTCCGTGGCAAGAGTATCCCGCCCGCATCCCTTCAAAATCACAAGAGTGTGCAGGCACTATATCCTAGACCATGTTTCGGGCACGATATCTCGGGGGTTCCCATTATGAGACATGTCGGGTTGGCAGTTTAACCGACAATGTGATATCACAGCCAATAGGACAGGCATTTATCATGTGCATCTTCTATCTGTTTGTTTACTTTGACGACTTGAATTGCTTGCCTAATTGTATAACATGACTATTTGCTTCTTGAATTTCTTGATATACATGCTATACTTGTGCTTTACTTGCATTGCTATTATTTGTGTTTTCGACTGGGATTATGGAGGTTCAGTAGGCGGTGGCAATGGAATCGCATGGCAGTTAGGCTGGAGAAGGCTGTGGGAGAGTGGTGAACTGCTAGTTAGAAATCCCTTAAGTTAGTTTACCCGATTTCATAAAGGTTTTAAAGTTATAGTTTTAATTTTAGTTATGCTTTAAGTTGAATCTTGTGTGGATATGAAATTCTAGGATTGCCTCTGGCGTCCTAGAGTCTTATACTTACATTAATGGGCAATGTTACCATACTAAGAGCCTCCAGTTCTCATTCTATACTTTGTTGTTATTTTTCAAATGCAGGTCGTAACTAGCCTTGATGAGTTATGGGATGGTGACAGAGCGGAGGATCTTTATCTCATGTTGGAGTCATTTGGTTATTTTGATTAGTTTTCACACTTTTGTATTTATATTGCCTTTGGGGCTTACTTTTAGAGAGATATTTTGTATATGCTATTTTAACTTTCAAAACTCTGTATGTCTATATATTCTAGTCGGCTTAAACTCCACGGGCTACGGCTAGTCTTTATGATTATTATACTCTTATATCTATATATGTTTTAGTCTCTTGTATCTATATGTTGTACCTTATGCTTTAGCTTCGTGTGAACATTTGTGATTCTGAGACTCTGTTTTTGAGCCTAATTCTTCATCGAGCTTCTAGAACTATTATTTCTTTCTATATATAGATATTGTATAAGCCTTAGAATTATTGTAACCTTTGATTAACCTTTGCCTTACGGCTAGAGGTAAGGCTTAAGGTAATTAGGGTGTTACAGTTAGTAGTATCAGAGTGGTTCATCCTCGTGAGCCTGAGGGATTGACCGATTGTGCTTCATTGCATACTCTGTGTCTTTTTCTTTCATGCTATTTAGGTTATCTGTTTGATATTGCATAGCATGCTTATTTGTGAGTTCCTTTTTGGGATAATTGAAGCACTAGGCTCGAGATATTGAGATTGATCACCTTGATATCGATTGCTTGGTGTGGATAGGACCCTGAATGGTGACTCGCGGACGAGGTCAGACACGTACTCGAAGAGAGAGTGAGGGTAACCCATCGACGGACAATCACAGTGAACTCATGGCGGCGATAACTAACTTAGCTAACACGATTCAAGCGAGCACTACTATGACTACTCATTCTATGTGGCAGACAAGGCAATCAGCCGGAAATGAAAATGGAGAAGGTGCTGAGGATAGCTTAGGTGGTGTTCTGAGAACTCTAGTTGCTTTTCTGAAAGTTGGCCTGCTTGTTTTCAATGGATTGACAAATCCTGCTAAAGCAGACAACTAGTTCAAAGTTGTGGAGTGTGCACTACAAACTCAACATGTCCCGAATTATCAATTAGTGGAATATGCGACTTATCATATAACACCCTAATTACCCTAAGCCTTACCTCTAGCCATAAAGCAAAGGTTAATCAAAGGTTACAACAATTCTAAAGCTTATACATATTTATATAGAAGGAAATAATATATTCTAAAAGCCCGATGAAGGATTAAGCTCAAAGAAAGAATTACAAAAGCACGAAACGTTCTCACGAAGCTAACGTACAAAACACAAGGTATAGATAGCAAGAGAATAGAACATATATAAATATAAGAGTATAATAATCATGAGGCAACTAGCCGTAGCTTGCAGAGTTTAAGCCGACTAGTTACAAATAGAAAAATACAGAGTCTTAGAGTTAAAACAGCTTATACAACTTAGCTCTCAAGTAAGCCTCTAAGGCCATAAAGTCTAAAGCAAAAGGGCGAGAGAAAGTACTACAACAAAAGTAAAACAAAAATAAACCATGAAGAAACCATACTCCGCTCTGCCACCATATCCGCAATTTTATCGAGGTGAATTACAACCTGCATCTGAAAACAACAACAAAGTATAGAATGAGAACCAGAGGTTCTCAGTATGGTAACAGTGCCCAATATGTAAGATGTAAGGCTCCGAGACGCCGAAGGCAATCCTAGAACTTCACATCGAATACGGATATTCAAGCTTAGAATAAATTAAATAAATAAAGAACTTAAAACATAAACCAGGTTATCTAAACTTAGGGGAATTCTAACTAATACTAACATCACCACTGTATCCC
The DNA here is from genome assembly GCF_000816755.2 of Arachis ipaensis. Classification (NCBI taxonomy): domain Eukaryota; kingdom Viridiplantae; phylum Streptophyta; class Magnoliopsida; order Fabales; family Fabaceae; genus Arachis; species Arachis ipaensis. The sequence goes on from NC_029790.2 coordinate 91,889,260, forward strand.
TCAGCCTTCACCAACCTAACCTCCGTGCGATCCCATCGCCACCTCCTACCTAATCTCCTCAGCACTAGACAATCACAAATGATACAAGCAAGTAAAACTCAAGAAATATACATGTACAGCAAATAAAACAACTAGCAAATAAGCATATTATTCATTTAGGCAAGAGATGCAATTAGGCAAAGCAAACAAAACACATAGAAGATGCACATGATGAATGCCTGTCATATTGGCTCGTGATATCACTTGTCAGTCTATGAATGCCAACCCGACACATCCTTTCGGATGTCGCCTTTTTACCACGTCTGAGGATATAGCACCTGGCACGCTTTTGTTCCGAGGATATAGACCTGGCACACTTGCATGCTCATTCCGAGGATATAGTGCCTGGCACACTCTTGCGGCAGAGAAGGAAATCAACAATATCTATTTCATAATAAATAGTTCCAAGGATATAGTGCCTGGCACACTTTCCACATCCAACAAGTCCATCAACCTCAAAGCATCACCAGTCATCACCATTTCTCATCTCAATCCACTTTCAATTCTCAATTCTCAACATTCCAAGGATATAGTGCCTGGCACACTTTCCTTCAACATCCATCAAGCTCATAATAACCATCTGATAAATCCCAATTTTGTGGTTTATCTTGTGCTTAATTTGGGGGATTTTATCATCTTTTCCTACATTTATTCAATGAAATAGCATGGTTTTGTAATTCTCCCCTGATTTGTGTTTAAATTTGAAAACATGCTTTTTAGGCCTTAAAATAGCTAAATTCAATTCACTTTAATTCCATTCAATGCCTTGATATGTTTGTTGAGTGATTTCAGGTTCATAAGGCAAGTATTGGATGGAAGAAGTGAGGAGAAAAGTATACAAAGTGGGAGAACTCATGAAGAAATGAAGGAACCGCAAAGTTGTCAAGCTTGACCTCTTCGCACTCAATCGACCATAACTTGAGCTACAGAGGTCCAAATGAGGCAGTTCTAGTTGCGTTGGAAAGCTAACATCCGGGGCTTAAAAATGATATAAAATTTGCCATAGTTGCCTGACGTCTAGAGATGCGCACACGCACGGTACGCGTGCGTGCTGATGGAGCAGCATGGGTCCACTTTAGGCAACTCGTTGGGGGCGATTTCTGAAGCATTTTAGGCCCAATCCAACTCATTTCTGATGCTATTGAACAACATGTTTTAGGTTAGAATTCTAGAGAGAGAAGCTCTCCTTTCTCTCTAGAATTTAGGGTAGTTTAGGTTTAATTTTCTTAAATTCATCTTTCAATTCTTTGTTTTGATCTTAATTCTCTTACATTTTAGTGTTCTATTGCCTTAATCTTCTTAGTTTCTCTTGTTAGTTTCTTGTTTTTCTCTCTTTTATGTTGATGAACAATTGTTGGATCTTAATTTCTCTCAATACAATTTTATGTTTCTATGTCCTTTTTATGTTCATCTTAATTGCTATTGTTGATTTCTTGCTTGTGGTAGTCATGGGTTTCACTAATTCTTGCATTTTGTGATGTTTACTTTTATTACACACTAGGTGTTTGATAGAATGTTTCCTTTAGTTTTTGAGTAGTTTTCTTTACTCTTGGCCTAGGCTAAGGGAATTGAGTGACCTTGAGTCATTGGGCTTCATTGAATTGGTGATTTGAGAACCCTTGGTGATCAATTTGATATCCATTGACACTAACCCACTACTAATCTAATTAGTAGATAGGTTGGGACCTATGGGTTGATGTTGATTAAGCCATTTGATATACTTCAAGTATAGAAGTAAACTTAATGAGCTTGGTTCCTTATAATTATCAATATTTGGTTTGTAGACAAGGATGGTGATCTCAATTACCTATGTCTAGCTAAGAGTTCTTTCCCTTATTTTATTAGTTCTTGTTATTTTACTGTCTTGCCATTTAATTTCTTGCAACAATATAAAAACCAAACCCCTTACCCCCTTTCATAGCCAATAATCATTCACTTCATTGCAATACCTTGTGAGACGACCCAGAGTTTAAATACTTCGGTTAATTCTTATTTGGAGTTTGTTATTTGTGATAACCAAATTTAATTTGATGTGAGGATTGACTATTGGTTTGGACTATACTAACAACGGAAATATTTTGTGGAATTCCAAACCGGTATAAATCCTTGCCATCAAATTAATGGCGTCGTTGCCGGGGAGTTGCAATGGTGTTACATTATTGGCTATTGTGAATATTGTGAATATGTTTGCCTTTTTCTTATTTGTTAGTTTTTGTTAGGCTTAGGACTTTGTTGCTTAATTTTGTTAGCTTTTGTTTTTATTTGCTATTATGAATTCTCTTCCTCACTTTGGCTATGAGTTTGGTTCAAATTATGTTGTAGAAAATGGGAGCTACAATGAGGATGTGCATCAAGGATGGAACAATCAAAGATGGGAGGAGCCTCAAGGGATTGATCAACCTTCTTGGCAACAACAACCTCCGGACTCTTATGGGTATAATTCCAATCCTAATGCATATCAATCTAATGGATGTGGTGACCCTTATTATGATTGTCAACAACCACCACCATATGCCTATGAACCACCTCCTCAACGTAATTTTGCACCACCTTACTCACAAGCCCCTTTTCACCAATCACTTCCATATGACCCCAACCCATATCCACCATACCAACCACCTTGTGAACCATATGAACCATATGAAGGACCACCCCAATTCCACCACCAATACCCTCAAGAACCACCACCTCACTATTCTTACCAAGATGAATCACCTCCCATGTATGATAACTTTCAACCGCAAAATGAATTCCCCTTTCCACCACAACCCTCTATGGAAGAATACCCATATCCATCAATCCAAGAGCAATATGATCCTACTTATACTAGCCAAGTGGAACAAGAGCCAATGGATCGTCTCAAGAAAGTAATGGATCGACTTCAAGCAATAATCTGTCAAAAGGAGTAAGAGGAAGCCTAAAAGAGACATAAAACTATCGAGACTAACCTTGCCAAAATTAAAGCCAACTTGGATGCATGGGATTCATACCGTAGACAAAGCATCTCCACGGATGAATGTGGAGAACCAACCAAAGAGTGGAGCATGGAGTGTGTCGTGCAACAAGTGGAAAGGATGGAGAGTATTAATGAAGAAAAAGTGGTTAAAGAGCTAGGCGAAGTTGAGCAAGAGGTGGATTCCAAGCTTGAGAACACTTCCACACTAAGTGATGTTGTTGATGATCTTGTGGAAGTTGTTGAACTTTCTTCCACTGAACTTGAAGATGATGTTGAGGAGGATAATACGCAACCTCTTAAGCCTATAATGAATGATGAAGAATTGGAAGAAGGTGAGCAAATAACAAATCTTCCTCTTAGAGATGAGCCCACACCAAGACATGATCCTTTGGTATTTGAGGAATCTTCTCCTATTGATATTGAGGTAAATGTTGAGATAAGTTCCACATTACCTCCATGTTGTGACATGAAGAGTGGGGAAGAGCTAGAAGAAGTTGGTGAAGAGGTGGTTGAATGTGAAGAACTTTGTCAAGAGGAAGAGGTTGAAGTTGAAGAAGTTTGCCAAGAGGTGGAGGTAGTCAAGAAAGAGCACAAGGGAGTAGACCTCGCATTGTCTAAGTGTGGGGAGGTTCCCCTTCCTAAGTCACCATCCAACATAACATTCAAGTGGGTAAAATTCTTATCTCTAATCTTTACTTTCCCACTTGAATATGGTTTGATTGAGACAGATGGGCAACTTAGAGCTCTTTGTGGGGTTAAGAGCAAAAGAGAATTTATTAGTGGGTGGAAATGCCAATCAAGGTTCCTTATGGTTGGAAACTCAAAGTCTAAGTACAATGGTTGGTATAGTTATCAACTAAAGGGGTCTAGGAAGATGCTTTGGTGTTTACTTGAGAATTTGGATCACTTCTCACCCAATTAGAATCATGATGATCAATTAGAAGATGGGTGCAAAAACAAGATTTGGGATCCGGGAATATATGAAGATCAATTTTGGAAGCCCTTAGCTTGTGTGGAACTTCATCAAAGCTTGGTGCCATTGATTTTGAATTTTGGAGCTTACTTGAAGTCCAAGCATTGGTGGAAGTTTCAAGATGAGTACAAGCATAAGCAACCATAACAAGGAGCCTTCCAAATGTCCAACTTAAGGACTTAAACTAAAAGTGCTAGGTGGGAGACACCCCACCATAGTAAACTCTTTCCATTCTCTTGAATATATAATCAATGAATGAATTGAGTTGCTGATAAACCCATATTTTATGATGTATTTTATGCTCAATTTAAGTGATTTATCCAATCCTTCACCCACTTATTCAAGTAAATTGCATGGTTTTACTTTCCATTCCTTATTATGTGATATATGTGAAAAACATGTTTCCTATGCTTTAAAAATATTAATTTTGATTACCCTTTATCACCATTCGATGCCGTGATTTGTGTGTTAAGTATTTTCAGATCTTCTAAGGCAGGAATGGCTTAGAGGACAGAAAGGAAACATACAAAAATAGAAGGAAAGCACAAAAATGGAGTTTTGAAGAAAAGGGCAGCGACGCAAACGCATGGACGTCGCGGCTGCGTGACCAGCGCGAAAAGGCACTGACGTAAACACGTGATTGACGCAGACGCGTGCCTTGAGTAGAACGTAAATGACACGTACGCATGACCAAAGCGAACGTGTGACAAGGAAAACTCCCAGATGATGCGACCGCGTGACCAACGCGGACGCGTGACAGGCGTCACGCACCAGAATCTGCAGAAAATGCCCCCAGCGATTTCTGGACCCTTTTTCAGCCCAATTCTGAATCCAGAAACACAGAATATAAGCCAGAGAATGGAGGAATCAGAGGAGAGGATATCGTACATTCACTTTTGATATTTTAGATGTAGTTTTTAAAGAGAGAGGTTCTCTCCTCTCTCTTAGGTTTTATGATTAGGATTCTTCTTAAAGGATTTAGGATTACAACTTCTTCTCAGGTTCAATATTCCTTTTACTTTATATTTCTCTTTTACTTTCAGATACTTTAATGCTTTTATTTAATTACTTATGTTGCCAAATTGGCTTTTGAACCATTCATGTTAGGATTTTCTTTATTTAATATAAATTGAGGTATTTCAGATTTATGATTCTTATTTAGCTTTTTATATTCTTGGCTTTAATTGATTAACTGGAGACTCTTGAGTTATCAAACTTATCGTGGTTGTTAATTGTTATTTTTGCTAATTGAATTGAATTCCCCTAACTCTAGTCCCTTCTTAGGAGTTGGCTAGGACTTGAGGATCTAACTAATTAGTCCACTTGACTTTCCCTTGCTTTAGTAAAGGTTAACTAAGTGGGATTAAAACTCAATTCTCATCATCATCGATAAGGATAACTAGGATATGGCTTTCGAATTTTTATACCTTGTCAAGAGTTTTATTAGATATTAATTTATTAATTCCTGCAATTTATTTTCCTTGTTCAAACCTTTTAAAATCCAAAAATACTGTTTTCCATAACTAATAATAAGAACACCTCCCTGCAGTTAATTGAGAAGACGACCCGAGGTTTAAATACTTCGGTTATCAATTTTAAAGGGGTTTGTTACTTGTGACAACTAAGCGTTTGTACGAAAGGATTTTCTGTTGGTTTAGAAGCTATACTTACAGCGCGATTATATTTGTGAATTTCTTTACCGATAGGAAATCCGTACGTCAAAATGGCGCCGTTGCCGGGGAATTGCAAACGTGTGCCTTATTATTGGTTATTGTAAATATTTTTCTTTTACTTGTTTATTTGTTTTTGTTTTTCCCTTTTATTTCTATTAGCTACTATGAATTCTCACCCCTCTCGCTTTGAGTTTGGTTCTAATTTTGTTGAAAGGAGTGGAAGCTATAACAGGAATATGCATCAAGGTCTAAGCAATCAAAGATGGATAGAGCCAAGAGGATCTGATCAACCCTTTAGGCAACAACACCCTCCAAGATATCATGGACAAGGACCACTCTACAATGCATACCAAGCTGATAGATATGGTAGACCCCCTTGTAATTACCAACAAGCCCCACCCTGTGCTTATAGATCATCCTCTCAACATAGCTTTGAACCACCACACTCACAAGTTCCTTTTCACCATTCACCACCATATGACCCTTATCCACCACAATTCCAATCCAGTTACTCCCAAGAACCACCACATTCTTATTATGAACCCTCTTCCCCAACCAATGAACCCTCATATCCACTCCAACCTCCAATGAATGACAAACTTCGTATTCTTCTTCAAGGACAAGTGAAGATGCAAAGGGACGTACTGGAACTCACTACTGCCTTGACCGAGGTAGTAAATAAATTAGCTTCCCAACATCTGAGCACTCAAAGTACTCCCATGGCTACATGTGGAGAATCAAAAGAAGAGCGTAGCATGAAGGAGACACTAGAAACTTCGGTGGACAATGAAGAGCATGGCTTTGTATTGGAACAATTGGAGGAAGCCATAATAGTTGTAGAAGAAGAAGTGGTTGAAGATTTAGGAGATGCTAAACCTCCAAGGGAATCGAGAACTATAAAGGATTCCGCCGAGAAGTTCGAATTTGATGCCAAGGAGGATAGTGTACAACCTCCAAAGCATATACCTTGTGAAAAATTGGACGGAATAGACCAAGAAATTGATTCCTTAAGCAGTGATGATCATGACTCAAGTTCTCCTAGTCACGAACTTACATTCGCAACTGAACTCCTTGAGCTTGAAGAACCTTATCCAAGTGAATACGAAGATGATGTCGAAGTAGATTTCTCTCAAGCTCTAGCTTATGACTTGAGTGATGAGGAAGACATAGAAGACTTTGATCAGGACGCAGTTACAGTTGAAGAATTTTGCAAGGAAATGGAGGATTTCACAGAAGAATACAAGGGAGTAAAGCTTACAGAACCACTGGAAACACCTATCCCAAGGCCATTACCACCTAATACAAGCTTCAAGTGGGTACAATCCTTAACCTTTATCTTTACTTTTCCACTTGAATATGGTTTGCTTGAAACAGATGGTCAGCTTAGAGCTCTCTGCGGCTTTAAGAGTAAGAAGGAAATGTCTCGTACTCAGAGCTGGTGTGCAAGATTCAATAAGGTTCCACGCTTCAATTCGAAGTGCATGGATTGGTATCTAGTTCAATCGAATGGGTCTTGGAAGGCGTTTGGTCATCTTGGTGAGAACACAATTTCTAAACCGCCCGGATGGAAGAATATAGATCAAGACAAAGACGGATTTAAAAGAAAAGTTTGGGATCCTGGAATCTATTCTGACATTCGTCACCCCGGGAGCCTGAGAATCTATTTGAAGCTGCTCAGAAGCTTTACATGCCTAGTTTGGGACCTCGGAGGCTGTTGGCATTCCAAACATTGGTAGAGATTTCTGGATGAATTTAAGCACAAGCCACCATGACAGGAAGCTCATCAAATGTCCAACTTAAGGACTTTAACTAAAAGTGCTAGGTGGGAGACAACCCACCATGGTATGATCGTTTCTTTTTAAATTTTATTTCGTGTTGTTTGTTTTTATTTTATTTTATTTTCATTGAACCTGGAAGTATTCGTAGCATTTACATTAGCGTTGCATACTGCATAATTGTAAAAAAAAAAAGAAGAGAGAGAAATCACACCACGTGATCGCGCAGGCCATGCGTGGGCGTGAGGAGGAAATCGGCGTAAAGTTCCAACGCCCAGAAAATTAAACGGCCGACGCGTTCGCGTCCCTGACGCGAACGCGTCACTTGCAAAACACTCGTCCCACGCGAAAGCGTGAGCGACGCGTCCGCGTCGCATGTATATTATGGCCCCCTAAATGGAGACAGAGAGTTGCGCTGAAACGACGCTGGAAGTGTGCGTCTAGCACAATTTTCAGCAATGCGGTCGCGTGCCTCACGCGTCCACGTCACCCATCTTTTACCCAACTCACGCGATTGCGTCAATCACGCGACCGCGTCGAACCCATTTCACCCTAGTCACGCGATCGCGTGCTCCACGCGTTCGCGTGGCCCTCCTTCCTTCCTCTCCCACCTCCTCCAACCCAAACCCCAACCTCCACCCCGCCCCTGCTCCACCACCGCGCCGCCGTGCTCCCTCCCAGCACCGCCGCGTCACCACCACCATCTCTCTACCCTCATCTCTGTTCCATACATTTGTACTTCTACACACTAGGTTCCGCCATACTGCGATTCCTCTTTTCGAATCCTTAGTTAGTCTTTCAATTTTTGTTCAGTATAGGATAGTTAGAGATGCATGTTTGTAGTGGATTTTAGGTGGTTAGGTAGCTAGGATGTGGTTAGTGGATTTAGGCCTGATAATTGCACTGTTCTTGCTACTTGTTTTATCTATTTCACAATTCTAATTTTGCTGTGATGCTCATACTGTTCATATGTTGTTCTTTCATGTTTCATGCTGTTGTTAAGACTGTTCTTTACTTTTCCTACTGTTTGTAACTCTTTGCAGCAATATTTTTTCATATGAACTATTTTTCTCGCTGTTTATTACTCGGGAACACCCAATTTTAGCTGGAATGCTGCCCAATTTTCTGCAAATTATCTTCATGTATTGAGTTTGGAAATTTCATATTTTGCCTTACCTGGCTACAACCAAACCAATTCATGACTGCCCGGGCTAGCATTCTTTTTCCTCTTGATCCCCTAGTTAATAACTTGCACTATTGATGATTTCATGTTAGTTTTGCAACTTTTCTATCCTTCTGAATTATCATCAATAACCTGATATTTTTGCTTGATTATGAGTTGATTATTCTTTAAATTTGTGAATTTAGTGTTACCTAGGATACATTTATCATGCCACTTACTTTAACTTCCTTTTTACTAACTCACTGCTTTCACTTTCTAACTTTCTTTTCACATATTACCCATTTTTAACTCTCTAACTTCTCTTTTTTCCTTTTAACTAACTACTTTCACTTTCTAACTTAAGGCATGATTATTGTTTTTCCTAATTAACATGAATTCTACCTATATTATATTTTAGATTGTGATCTTTCATCTCCGATTTTTTTAACTCATATACAGTCCAAAATGTACATATATTCAACTCATTTCATAATTCTACTGCTCGTTTGCCTTTATGCTTAAATTGCTATAAATCCTATTTGCCTACTTGTTTTCCTGCTTTTGTTCTTTCATTATATCATGCAATTTCTGCTTTTCAGGATGTCTGACCCTCAACGCAAAGAAAAAGGCAAAGCAACCACTGGCAAACAAAAAGAGGCAAATCCTCTATGTCCATCCTGGACATTTTGCATGATGACTCCTGGTGGGAAAAGCACTTTACCCCGCAGGAGAAGGCTGACCAGCTCCTCACTGCCAATGATCCAGTTAAATTTGCAAACAGATACTGTGAGCTAAAGTATCCAGTATTTGCCATTTCCAGGAACCTGTACCTGGAGAGAACTCTAAAAATTCCAGAAAAACTACAGCAGTACACCTCCGAATAGATAAAATAGAGAGGCTGGTTCTTCCTGGAGAGAAACTTGACAGAGGTCAATGCTTCCTGGGTCAGAGAGTTTTATTGAAACTATTTCAAGACTTCCCTGGATGCAGTGCACCTCAGAGGGAAACAGATTTTGGTCACTGAGGAAGCCATTGAGGACATCCTTCACCTTTAGCCTAAATCAGATCAGCCTGACGGTTACCAAAAGGTTGAGGAGGATATGTGCTTTATGAGATTTGACTGGGATGCTGTCAAGCAGAGAATAGCCTTTGATCCTACTGTCCCCTGGGTCATGGGAAAGAACACAGCAATGCCTAAGGGAATCAAGCTGATTTACCTGAATGATGAGGCTTGGCTATGGCACCAGATTCTGAGCAACTATGTGATGCCGAGCACTCATGAGACAGAGCTGCCTGCTGCTATGATCACCCTCATCTGGTGTGTGATGGAGGGTAAGGACCTGTATCTTCCACGATTCATCCGGTATTACATAGCCAGGGTCCATGTCAGAGGCACTCTCCCTTTCCCTTATTTGATCACCCAGCTCAGCCGTCGAGCTGATGTGCCTTGGGAGCTTGCTGATGAAAAGCCACCTGCTGCAGACTGCAAGAAAATTATCCCTCACAGCAGGAAGTTTCAGGCTTTAGGTTACAGACCCCATTCCTCACCGCCTCTGATGAGACAGCCACACCTTCAGCTGCCCCTTCTTCATCCACTGCTGCACCAGCTACCACCACTGCACCTCCACCTGCCTCAGAGCCCATTTACCACTTCGTGCACCGCCTATTTCAGTAGCTGGACCAGATGGAGTACCGCAACAAGCGGCGATATGAGAGATCTGAGCGTCGCAACAAGCGAAGCTATGAGCACCTCAAGTTAATGATCCGATCCGGCAGCGACATCCCCTCCGAGCCTGACACCCCTTCTGATACATCTGAGGTGGAGGAGGATGATCACGAGGAGGAGGCACCTACCTAGGCTGAGCAGGCAGGACTAGAGCAGGCTGCGCCACAGCATGAGGAACCACACCAGATTCAGGCTGCAGACCCAGAGATTCCTCTATAGTCAGCGCCTCCACTGCAGCAGACAGATCCTCCTACACTTATCCAGTCTGCAGACCTTCAGGCCACCACAGAGACTCCAGCAGCCCATCCTTCCGGTGATGACACTTCTTCACACCCAGCTTGAGTGAGCATTGATGTGTGGAAAACGATCCAACACGAAACTCACCAGCAAGTGTACCGGGTCGCATCAAGTAATAATAACTCACATGAGTGAGGTCGATCCCACAGGGATTGAAGGATTGAGCAATTTTAGTTTAGTGGTTGATTTAGTCAAGCGAATCAAGTATTGGTTGAGTTGTTTGCAATTGGCAGAAACTAAATTGCTTGAAATGTAAAGGGACAGGGGTAAAATGCAGTAAATTAAAGAGCAGGAAAGTAAAGAAGCAGAATCTTAAATTGCAAGTAATGTAAATTGCAAAAACTTTGATTGCAAGAAATGTAAATGGCTGAAACTTAAAGTACAAGAAATGTAAATTGCTTGAATTATAAAAGGGATTGGGAGTTAGGATTGCAGAATTTAAACAAGAACAAGTAAATTGCATTAAACAGGAAAGTAGAGGATGAATTGAATTGACGTAAATCTCAAACAAAAGAGTAAAATGCTTTGAGAAGTAAACAGAAAATGACTGGTGCTTAATTTGCAGCAATGTAAAAGATGGTTGAAGATCTCAGGAGTGGGAGAGACTAGATAACAAGTCTAGATCTCAAATCCTTTCTTGATCCAACAAGAACAATTGCAAAAGAAGTAAAGAAAAGTAAATTGCAGAAGTAAATTGCAGAAGAGTAGAAGATGAAGCAATAAACAGAAATTGAAATTCAATTATGCAGAAGAAGTAAACAAGAAATCTCAAGGTGAGATTGAAACAGAAGTTCTTTAATTCTCCACCCAAGATCTAAAGCAAGAAAATAAAAGAGTGCTCAAGCAAGAACAAGGAAGAAGAGAGATCAATTCCCCTTCCCAATTCTCTAAGATCTAAATTCAAAAGTAAAAGCTCAAAATGAAAAATGAAAGTTCAAAGAAAAATCAAAGTAAAGTCTAGCTCCAAAGATCCCTAATTACATCAAACTAGCTCCTATTTATACACTTTCTATTCTTGGATTTTGGAATTTGGATGGGCTTTTAATTTGGTGAAGAAATGAATTAAGTTGGATTTTTAATTGAATTTCAGCCCATGTGAAGATTTTCTCCCAGGAGGATGCTCAGCTCAAGTGGGGAGCAGAGCATTGGAGCTTTGTGTGGGGATCCTTTGTAGCGTGCAATGTTGGGGAAGGCACCAGGGGAATGCTCAGCTCACAAGGTGAGCCGAGCATTGGGGCCTTGTACGCATGTCTTGCGCGCCTTTTGTTCCCTGGCCGTGTCAAATGTTGCGTGTCTTGCTCCCTGGACCGTGTCAAGCATGTGTGTGGTGCACCATGAGTAGCGCACAGCTCTTCAAGTGAGCTGAGCATTGGTGCTTCCAAGGGAGGTCCTTGGTTCGAAACTTGAGGGAAGCATGCGTTGGTGGTATTTTCTTGGTTTCCTTATAGCTCCTTGCTCCTTACTTCCTCAAGGTGTTGAGTTCGAACCTTGGGGGATGCATTTGGCCAATTTTTGGCTTATTTTCCTTGTGAGTAGCGCTCCCCCACTTCCCTAAGGTCATGGGTTCAAACCTTGGAGCAAGTATTTGGCAAACAATTTCCTTGAATTTCTTGTGATGAATGCCCGATAATGCTCCCTTGGTGAGCTGAGCATTGTTTTTCCTTTCCTTGTTTCTTGGCTTCAAATTGTGCTCAGCTCACAAGGTGAGCAGAGCATTGAAACATTGCTTCCTTGGATTTTTGTTGTGCTCCTTTGGAGAGCACTGAGCTCTTGGGGAGAGCATTGTGGTTTTCCTTCATTGTTGCGCCACACTTCTTCTTTCCTTTGCCACACTTTTTTCCTTCTTGGGCCTACACTTTTTAAGCAACGCTTTCTTATTTTCTTCTTTTCTTCACCTACAATTATTCAAAACAACCAATCAAAGTATCACCAAATTCACAAGGCTTATAAATCATTAAAACTCAATTAAATTTAGCTTAAACCTCATGATTTAACATCAATTAAATGGTGGTTGTTTGATTCAAAGAAACCATGCATTTCCATTCCAAATTACTTACTTAGAATGCAAGAAAGTGCCTAAAACCAAATAAAAACAAAGAAAAAGACTATTAGAACTAGGCTAAGATGACTTGTCATCAAGCATCGAGGACGATGTTATATTTTACGTGTGGGGAGGTCGCCATCCCTGGCCTATCTTTTTGGTGAACCACTACAGACTCTTTTTTATCTTATTTTGTTTATTTTTCTGTATTTTTATCTTTATTTTTATTTTTCAGTACTTATACATTGTTCTTTTGCTGTATTTTTACTTTATTTCCGCATTTTGCACTTTAGTTTATATCTTAGACATTTAGTTTAGTTTAAAATTCTAACTTATTAGTTATAGAATATGTGGATTAATTAGTATGGTTTACCCTTCTAGCATATGATAGTTGGTTTAATTAAAAATAAAAGGAAGTAAACTAGAGACTTTAACAGAATCAAACATCCACACACCTTGTGTATATAGCATTATATGTTAGTTAGTTAACAACATTTCATCAAGGAGGAACACTAAGATTTTAAAAGCCACCCTAATATTTACATTGAGAATAATGGGAACTCTTAATTTCTACTTGCATGACATATATAACTGATATATGATTTTTGAGCTGGAGAACACACAGCCTGTGAGTCTTGAGCTTAATTATTTCATTCCTGTGTGTTTTGTCCTTCTTTTTCATTCTGATGTTCTTTACTTTGTTTTAATCTATATGTCCAGTATAGAATATAGATACATACCAAGAGATGATTGAGGCCATCATTTGAATTTTTACTCACTTATCCCAAATTAGCCTACCTTTTACATCACCCTTGTTAGCCCCCTTGAGCTTTTTAATCCCCACTTATTCTATAAACCACATTACTAGCCTTACGCAGAAAAACAAAATAAAAATCCCAAGTTGAATCCTTGGTTAGCTTAAGATAGATATTGTGTACAATTTAAGAGT
>NC_029790.2:91904254-91909219 GCF_000816755.2 Arachis ipaensis
AACAAAGTAGGAATTTAAAAAGAATAAGTTGTTTCAAAAACAAAATTTGGGAAGCATGCTCATGAGAAATCAAAACAATTGAATTACCATGTTCATAGATTTAAAAAAAAAATTATTTTCAGTATTTAGATAAGGGGATATCTAAAAAAATTCCCTAAATGCAAAATAAAAATCAATGCACATGGGACAAAATTAAATTTAATGCATGAGCTTGTAATATAAAGTGGGAAAATTTGGGTAAATAGGTAAAGGAACTTTAAAATTATATAAAGTATGTATGTTAGGTGAGATCTTAGACTAATCAAGGATTCACTTATTAGCTCACTTAGCCTTATACATATACCTTTACCTTTACCTTGGCCCCATTACAACCTTGAAAAAGACCTCATGATTTTTGTATGTCTGTATTCCATAATTGTTGATTAGTTAGATGAAGAACAAAGTTTTGGAAAGCAAGGATAGAAAAAAAGAATAGAGTGATTAACCCAATAAACACAGAGTGACTAGAGAGTAAACACAAAATCCAGTGAGGGTTCAATAGCTCATCACCATATATCTCTGCTTAATTGTTAATTGTCTTGCAAGTTTGTGAAATACTTTTACCCATCTCAATTGTAAAAGTGCTTTAACATTATCTAGGGTTTGGCTATGCATATACGATTCCTTGAGGATATGAATTAATTTAACTACATGTAAGCTTTATATACAAGTGAATAATAACTAGAATTGCATAACTCATTTAGATAGTTTGCATTTAGAATAGAATGCATTGCATTAGATTCTCCCATTCTAACTTTACCCTTTCCCTTGGATTTAGCATGAGGACATGCTATTGTTTAAGTGTGGGAAGGTTGATAAACCCATATTTTATAATGTATTTTGTGCTCAATTTAAGTGATTTATCCAATCCTTCACCCACTTATTCATGTAAATTGCATGGTTTTACTTTCCCTTCCTTATTATGTGATATATGTGAAAAACATGTTTCCTATGCTTTAAAAATATTAATTTTGATTACCCTTTATCACCATTCGATGCCGTGATTTGTGTGTTAAGTATTTTCAGATCTCCTAAGGTAGGAATGGCTTAGAGGACAGAAAGGAAACATACAAAAATGGAAGGAAAGCACAAAAATGGAGTTTTGAAGAAAAGGGCAGTGACGCGAACGCATGGACGACGCGGCCGCGTGACCAGCGCAAAAAGGCACTGACGCGAACGCGTGACTGACGCAGACGCGTGCCTTGAGCAGAACGTAAATGACGTGTACGTGTGACCGAAGTGAATGCGTGACAAGGAAAACTCCCAGATGACACGACCGCGTGACCCACGCGGACGCGTGACAGATGCCACGCACCAGAATCTGCAGAAAATGCCCCAGCGATTTCTGGACCCTTTTTCAGCCCAATTCTGAATCCAGAAACACAGAATATAAGCCAGAGAATGGAGGAATCAGAGGAGAGGATATCATACATTCACTTTTGATATTTTAGATATAGTTTTTAGAGAGAGAGGTTCTCTCCTCTCTCTTAGGTTTTAGGATTAGGATTCCTCTTAAAGGATTTAGGATTACAACTTCTTCTCAGGTTCAATATTCTTTTTACTTTATATTTCTCTTTTACTTTCAGATACTTTAATGCTTTTATTTAATTACTTATGTTGCCAAATTGGCTTATGAACCATTCATGTTAGGATTTTCTTTATTTAATATAAATTGAGGTATTTCAGATTTATGATTCTTATTTAGCTTTTTATATTTTTTGCTTTAATTGATTAACTGGAGACTCTTGAGTTATCAAACTTATCGTGGTTGTTAATTGTTATTTTTGCTAATTGAATTGAATTCCCCTAACTCTAGTCCCTTCTTAGGAGTTGGCTAGGACTTGAGGATCTAACTAATTAGTCCACTTGACTTTCCCTTGCTTTAGTAAAGGTTAACTAAGTGGGATTAAAACTCAATTCTCATCACCATCAATAAGAATAACTAGGATAGGGCTTCTGAATTTTTATACCTTGTCAAGAGTTTTATTAGATATTAATTTATTAATTCCTACAATTTATTTTCCTTGTTCAAACCTTTTAAAACCCAAAAACACTGTTTTCCAAAACTAATAATTAGAACACCTCCCTGCAGTTCCTTGAGAAGACGACCCGAGGTTTAAATACTTCGGTTATCAATTTTAAAGGGGTTTGTTACTTATGACAACCAAACGTTTGTACGAAAGGATTTTCTGTTGGTTTAGAAGCTATACTTGCAACACGATTATATTTGTGAATTTCTTTACCGATAGGAAATCCGTACGTCAGTTGCCATTATAGGTAGTTCTTCTTATTTTCTATACTCTTATGATAGGTTGTTTGTGGCGTTAAAGCTTTGATTAGAATAGTTGTTGTTAGATTGCATTTTGCTTGTAGTATAAGTTTTGTTTTTAGTGTATTTGACAACTTTTCAAAAACCAAAAAGAATTTTTCTTAAATTTGATTTTTGATTGTTTTAGAATGCTTGTAGATTAGGAGAGTGCCTTGTTTTTTTTTTTAAAAAAAAGTTGGCATCAGCGTGCAAACGTGCTGTGCGCGCGCGCATCGGCATGGTTTCACAACTCCTAGTATTAAAACCAGAGAGTTATGCCCAGTTTGTGCCTATTCTGTGCCTGTGACCCATACGCAAGCGTGCATGAAGCATACGCGTCGGTCGCCATCTTCACATCCACACGTATGCGTGCTATGCGCGTACGCGTTGCTTGTCCTGCCTGCCCATTCACGCGCACGCGTGCATGACGCGTCCGCGTCGCAAAAAAAAAAGAGTTTATTTTCTCATCTTCCATTTTCTTTTGTCCATTGCATTCGCATACTTTTATTCTTTGAATTTTCATTTTATTTTTATAGCTCATTTTTACTTTTTTTTTTTGAGCTTCTTATTTGAATAATGGTGTTGCATTTTCCTACTCAATTGTTGAGAATTTCTTGGTTAATCTTGGCACTTCTTGACTTGTTTGATATTGATAGGTGATGAAACTTTTAAATCAATGCTTCATCTTGTATGACTCTTGTGTCTTTGTGCATTGATATGACCTCATATTGTCTTTCATAACCCACTCTTTCTTGTTTGAACTTGATGCGCAACATGCTCTTTATGCTTTGACTTTACCTTTGCGTCAAGTATTAGTTGATATGCCTTGGCTTATATTGCTTTCTCAATCACATGTTGTAGCTACCATGTAGTGAGAACCTTACTCTTATTTAGCATTAGCCCCCTCCTATGTTCTACTTGCTTTGATATCTTTGCTATAGGCTTGATTTTCTTTTGTTTTCTCTCCTTTTAGGTTGGCCACCAAGAAGGGAGAAATGAATAGCTCTAAATGGAGTAACAAACAAGTCCATCCGCACAACCTTTTGAAGGAGCTCATCAATTGTAGTAACTCATCCACCTTGCTCTCCTTTGCATGCACCGAGGACGGTGCAAATTTCTAAGTGTGGGGAGGTCGTCCGACCGACCTCCATGGGTAACAACTTCCTTTTTCAACACCAAGTAATAAACCTTACGTGAGTAAGGGTCGATCCCACGGAGACTGTCGGCTTGAAGCAAGCTATGGTCACCTTGTAAATCTCAGTTAGGCTAATTCAGATGGTGATGGAGAATTGATAATTAAAAGATAAATAAAACGTAAAATAAAGATAGAGATACTTATGTAATTGTTTGGTTGGAATTTCAGATAAGCATATGAAGATGCTTTATTCCTCCTGAACTTCTGCTTTCCTATTGCCTTCTTCCAATCATTCATACTCCTTTCCATGGCAAGCTTTATGTTGGGCATCACCGTTGTCAATGGCTACTTCCCGTCCTCTCAGTGAAAACGTTCCAAATGCGCTGTCAGCGCACGGCTAATCATCTGTCGGTTCTCGATCATGTCGGAATAGGATCCATTGATCCTTTTGCATCTGTCACACTCCTCACAATCGCGAGTTTGAAGCTCGTCACAGTCATCCCTTCCCAGATCCTACTCAGAATACCACAGACAAGGTTTAGACGTTCCGGATCTCAGGAATGGCCGCCAATAATTCTAGCTTATACTACGAAGGTTCCAATCTTAGATTAGAGACCCATGAGATACGCATTCAAGCCATTGCTAGTAGAACAGAGATGGTTGTCAGGCACATGTTCATAGGTGAGAATGATGATGAGTGTCACGGATCATCACATCCATCAAGTTGAAGAACGAATGAATATCTTGGAGAAGAAATAGACTTGAGTTGAATAGAAAAATAATAGTACTTTGTATTTATTCATGAAGAATAGCAGAGCTCCACACCTTAATCTATGGTCTATAGAAACTCCACCGTTGAAAATACATAAGAACAAGGTCTAGGAATGGCCGAATGGCCAGCCTCCAAACGTGTCTAAGATAGCATAAGGCTTCTCAAAAATCTCTATATGTCCAAATACAATAGCAAAAGGTCCTATTTATAGAAAACTGGTAGCCTACGGTTTACAGAAATAAGTAATTAATGCAGAAATCTTCTTCCGGGCCCACTTGATATGTGCTTGGGCTGAGCATTGAAGCTTCCATGTGTAGAGACTTTTCTTGGAGTTAAACGCCAGCTTTTGTGCCAGTTTGGGCGTTTAACTCCAGCTTTTGTGCCAGTTTTAGAGTTAAACGCCAGAATTCTTGAGCTGACTTGGAACGCCTATTTGGGCCATCAAATCTTGAGTAAAGTATGGACTATTATATATTACTGGAAAGCCCAGGATGTCTACTTTCCAACGCAATTAAGAGTGCGCCAATTGGTCTTCTGTAGCTCCAGAAAATCTACTTTGAATGCAGGGAGGTCAGAATCCAACAGCATCTGCAGTCCTTTTTCAGCCTCTGAATCAGATTTTTGCTCAGGTCCCTCAATTTCAGCCAGAAAATACCTAAAATCACAGAAAAATACACAAACTCATAGTAAAGTCCAGAAAAGTGAATTTTA
>NC_029790.2:91909253-92015899 GCF_000816755.2 Arachis ipaensis
ACCTTTTCAGATTGTGACTCAGCTTTGCTAGAGTCCCCAATTAGAGGTGTCCAGGGTTCTTAAGCACATTCTTCTTTTTGCTTTGGACCTCGACTTTAACCGCTCAGTCTCAAGTTTTTACTTGACACCTTCACGCCACAAGCACATGGTTAGGGACAGCTTGGTTTAGCCGCTTAGGCCAGGATTTTATTCCTGTGGGCCCTCCTATCCACTGATGCTCAAAGCCTTGAATCCTTTTTATCACCCTTGCCTTTTGGTTTAAAGGGGTATTGGCTTTTTCTGCTTACTTTTCTTTTTTCTTTCTTTTTCTTTTCTCTCTTTTTTTTTTTCTGCAAGCTTTTCACTGCTTTTTCTTGCTTCAAGAATCAATTTTATGATTTTTCAGATCATCAGATAACATTTTTCCTTTTTCCATCATTCTTTCAAGAGCCAACAATTTTAACATTCATAAACAATCAAATTCAAAAATATGCACTGTTCAAGCATTCATTCAGAAAACAATAGTATTGCCACCACATCAAAATAATTAAACTATTTTAAAATTTGAAATTCATGCACTTCTTTTTCTTTTTTAATTAAAAAAACATTTTTCGTTTAAGAAAGGTGATGGATTCATTTTCATAGCTTTAAGGCATAGACACTTAGACACTAATGATCATGTAATAAAGACACAAACATAGATAAACATAAAGCATAATTTTTGAAAAGCAGAAAATAAAGAACAAGGAAATTAAAGAACGGGTCCACCTTAGTGATGGCGGCTAGTTCTTCCTCTTGAAGATCTTATGGAGTGCTTGAGCTCCTCAATGTCTCTTCCTTACCTTTGTTGCCCCTCTCTCATGGTTCTTTGGTCTTCCCTAATTTCATGGAGGAGGATGGAATGCTCTTGGTGCTCCACCCTTAGTTGTCCCATGTTGGAACTCAATTCTCCTAGGGAGGTGTTGATTTGCTCCCAATAGTTTGTGGAGGAAAATGCATCCTTTGAGGCATCTTAGGGATTTCATGAGGAGTTTCCTCATGCTCTTGGTGAGGTTCTCTCACTTGCTCCATCCTTTTCTTAGTGATGGGCTTGTCCTCATCAATGAGGATTTCTTCCTCTATGTCAATTCCAGCTGAATTGCAGAGGTGACAGATGAGATGAGGGAAGGCTAACCTTGCCATAGTAGAGGACTTGTCCGCCACCTTGTAGAGTTCTTGGGATATAACTTCATGAACTTCTACTTCCTTTCTAATCATGATGCTATGAATCATGATAGCCCGGTCTATAGTAACTTCAGATCGGTTGCTAGTGGGAATGATTGAGCGTTGGATGAACTCCAACCATCCCCTAGCCACGGGCTTGAGGTCATGCCTTCTTAGTTGAACCGGCTTCCCTCTTAAATCTCTCTTCCATTGAGCGCCCTCTTCACAGATGTCCATGAGGACTTGGTCCAACCTTTGATCAAAGTTGACCCTTCTAGTGTAGGGGTGTGCATCTCCTTGCATCATAGGCAAATTGAATGCCAACCTTACATTTTCCGGACTAAAGTCCAAGTATTTCCCTCGGACCATTGTAAGCCAATTCTTGGGGTCTGGGTTCACACTTTGATCATGGTTCTTGGTGATCCATGCATTGGCATAGGACTATTGAACCATTAAGATTCCGACTTGTTGAATGGGGTTGGTGAGAACTTCCCAACCTCTTCTTCGGATCTCATGTCGGATCTCCGGATATTCGCCCTTTTTGAGCTTAAAAGGGACCTCGGGGATCACCTTCTTCTTGGCCACAACTTCATAGAAGTGGTCTTGATGCACCCTTGAGAGGAATCTCTCCATCTCCCATGACTCAAAGGTGGAAGCTTTTGCCTTCCCTTTCCTCTTTCTAGAGGTTTCTCCGGCCTTTGGTGCCATTAATGGTTATGGAAAAACAAAAAAGCTTTAGCTTTTACCACACCAAACTCAGAAGGTTGCTCGTCCTCGAGCAAAAGAAGAAAGAAGAGAGTAGAAAAAGAAGAAATAGAGGAGATGGAGGGGGCTTTGTGTTTCGGCCAAGGGGGATGGGTAGTGTTTGGGTTGTGTAAATATGAAGGAGTGAAGATGGGTTTATATAGGAGTGGATAGGGGGGTAAGGTTCGGCCATTATGGGTGGGTTTGGGTAGGAAAGTGGTTTGAATTTGAATGGTGAGGTAGGTGGGGTTTTATGATGGATGGATGTGGATTGGTGAAGGGTTTATGGAGAAGAGGGTAGGATTTGATAGGTGAGGAGTTTTTGGGGAAGAGGTATTGAGGTGATTGGTGAATGGGTGAAGAAGATAGAGAGAGGTGGGGTAGGTAGGGATCCTGTGGGGTCCACAGATCCTGAGGTGCCAAGGATTTCTCATCCCTGCACCATGTGGCATGCAAAACACCCCTTGCTGCCAATCCTGGCGTTAAACGCCAGGCTGCTGCCCATTTCTGGCGTTTAACGCCAGCTTCTAGCCCATTCTTGGTGTTAAACGCCAGTCTGGTGCCCATTTCTGGCGTTAAACGCCCAGAATGGTGCTAGACTGGGCGTTTAACGCCTATTCTGCTACCCTTACTGGCGTTTAAACGCCAGTAAGTTTTTCCTCCAGGGTGTTCTGTTTTTCATTCTGTTTTTCCTTCTGTTTTTGCTTTTTCAATTATTTTTGTGACTTCTCATGATCATCAACCTACAAAAAACATAAAATAACAAAAGAAAATAAAAATTTAACATAGATAAGTAAAAATTGGGTTGCCTTCCAACAAGCGGTTCTTTAATGTCAATAGCTTGACAGTGGCTCTCATGGAGCCTCACAAATGTTTAGAGCAATGTTGAAACCTCCCAACACCAAACTTAGAGTTTGAATGTGGGAGTTCAACACCAAACTTAAAGTTTGGTTGTGGCCTCCCAACACCAAACTTAGAGTTTGACTGTGGGGGCTCTGTTTGACTCTGTATTGAGAGAAGCTCTTCATGCTTCCTCTCCATGGTGACAGAGGGATATCCTTGAGCTTTAAACACAAGGGAGTCTCCATTCACTTGAATGATCAATTCTCCTCTATCAAGGATGATGGATTCATCCATACACTTCCAAGTCTCTAGGATTATGAAATCAGTAGGGATGTAATGGTCTTCAACCTTTACCAAGACATCCTCTACAAGTACATAAGCCTGTTTCTTTGAATTGTCTGCCATCTTCAGTGAGATTCTTGCAGCTTGTACCTCAATGATCCCTAGCTTCTCCATTACAGAGAGAGGCATGAGGTTTATGCTTGACCCTAGGTCACATAGAGCCTTCTCAAAGGTCATGGTACCTATGGTACAAGGTATTGAGAATTTTCCAGGATCTTGTCTCTTCAGAGGTAATTTCTGCCTAGTCAAGTTATCCAGTTCTTTGATGAGAAATGGAGGTTCATCCTCCCAAGTATCATTACCAAACAACCTGGCATTTAGCTTCATGATTGCTCCAAGGTACTTAGCAACTTGCTCTTCAGTAACATCTTCATCCTCTTCAGAGGAAGAATACTCATCAGAGCTCATGAATGGCAGAAGTAGATTCAATGGAATCTCTATGGTCTCAGTCTGAGCCTCAGATTCCCATGGTTCCTCATTAGGGAACTCCTTGGAGGTCAATGGACGTCCATTGAGGTCTTCCTCAGTGGAGATTACTGCCTCTTCTTCCTCTCCAGGTTCGGCCATGTGAGACGTGTTTATGGCCTTGCACTCTCTCTTGGGATTCTCTTCTGTATTGCTTGGGAGAGTACTAGGAGGGAGTTCAGTAATTTTCTTACTCAGCTGACCTACTTGTGCCTCTAAATTTCTAATGGAGGATCTTGTTTCAGTCATGAAACTTTGAGTGGTTTTGATTAGATCAGAGACAATGGTTCCTAAATCAGAGTGGTTTTGCTTAGAATTCTCTGTCAGTTACTGAGAAGATGATGGAAAAGGTTTGCTATTGCTAAACCTATTTCTTCTACCACTATTATTGTTGAAACCTTGTTGAGGTCTCTGTTGATCCTTCCATGAGAGATTTGGATGATTTTTCCATGAAGGATTATAGGTGTTTCCATAGGGTTCTCCCATGTAATTCACCTCTTCCATTGTTGGGTTCTCAGGATCATAAGCTTCTTCATCAGAGGAAGCTTCCTTAGTACTGCCTGGTGCAGCTTGCATTCCAGATAGATTCTGAGAAATCATATTGACTTGTTGGGTCAATATTTTATTCTGAGTCAATATGGTATTCAGAGTATCAATCTCAAGAACTCCCTTCTTCTGAGCTATCTTATTATTCACAGGATTCCTTTCAGAAGTGTACATGAATTGGTTATTTGCAACCATTTCAATGAGTTCCTGAGCTTCTGCAGGCGTCTTCTTCAGATGAAGAGATCCTCCAGCAGAGCTATCCAATGACATCTTGGATAGTTCAGACAGACCATCATAGAAAATACCTATGATGATCCATTCAGAAAGCATGTCAGAAGGACATCTTCTGATCAATTGCTTGTATCTTTCCCAAGCTTCATAGAGGGATTCACCTTCCTTCTGTCTGAAGGTTTGGACTTCCACTCCAAGCTTGCTCAATTTTTGAGGTGGAAAGAACTTTGCCAAGAAGGCATTGACTAGCTTTTTCCAAGAGTTCAGGCTTTCTTTAGGTTGTGAATCCAACCATGTCCTAGCTCTGTCTCTTACAGCAAAAGAAAAAAGCATAAGTCTGTAGACTTCAGGGTCAACCCTATTGGTCTTGACAGTGTCACAGATTTGCAAGAATTCAGCTAAGAACTGATGAGGATCTTCCAATGAAAGTCCATGAAACTTGCAGTTCTGTTGCATTAGAGAAACTAATTGAGGCTTAAGTTCAAAGTTGTTTGCTCCAATGGCAGGGATTGAGATGCTTCTCCCATAGAAGTCGGGAGTATGTGAAGTAAAGTCACCAAGCACCTTCCTTGCATTGTTGGCATTGTTGTTTTCGGCTGCCATGGTTTCTTCTTCCTTGAAAAGCTCTGTTAGGCCCTCTAAAGAGAATTGTTCTTTAGATTCTCTTAGCTTTCTCTTCAAGGTCCTTTCAGGTTCAGGATCAGCTTGAGCAAGTATGCCTTTATCTTTGTTCCTGCTCATATGAAAGAGAAGAGAACAAGAAAGTAGAGAATCCTCTATGTCACAGTATAGAGATTCCTTGAGGTGTCAGAGGAAAAGAAGAATAGAAGGAGGAGGTAGATAGAAGAGAATTCAAACATATAAAGAAGGAGGGAGTTCGAATTGCACCTTGAGGAAGAGTGTTAGTCCTTTAAATAGAAGGATGTGAGAAGAGGGGAAGAATTTTCAAAATTAAAGTAAAAGATTTTGAAATAATTAAAAAAAATTTTGAAAATTTGATTGATGATTTTCAAAAACTAAAATTGGGAAAGAAATTAAGTGATTTTGAAAAAGATTTTGAAATTAGAAATTAAAAAGATATGATTGAAAATTAATTTTGAAAAAGATGTGATTGAAAAGATATGATTGAGAAGATATGATTGAAAATCAAATTAAAAAGAGAAAGTTTTAAAATTAAAGTTGATTACTTGACTAACAAGAAATTAACAGATATGATTCTTAAAATTTAAAATTTGATCCTTTCTTAATAGGCAAGTAACAACTTGAAAATTTTAAAGTAAATCATTAATTTTAGCAAGGATTTTCGAAAATAGTAATAAATAAAAAAAATGGAAAGAAAATGATTTTGAAGAGATATGATTGAAAAAATATGATTTGAAAAAGATTTGATTTTGAAAAATTATGAAGATTTGAAAAAAATTTGAATTAAAAACAAAATCTTTCCTCTTGTGTCCTTCTGGCATTAAACGCCCAGAATGACATCCATTCTGGCGTTTAACGCCCAAAATGCTACCTTTTTGGGCGTTAAACGCCCAGCCAGGTACCCTGGCTGGCGTTTAAACGCCAGTTTTCCTTCTTCACTGGGCGTTTTGAACGCCCAGCTTTTTCTATTTGATTCCTCTGCTGAATATTCCTCCTGAACCTCTGCTTTCCTATTGCCTTCTTCCAATCATTCATACTCCTTTCCATGGCAAGCTTTATGTTGGGCATCACCGTTGTCAATGGCTACTTCCCGTCCTCTCAGTGAAAACGTTCCAAATGTGCTGTCACCACACGGCTAATCATCTGTCGGTTCTCGATCATGTCGGAATAGGATCCATTGATCCTTTTGCGTTTGTCACACGCCCCACAATCGCGAGTTTGAAGCTCGTCACAGTCATCCCTTCCCAGATCCTACTCAGAATACCACAGACAAGGTTTAGACGTTCCGGATCTCAGGAATGGCAGCCAATAATTCTAGCTTATACCACGAAGGTTCCAATCTTAGATTAGAGATCCAAGAGATACGCATTCAAGCCATTGCTAGTAGAACAGAGGTAGTTGTCAGGCACATGTTCGTAGGTGAGAATGATGATGAGTGTCACGGATCATCACATCCATCAAGTTGAAGAACGAATGAATATCTTGGAGAAGAAATAGACTTGAGTTGAATAGAAAAATAATAGTACTTTGTATTAATTCATGAAGAACAGCAGTGCTCCACACCTTAATCTATGGTGTGTAGAAACTCCACCGTTGAAAATACATAAGAACAAGGTCTAGGCATGGCCAAATGGCCAGCCTCCAAACGTGTCTAAGATAGCATAAGGCTTCTCAAAGATCTCTATATGTCCAAATACAACAGCAAAAGGTCCTATTTATAGAAAACTGGTAGCCTAGGGTTTACAGAAATAAGTAATTAATGCAGAAATCTTCTTCCGGGCCCACTTGGTGTGTGCTTGAGCTGAGCATTGAAGCTTCCATGTGTAGAGACTTTTCTTGGAGTTAAACGCCTGCTTTTGTGCCAGTTTTGGAGTTAAACGCCAGAATTCTTGAGCTGACTTGAAATGCCTGTTTGGGCCATCAAATCTCAGGCAAAGTATGGACTATTATATATTGCTATAAAGCCCAGGATGTCTACTTTCCAATGCAATTGAGAGCGCAGCAATTGGGCTTCTATAGCTCCAGAAAATCTACTTCGAATGCAAGGAGGTCAGAATCCAACAGCATCTGCAGTCCTTTTTCAGCCTCTGAATCAGATTTTTGCTCAGGTCCCTCAATTTCAGCCAGAAAATACCTGAAATCACAGAAAACACACAAACTCATAGTAAATTCCAGAAGAGTAATTTTTATTTAAAAACTAATAAAAATATAATAAAAACTAATTAAAATATACTAAAAACATACTAAAAATAATGCCAAAAAGCGTATAAATTATCCGCTCATCATTGTTGCATTGCATGATAGGTTGCATGCTAGTTAGAATTTGTACATATTTTACCACTTTTTTTTATGTTAGGACTACTTGGTTAGGGTGATGATTTCTTTTCCAAGAAAAATTGTTTTAGGGCACCTACCAATTCAAAAAAATTTTTGTGTGAACTTGCTTGAAGAATTTATTTTGGAGCATGGTTTTTGAGCTAAGAACACAAGCATGTGAGTTTTGAGCCTTATGGTGTGGTTACATCTTATAACCACTTATTTTCCATTCTTGTGTGCATTGTTCTCTCTCTATGATTGTAATCTTTGATTTGTTTGATTCTTTATGTCCATTATTCCATGTATACATGCATTTATATGATTGAGGCCATCATTTCATATAGCTCACTTACCCAAATAGCCGACCTTTCATCAACCATTGTTAGCCAATTTTGAGCCTATTTAATCCCTTTTGTTCTTAATGTTAGGACATCACTACCCATAAGCGAAAAATAATAAATACCCTTAATTTGGATCTTTGATTAGCTTAGGCTAGTGAGGGTGTGTATCATTTGGGTATGGAAAACTTGGGACATTGGTTGAGGTAAAAGTGTAATTTTTATTTTTGTTGAAAATTTTGGAAATTGGGTACATACTCATGTATTAAATATGTAAAACCATATGCATTGATACGTTTGTATATACCTTAATGAAAAAAAATGATGAAAAAAACATATAAATATAAAATAAAAAAATAATAGAAAAAGAAAAAAGAGAAAAAGAAATAAAAAGGGGACAAAAACGCCCCAAAGTAAAGTTAAAATGCATATGTGTAATGAATTAAAAAGAATGCATGAGTATGTGAAAAAAAGTGGGGATCATGGGT
This sequence comes from Arachis ipaensis, assembly GCF_000816755.2. NCBI lineage: Eukaryota > Viridiplantae > Streptophyta > Magnoliopsida > Fabales > Fabaceae > Arachis > Arachis ipaensis. The sequence goes on from NC_029790.2 coordinate 91,917,391, forward strand.
AGCTAGGTTGTGTATTAGAATTGTATAGGTTGTTATATGTGTTAGGTGAGAGCTTAGGTTAATCAAAGATTCAAATTTCAAGCTCACTTGACCATATACATCCCTACCTTTACCCTAGCCCCATTACAACCAATGAATAAGTCATCATGATGAATGTATGCATGCATTGAATAATTGTTGATTGTTAGATAAAAAACAAATCATGGAAAGCATGATTAGAAGAGAATTGAGTGATCGACCCTATACACTAGAGCGACTAGAGCGGATACACTTCCGGTGAGGGTTTGATGCTCAATTCCTTGTTCCCAGCTTTCATGAGCTCTCTTCTTGCAAGTCTATTTGAACTTCATTTTGATATTTGAATTGGTAGGATTCATGAGTTATCATACTACTTAGCCCTACTTGATATATATTATTGGAGATTGATTTACTTTTAACCAAGTAGGTAGAATCATTTTACATTTAGTTGCATTCATGTAGATAGGTGCATATAGTTTATTTGTATTAAATAAATGTTCATATCCTTTTCTTGTCCTTCTTTATTCTTAGCATGAGGACATGCTTGGTTTAAGTGTGGGGAGATTTGATAAACCCCAATTTTGTGGTTTATCTTATGTTTAATTTGGGAGATTTTATCACCTTTTCCCACATTTTTTCAATAAAATAGCGTGGTTTTGCAATTCTCCCTTGATTTGTGCTTAAATGTAAAAACATGCTTTTTAGGCCTTAAAATAGCTAAATTCAATTCACTTTAATTCTATTCGATGCCTTGATATGTTTGTTGAGTGATTTCAGGTTCATAAGTCAAGTATTGGATGGAAGAAGTGAAGAGAAAAGCATACAAAGTGGGAGAACTCATGAAGAAATGAAGGAACCGCAAAGCTATCAAGCCTGACCTCTTCGCACTCAATTGACCATAACTTGAGCTACAGAGATCCAAATGAGGCGGTTTCAGTTGCATTGGAAAGATAACATCCAGGGCTTCAAAATTATGTAAAATTTGCCATAGTTTCCTGAAGTCTAGAGATGAGCACGTGCACTGTACGCATGCGTGCCGATGGAGCAGCGTGGGTCCACTTTGGGCAACTCGTTGGGGGCGATTTGTGAAGCATTTTGGGCCCAATCCAACTCATTTATGATGCTATTGAACCCAAGAATTGAGGGAGGAATGAACCAAGTAGTCATAGTTTAGTTTTCATCATGTTTTAGGTTAGAATTCTAGAGAGAGAAGCTCCCTCTTCTCTCTAGAATTAGATTAGGTTAATCTCTCCTAGATCTAGGTTCAATCTCATCTTTTTATCTTGTTTCCTTTACAATTTCTTGCTTCTACTACTCTATTCTTCTTAGTTCTCTTGTCAATTTTACTTTTATGTCTCTTTTATGTTTATGAATGCTCATGTTGGATTTTGTTTACATTTAATGAAATTTAATGTTTGATGTTCTTTTAATTGTTGATTTGAGTTGTGAATTTACTTTTCTTGCAATTGGTAGTTGGTAGATTTATTATTCTTGCACTTTTACCATGCTTTCCTTTATTACCCACCAAGTGTTTGACAAAATGCTTGGTTAGGCTTTAGAGTAGATTTTGAGCATTCTTGGCTTGGAAAGAGTAATTGGGAAATCTTGAGTTATTAATACCCAATTTAGATTGGTGATATAGAGTTGTTAGTTAATATCATTTTCAATGACTTTAATCTCTTGCTAATTCAATTAGTGGGTTGATTAGGATTTTTGATTTGAGATTAACTAGTCTTGTTTGACTTTCTCTAATGGAAGATAACTTACACCTTCTTTCAACATTGGAGATGACGAAATAAGATAAATTCTTGTTAAGTATTGTTCTGATTAATGACTAGGATAGAAAGCCTATGATCTCAAACCTTGCCATGAATGTCTCTCTTTATTAATTGCTTTCTTTAATTGCTCTGATCTCTTTACTTTTCTTGTCTTTTATTTCATTGCCCCTTCTATCAACCAAACCCCCTTTGTTCCTTCATAGCCAATAATTGACCATTTAATTGCAATTCTTTGTGAGAAGACCCGGAGTCTAAATACTTCTGTTAATTCTTATTGGGGTTTGTACTTGTAACAAAACCAAATTTTTGATTGGGAGGATTATTTGTTGGTGTAGAAGTATACTTGCAACGAGAATTCATTCATTTGAGGAAATTCTATACCTTCACAACAATTCGCTCATCACCATCATCAGTTCTTAATTCCATTCCGAACTCGTTAGTTCATCAGTTTCTCAATTCGTTGTCAGTAACTGCCAAGTTCACTACTCTTCCTTCTCTCACAAACAAACTCATCCCCAGTACACCAGAAACCTAAACCTCCATTCTCTAACTTTTCAAAGTAAAACCCAAATTAAATCTACTAGGACCTTTCCCATGTTTTGGTACCCGAAAATAGGCCAAAGAGTCTTAAATAGGTGTTACAGAAATTTACAAGCTTGTTGGGAAGGTGAAACAGCTAAAAATAAGATTTTGGTTGAAAAATAGGGCATGTGCATACACACAAAAGTGTGCGCGCACACGCCCAAGAAAGTTTTCAATGTGTGCGTACGCATAGAGGGTCACAGGTAGTAAAATTTTCATCTCTGCTCATCTGCACAAGGCGTGCGAACACCCTCAACAGAGTGCACCTTCCAACGTGTGCGTGCGCACAGCTTGAAAAACTCCATTGGTTGTGTGCACGCATAGAGCGTGCTAGAGCTCCCAACAGCAGCCATATCCCTGTGTGTGCATGCGCACAAAGCTGTGCGTGCGCACACAAACGAGAAATCACAAATTCTGCAGTATGCACAGAATTTAGATTTTGACACAAAACTTTGAATGATCATAACTTCCTCTACAAAAATCCAAATTTTGTAAACTTTATATCAATTTAAAGATTTTTCCATGAAGTTTAATTTAAAGCAATTTCCAACAAATATTGAAAACTAAGGCTCAAGTTATGATCCGTTGATGTGGTGGAAATTGGCGGATTAAGAAATTAATATAAAGGATACGTTGCAAGTACAGTTCTTAACCAACAAAAATCCGCTTATCAATTTAGAAGAGTTGTCACAAAATTAGAATTAAAATACTGGGAGTATGAATCCCAGGTCGTCTCCCAACGAGTTGCAGAAAGATGTGCTATTTTATTAATCAGGTGTTTTCTAAAATGGTTTTGAGTTTGATAAACAGGAAATTAAATCAGAGAATTTATGTAATTTAGATAAGAATCTTGACCGGGAGTAGATTAATCGGAAGTTCTATCCTTGTTGGAGTTCTCCCAAAATTAATTGATAATTGAAGGTTGTTCTGCTCAGTTATCCTTTACTAGGTAGAGGAAAGTCAAGCAAGTTGGAAGTCTACTTCTATTCACAAGTTCTAATCCTCTCCCTTGGGAAGGATTAGCGTCAGTGACTAGAGAGGTATCCAACAATAAACCCAATTACAATTTCATTCTTGAGCATTCCAACTCAAGGTTCTCCTTTCAATCAACTCCCAATCAAGTTAGAGAACTAGTCGCTCCTTATGAATGTAAACTTCACAAAATAAGAAAGGGAAGTAAAGGAAGACATGATAAATAATTATCAAAAAGACCAATTAAAAATAAAAATAGTTCTTGTACTAATAAATTCTAAAAATAATCCAATAGTAATTCTGAACAAATTAAGGATAAGAAAGAGTAAGTGACAAGTAAGGAAAACAAACTAGAATTGATGAAGTCTTGGCGGAGGTAATAACTCTTCTCAATATCCCAATCCAAAAAGCAATAAAAACAAAATTCTAAGAACTATGAATGTGTAGAGAGAAAACCTAGAGAGGAGTAAAGTCAGATATAAAACTAAAATTTTTGCGGAATGAATGTTGTCCTCTGGTCTCTGCATGTTCCCTGGCTCTAATCCGCTTTTCTGGGCCGAAAACTGGGTCAAAACATGGCCCAAAATTGCCCCCAGCAAATTCTGCAAATTATGCAGATCGCACACGCCACGTAACCGCGTCATCCACGCGTTCGCATCACTCAACGTTTTCCGTGCCACGTGTGCACGTCGTCCCCGCATTCGCGTCACTCATGCAGCTTCCAATTCGCGCGTTTGCGTCAGGCACGCGAGTGCGTCACTACGATTTTCTCTATTTTGCGCGGTCGTGTGAGCCATGCGCTCGCGTCACTTCTCGCTGGTGATCTCCTCAATTTCTTGTGTTCCTTCCATCTTTGCAAGCTTCCTCTCCATTCTCTAGGCCATTCCTGCCCTATGAAGCCTGAAACACTTAACACACAGATCACGACATCAAATGGTATAAAGGAGAATAAAAAAAAATATTCAATTAAAAGATCTTTAGGAAGCAAGTTTTCAATCATAGAACAATTTGAGGAAGGAATTGTGAATACATGCAATTCGTATGAATAAGTGGGTGAAAGACTTGATAAAACCACTCAATTAGGCACAATATAAATCATAAAATAATGGTTTATCATCCGGCAATGGTCACCAAAAATCCATTTTTACCAAAAACCTCAAAACCTCAATTTTAACCATCTCTCAACTCAAAACCAAATCAAACCTGCTCAAACATTATAAAACACCACCACACCCAATATCTTACCATTTCATATCATTATCCTCAATATCAAACCTAAATTACTCAACCATTACATCACATATCACTACCAATCCAAAATTTATAATTCAATCATAAATCCACACTCATAATCATCATCAACCAACAACAACCTCAACAACCAAAACAAAACTTCATCAATTCTAGTAATCATTACCAAACAATATCTAACACTAACCAAATCCATCATAACACTCATCAACACCAATAACCAACAATCAAGTAAATCATTACCAAACAATATCTAACACTAACAATATGTATCTCATTACATTTAAATCCATTCATCCTACTAATAGTGATCCACCATCAATCATAGCTCAACATCAATAATGTTTCCTCATGCAACATTAACTCAAAATTAACACCATTCAATATCATCAACAACCACAAGATTCAAATCCACAATCATCATCATAATATTTTATCACACATCATAATCATCAATATCCTTCAACAAGCACCATAAATATATATTATACATTGTAACATTCCCTACAATCCTCTTCATCATACAACATAATTTCATAAATAATTAGGTATGCACCAACATCATTCAATCCTATCTTATGGTCCACCAGCTTAAGTTTCCAGAAACATTACATATTACATAAAAAAAAACTGAAACCATACCTTGGCCCATTCCCAATATGCACGAAACACCACTTTGAGTCCAAACAAGCTTCCAAAAAGCCAAGCCAACTCCAACAAGCACCAAAGCTCAAACTAACATCATATAACATACAAACATCAAGCCTATGGTTCACAAAATAACTAAACACAAGGGTTTAGTAAAACCTTACCTTGCCCAATGAGATTAGGGGTAAAATCCAACAATTACCCGCTACTAGAGATCACCTAAATAAGCAAAATCACAAAATCTACTAAAAAATCAAACCCCAAAAATGCGAAAGTTAGGGAAGGAAATTGGGACATTAGCTTCGATTTCTTACCAGATTTTCTTGAACAGAATTGAAGAGCTCAACGAGAGCTTCGCGTGGCCATAAACGGCTCATCAATCAGAGTTTCGTAGCTCAAGTTATGGCTCCCGGAAGGTGGAGGTGAATAGTGAAACCCGTCTCCTCTCTTCTCTCTTCTCATTAGCGCCTCCCCTCTCTTAATTGGGATAAAATGAGCTGAAAGCTCATTAAAGGATGCATTTATATGTTGGACTTGGGCCCAACTTGGGTCCGGTCCAACCCGTTAACGTTTTAGGTCCGTTTGGCCCACTTTGGGCCAAAACCTTTGAGATTAGCGCCCGGTTTTTTATTCTAAATTATTTTTGTCCTTTCAAAATAATAAATCAATTTTTTCAAAATCTTATTTTTCTAAAATACGCGGTACTGTCAATAGAGGAAGTTAAACCCACCAGAATTTCACTTCAAATGGCTGATAGATCACTCAAGATACCTAATGGGGTTGTGGAAAACTTATTGGTAAAGGTTGGAGAGTTCATCTTCCCTGCTGACTTTGTAATCCTAGATATGGAAGAAGAGGGACACAAATTAATTATCTTGGGGCAACCTTTCTTAGGCACAGCAAGAGCCATCATTGATGTAGAAAAAGGTGAAATGGTTCTCAGGGTACATAATGAGCAAATGATCATCAATGTTTTTAAGGCAATGCAATACCCCCGTAAGGAAGAGAATCATATGAGGGTAGAGATGATAGAAACCTTGGTGGAAGAAGCACTTGAGCCAATCCATCTTGAAGAACAAGAAGAAAAAGTTCAAGGGATTTAAGATGAAGATGTTAAAGAGGAGCAAAGAACCGAACATCTACTTAAAGAGAAGAAAGAGGAGGCACCAAAGTTAGAACTGAAGCCTCTGTCACCGCACCTCAAATATGAATTTCTTGGTGGAGAAGAAACATTTCCAGTAATCATCAATTCATCTTTGAGTGCACAAGATGAAGCGAAGTTACTTCAGGTATTGAAAACTCACAAAACTGCTCTAGGGTAGACAATTGATGACATTAAGGGTATAAGCCTTGCTATTTGTATGCATAAAATCCTGCTAGAAGAGGACTCAAGGCTAGTGGTGCAACCTCAAAGGAGGCTCAATCCAACCATGAAAGAGGTGGTTCAAAAGGAGGTGATAAAATTATGGAATGCGGGAATCATATACCCCATTTCTGGCATCCCTTGGGTGAGTCCAGTCCAGGTGGTACTGAAGAAGAGGGCATGACTATCATCTTCAATGAAAGGAATGAGCTCACCCCTACAAGGACAGTGACCGGGTGGAGAATGTGCATTGACTACAGAAAATTGAATGATGCTACAAGGAAGGATCACTTCCCTCTCCCCTTCATTGATCAGATGCTAGAAAGATTGGCTGGCCATGCTTACTATTGCTTCTTGGATGGGTACTCTGGGTAGAATCAGATAGTGGTAGATCCCAAGGACCAAGAAAATACTTCTTTCACTTGTCCCTTCGGAGTTTTTGGCTACAGGAGGATGCCCTTTGGGTTATGCAACGCTCCAGTAACCTTTTAAAGGTGTATGCTCTCCATATTCTCTGACATGGTAGAAAAATTTTTAGAGGTTTTTATGGATGATTTTTCTGTCTTTGGTAACTCTTTTGACACTTGTTTGCATCATCTAACCCTTGTCTTGAAAAGATGCCAAGAAACAAACTTAGTTTTGAATTGGGAAAAATTTTATTTCATGGTACCAGAAGGCATTGTTCTTGGGCATAAAATTTCAAGCAAGGGTATAGAAGTTGATAAGGCTAAAATAGAAATCGTAGAAAAGCTTCCTATACTAATCAATGTGAAAGCAGTGAGAAGTTTACTTGGGCATGCTGGGTTTTACAGGAGATTCACCAAATATTTCTCAAAGATAGCTAAACCATTAAGCAACTTGCTAGTGGTTAACAATCCTTTTATCTTTGATGATAGCTGCAAGCATGCTTTTGAAACCTTGAAAACTAAACTCACTACAGCACCAATCATCACACCCCCAGAATGGGGACTTCCTTTTGAACTTATGTGTGATGCAAGTGATTTTGCAATTGGTGCTATATTGGGACAAAGGAAGGACAAATTGTATCATGTCATATACTATGCAAGTAAAGTGTTGAATGAGGCGCAGAAAAATTATACCACCACAGAAAAAGAATTATTAGCAATTGTATATGAATGTGATAATTTTAGGCAATACTTGATTGGTTCAAAAGTTGTAGTATATACTGACCATGCTGCTCTCAAGTATCTCATTTCTAAACAGGATGCTAAGCCAAGGCTTATTAGGTGGGTGCTGTTGTTACAAGAGTTTGACATTGAAGTAAGGGACAAGAATGGAAGTGAGAACCAAGTTGCAGACCATTTGTCAAGGTTACCACAAGAGAACAACTAAGAAGTACCACAACCAGTGAATGAGAAATTCCCAGATGAGCATCTATTCCAAGTCCAGCAAGCACCTTGGTTTGCTGATATTACAAACTACAAGGTGGGAAGAAGGATTCCTCAAGATTTCACCAGGCAACAAGTGAAGAAGTTGCTCACTGAAGCCAAGAAATTCTTGTGGGATGAACCTTTTTTATTCAAGAGATGCCCTGATGGGATGATTAGAAGGTGTGTGCCAGAAAGTGAGATGAGCAATATCATATGCACTGCCACAGTTCAAATTATGGTGGACATTTTGGTGCCAAAAGAACAACTGCCAAAGTTCTTCAGAGTGGTTTCTATTGGCCATCCATATTCAAAGATGCCAGGGAGTTTGTAAATCAGTGCGATGAATGTCAAAGTGTAGGAAGCCTAAGAAAAACAAATGAAATGCCCCAAAATTTCATCTTAGAAGTAGAATTGTTTGATCTTTGGGGAATAGATTTCATGGGACCCTTTCCCCCATCATATTCATTCAAGTACATATTGGTCGCAATGGAATATGTCTTCAAATGGGTGGAAGCCATAGCAACAACTACATGTGATGCACAAATTGTTCTCAAATTTCTCAAGAAGCACATCTTCACCAGATATGGAGTGCCTAAAGGGCTCATTAGTGATGGTGGCAGTCACTTTTGTAACAAATAGATGGATAAGCTACTCCACAAATATGGAGTAAATCACAAAGTGGCTACACCATACCATCCCCAGACTAATGGCCAAGTTGAATTGGAAAACAAAGAGCTAAAAAGAATCCTAGAGAAGACGGTTGGAGTCACAAGAAAGGACTGGGCAAGGAAGTTAGATGATGCCTTGTGGACATATAGAACTACATTCAAAACTCCAATTGGGAGGTTGATAAACCCCAATTTCGTGGTTTATATCATAGTTATCAAACCCGGACCGGACCGAACGGTTCGACCAGAAAACTGATGAACCGGACCCTCAACCGGTCCGGATTACACGTCTAACCGTTTCCGCAATTAACCCGTGAAAAACCAGTCTACCCACACTGAACCGGACGAACCCGGGCAGAACCGGTCAAGTTGGCCCGGTCAGATTAATATAACCCGCGCGCCTCCACGTGCGCCATCAGTTCGCGGGTTCACAATAGAAGATAGCTTTTTGAAGTATTATTTCAAAAAGCACACTCCTGTGGATTCGATCTCGATTCCTTTCAATGTAGTGTGCCTCAGTCATCCACTAAACTAGAGATTCCTTTACAAATGAACATGCTAATAATTATATATATACTAAAACCAATACCTTTTGTTTACCACACATTTATCATCTTAAAAAAAATTTAAAATAATAAAATTTAAATAATATAAAATATTATTTTTATTCTTCAATAATAATATTGTATTTATTTATTTTTATAATTTTATATTTTTATTTAATATGACCGGGTCAACCGGGTGAATCAGTGACCCATCGGTTGAACCAGTGACCCGGTGACCCAGTCATATGACCGGATCAATTACCGGTTCGGGTCTGATAACTATAGTTTATATTGTGTAGAATCTGGGGGGTTTTGTCAATATTTCTCACACTTATTCACAAGAAATGCATGGTTTTGTGTTCACTTCCTAATATCGCTCCATGATGGAAAAAAAAGCTTATTTTGCCTTAAAATTGCCATATTTTAATCCTCTTCTATTGCCATTCGATGCCGTGATGTATTTGTTGAGTGATTTCAGGAATTACAGGGTAGGAATGGCCTAGAAGAGAGGAAGAAAGCATGTACAAATAGCTGGAAGCGGCGCGCAAGGATGGACACATTCGCGTGGATCAGAAGATTCCTATCGACGCGCACGCGCACTTGGCGCGCACGGGTGGATCACGAAAGCAATCGGTGCGCACGCACGCATGGCGCGCACGCACGCATGGCGCGCACGCACGCATGGCGCGCACGCGTGGGAAGCTGCACGTGACCTCATTAAAGGAAATCGTGCCTGGTGATTTCTGAGGCTCATCAGGCCCAATTTCAAGCTGTTTTTGCATGGAAAAGACCCAAGGATGCTAGGGAAAAAGGGGGGATCAATCATGTTTACACTAAGACACAATTTTAGCTAGTTTTTGGTTCTTTGTTCTTCTAGAGAGAGAAACCCTTGTTCCTCTCTAGATCTAGTTTTAATTTGATCTTCCCTTGTTGAATTGTGAATTGGATCTTGTTAATTACTAGTTTTAATTGTTCAATTTGAATTCCTTAGTATAATTTTACTTAGATCTTGTGATAGTTTTATGAATTCTTGTCAATTGTCATTTTATACCCATTTTATGAACGTTGTGAATCTTGACTTGTCGATGTTACATTGATGATTTCTATGTTTAATTGTGTTGTTTGGATGATTGTATGTTGATAATTGCTAGTGGGTACTTGTTGATTTCAATTTAATTGTTATTTTGAACATGTCTTTTGTTAATGCTTACCATGTGTTTGATGAAATGTTTACTTTGATTATGGAGTAGTTCTCTTCACTCTTGGCTTAGGCCAAGGAAATTGGGTAAACTTGAGTCATTGAGTCTAATGGATTTGATGATTTGGGAGCCCTTAGTGGTCAATTTGATAACCATTGATGCTAACCTTCTATTAAGTTAATTAATAGTGAGGTTAGAACTTATGGGTTGATGTTGACCAAACCATTTGACGTACTTCAAGTATAGAAGTAGACTTAATGAGTTTGGTTCCTCATAATTGTCAAGATATGGTTATTAGACAAGGATGGTGACCCCAATTCCCATGCCTAGCCAAGAGTTTCTTTTATTATTCATATTGAAAACCAAAATTCTCAATTACTTGTCTTAGTTATAGTTACTTGTTTGGTTTAGAATAGAATTATGCGGGATGTTACTTGTTCATTGGAATTGCTCATGTTTTGCTTAGTTAATTGAATTAGTTTCTTGCAATTTAAGATTACTTGCTTGTTAAGATTCCCATTTATTTTTTTTGCTCATAACTCACAACCCCGGATTTCTAACCAATGTTGAAGCACATGTTTGCCCATTCCTTGTGAGACGACTCGAGGTTTGAATACTTCGGTTATTTCTATTGGGGTTGAACTTTTGACAACCAAATCCCTCTTTAAAATTTGATACACGAAGATTGTTGTTGGTAGAGATATACTTGCAACGCAATTTTATTGAGGAAAATCTTTACCAATACGCCCTTGGAGTCGCATCAGAGGTCACCATTTCAGCTAATCTATGGCAAATCTTGCCACCTGGTGCGTGGCAGAAGTTAGGCCAATTAAGAGATTGTAATATAAGAACAGCATTGCAAGTATAGCTCTTAACCAGCTAAAATTTGCCTTACCAAATTAGAAAGGTGTCACAAAAATTAGAATAAAAATACTGGGAGTATGAGTCCCAGGTCGTCTCCCAACGAGTTGCAACAAAAGGATGCTAATTTATTAATCAGGAGTTTTCAAGTGAGTTTGAGTATGGATAATGAGCAATTAAATAATTGTAAATTAAAGCAATAAAAACTAAGAATGATTATTAATATTCTAGATAAAAAGCCTTGACTGGGGGAATGATTAATTGGAAGTTCTATCCTTGTTGGGATCTCTTAAGTGTAGTATTAAAAAGGTTGTTGTTTTCACTTAGTTAACCCTTACTAAATAAAGGAAAGTCAAGTGATTGAGCTAACTCATATTCGCAAATCTTAGTTCTCTCCCTTGGGAAGGTCTAGCGTTAGTAAATACAGAACTAGCCAACAACTTCCAGTTTAATCAGCACTTAAGCCTTCCAACTCAAATGTCTCCTTTTAATCAACCCCCATGTCAAGTATGGAGTCTACTCCATTGACATGAATAAAACGCTCATAAAAATATAAGAAGAAGACATGATAAATTAAATAAGATGGGGATTTAAAATTAATTAAAAGTAAAAGTAATCCTTTGCATTAACAATCCATGAAAATAATCCAATTACTACTCTAAACAAGAATTAAGAATATGGAATACATAAAAGAGTAAGTAAGGAAACAAACTAGAATAATATCTTCTGCGGAGGTAATGACTCTTCAGTATCCAAAAGCAAAAGCAATAAACTAGGAATGTAAAGAGAAACTAGAGGGAGAGTAATTCCTCTCTAAATTCAGATTTAAAAACCTAAAAACTATCCTGATCAGAATATGTGAATGTATCTCTGTGTGTGTGTGTGTGTTGAGTCTCTGCATGTTCTCTGGCTTTATTTTGTGTTTTTGGGCCGAAGACTGGGTCAAAACGCGGCCCGAAATCGTCCCCAGCGTTTTCTGTTAATTTTGCAGATCGCTGGTGCACGAAATTGTGATCTTTAAAATGGCGCCAAAAACTTGGTACGCCCGTTCATAATCTCAATTCTTTTTCACAACTCCGCACAACTAACCAGCAAGTGCACTGGGTTGTCCAAGCAATAAACCTTACGTGAGTAAGTGTCAATCCCACGGAGATTGTCGGCTTGAAGCTAGCTATAGTCATCCTTGTAAATCTCAGTTAGGCAGATTCAAATGGTTATAGGATTTTGATAATTAAAATATAGTTAAAATATAAAATAAGATAGAAATACTTATGTAATTCATTGGTGAGAATTTCAGATAAGCGTATGGAGATGCTTTGCTCCTTCTGAATCTCTGCTTTCCTACTGTCTTCATTCAATCATTCATACTCATTTCCATGGCAAGCTTTATGTTAGGGGATCACCATTGTCAATGGCTACCGTCCGTCCTCTCAGTGAAAATGGTCCAAATGCGCTGTCACTGCACGGCTAATCATCTGTCGGTTCTCGATCATATTGGAATAAGATCCATTGATCCTTTTGCGTCTGTCACTACGCTCAACACTCGCGAGTTTGAAGCTCGTCACAGTCATCCCTTCCCAGATCCTACTCGGAATACCACAAACAAGGTTTAGAATTTTCGGATCTCAGGAATGGCCGCCAATAATTCTAGCCTATACCACAAAGTCTCTGATCGTGAACCAGGAGGCTAAGAGATACACACTCAAGCTATTGCAGATAGAACGGAAGTGGTTGTCAGGCACGCGTTCATAGGTGAGAATGATGATGAGTGTCACAGATCATCACATTCATCAGGTTGAAGTGCAAGTGAATATCTTGGAATAAGAATAAGATTGAATTGAATAGAAAAACAATAGTACTTTGCATTAATTCATGAAGAACAGCAGAGCTCCACACCTTAATCTATGGGGTGTAGAAACTCCACCATTGAAAATACATAAGTGATGAAGATCCAGGCATGGCCGAATGGCCAGCCCCCTAAACGTGATCAAGAGATCAAAAGTGATACAAAGATAGTCTCAAAAATGATCAAAAGATGTGAAATAAATAAGTAAAAGTAGTTTTTATACTAAACTAGTAACTAGGGTTTACAGAAATGAGTAAATAATGCAGAAATCCACTTCCGGGGCCCACTTGGTGTGTGCTTGAGCTGAGCATTGAGCTTTACACGTGTAGATACTTCTCTTAGAGTTAAACGCCAGGTTGCAACCTGTTTGTGGCATTTAACTCTGATTTGTAACCTGTTTGTGGCGTTTAACTTCAGAATAGGGCAGGAAGTTGGCGTTTGAACGCCAGTTTGCGTCGTCAAAACCTGGGCAAAGTATGGACTATTATATATTGCTGGAAAGCCCTGTATGTCTAATTTCCAACATAATTGAGAGCGCGCCAATTGGGTTTCTGTAGCTCTAGAAAATCCACTTCGAGTGTAGGGAGGTCAGAATCCAACAGCATCTGCAGTCCTTTTTCAGCCTCTGAATCAGATTTTTGCTCAGGTCCCTCAATTTCAGCTAGAAAATACCTGATATCACAGAAAAATACATAAACTCATAGCAATGTCCATAAATGTGAATTTTGCTTAAAAAACTAATAAAAACATAGTAAAAACTAACTAAATTATACTAAAAACTACCTAAAAATAATGCCAAAAAGCGTATATATTATCCGCTCATCAATCGCGCAGGTCACGCGTGCGCGTCATTTGGCATTTTTCCTTGTCATGTGTACGCATCGTCCATGCGTGTGCGTCATCTTGCAGAACTCCATTCCACGCGTACGCGTCAGGCACGCGCACGCGTCGCTGCAATTTTCTCCATTCTGCGCGCTCGCGTGAGCCATGCGCGCGCGTTGATGCTCGCTGCTCATATCCTTAGTTTCTTTTGTTCCTTCCATTTTTGCAAGCTTCCTCTCCATTTTTTAAGCCATTCCTGCCCTATAAAGCCTGAAACACTTAACACACGGATCACGGCATCGAATGGTATAAAGGAGAATTAAAATATACTATTTAAAGATATCTAGGAAGCAAGTTTTCAATCATAAAACAATACTAGGAAGGAATTATAAAATCATGCAAATCATATGAATAAGTGGGTGAAGATTTGATAAAAACCACTCAATTAAACACAAGATAAACCATAAAATAGTGGTTTATCAACCTCCCCACACTTAAACATTAGCATGTCCTCATGCTTAGCTTAAGGAGATAAAGTAAATGAGTAGGGAAAAGTAAGACTCATGCAATGTAATGCAACCTATGTATATGAATGCAACTATATACTAAAATGATTTTTCCTACTTGGTTAAAAATAGATAAGTTCTTCAAGACAAATATAAATCAAATATCACTAATTAAAATTATACAGCAAAAACAAGCAAACTTGTAAGAAGATAGCTCATGAAAGCAGAGAACATAGAATTAAGCATTGAACCCTTACTGATGGTATATATGCACTCTAGTCACTCTAGTGTATAGAGTAATCACTCTGCTTTTCTCTAATCATGCTTTCTAAACCTTGTTCTTCACCTAACCAATCAGCAAATATTTAATGTACCAATGCAAACATCATGAGGTCTTTTCAGGGTTGTAATGGGGCTAAGGTAAAAGTGAGGGTATATATATATGGCTAAGTGAGCTATAATTGAATCCTTGATTAACCTAAGCTCTTACCTATACATACACTCTATACTTTTAAATTCATGCTTAGTTACCCAAAGTTTTCCCACTTTTGTATTACATACTCATGCATCAACTCTTCTTTTAACTTTGTATCACACATGCATTGATTTTTCATTAAACTTAACATTGGGGTAATTTTGTTCCCTTATTTATTTATTTAATCACTTAATTACTTGAATATTTTTGGATTTTTTTTGAAGCATAAAAATAAACATAACATTGCCAATGCACATGAATTTTTTTTTGAAGCATAAAAATAAACATCACATTGCCAATGCACATGGATTTTTTTTTAATTCTTTTAGTTTCACATGAGTAGGTACCCAAATTCCCAATATTTTATCATGACACATTCCCTTATTAACCCATGTTCCCACAATTTTCCCGCACTTAATTGACACACAATTTCTATCTTATGCTAACCAAAGATTCAATTTGGGGTATTACTTGTTTTTTCCGCTTAAGGCTAGTAATGTGGTAAAATATAGAACAAGGGGATTTAAAAAGCTCAAAGTGGCTAACAAAGGTAAATGGAAGGGTAGGCTATTTGGGATAAGTAAGTTAATAATCAATTAATGGCCTCAATCATATGCATGCATATAACACATTAAACATTGGACATATAGGATGGAACAAAATAATGATTACAATCATAGAGAAGAAAACACACAAGAATAAAAATTTTTATAGTTAAATAATGTAGCCATGTAATTAAGCTCAAGTCAAACGGGTTGTGTGTTCTTTGTTGTAATTCATGTTCCAAATACAATCTTCAAACAAGTTTTACACAAAGGTTTTGATTTAAATTAGTGAAATTTTTCAAAAATGGGGTCTTGAAAACAAACTTATTATTTTTCAACCAATTAGAACATGCATGTAATTACCTATTACTATGCTATCTATCCTATCCTAATAAAAGAAAAATAAATAAATATCCTATTTTATTGGTGTTAAGAAAGAGAAATTACCTCCGGAAGTCAGGTACTGACCGACCTCCCCACACTTAAAGCTTGGCACCATCCTCGGTGCAATCAGTGAGGAACAAAGGGGGCTGGTAGTAGCATCTCCATAATCGGGATCGTCATGGCTCCCTGTGCTGGTAAATGAAGTGGAGTCCGGGGTGTCTGGGTTTTCTTCAGGTGGGTGGTTACCAACAAGTAGCTCCTTGAGGTATGTAAATTGGCGCTTGTTACGACGCTCCCTTTGTTTTCCTTTCCGGTCAAGCCGGTCCAATTTCTCAAGTATCTGATGGAGCAGTTGGTTTATTGAAGGTGCTTGTGATGTGGTAGGAGAAGGGATATCTTCTGCTGGTTCTATGCTCCGGTTGATAGTGGCTACTAGAGGTCTGATATACTTCCCGTTAGGGATGTACTGATCATCTCGTGGAATCATGGCCTTGGTGTCCCCAGCTCTGTAGGAGACTCCGGCTGCTGAGACTAGATCTGAAACCAAGGCGGAAAAAGGTATGTTATCCGCAATCTGTACGTGTCCCATAGCATGCCGAATGTGTCTTAGTAAATTGAGGTGTTGGTCTGTAAGGATACACCAGAGTAAAATAGCCATGTCTGCAGTGAAGAAAGACTCGTGAGTGCTTGGAAAGACGTAATGGGACATGATTTGTGCCCATACTCGAGCCTCCAAGGTGAGTGCTGAAGCGAATATGCTCTTAGGTCAAGATCGATGGTATCCATAGATCCATCTACTGCCAGGTTGTGCTATAACTCTGAGAACTGCGTCCCAGTCAAATTGGTATGTCTGGTGCTTAAAAGAGGCTTTTTGGAATGCGTCCAATCCTTCTGGAGCAGGGGGAAGATTTAAAGCTCCTTGAATGGCCGCTTCAGTTATAGGGACTTGCTTCTGACGGACATAGACAGACTGCATGGTTGGCATGTAAAAATTGGAGTAGAATTCAACTACCCATGAAAGATTGACCGGCCGTGGCTATCTCCGTAGGAATTCCCATTGTCTTTGTTCAATTCGAGGCTCAACAAATTCAGCAATGTTGGTTGGGAGGATGAGAAGGTATTCATTATTATAGTTCCTTTCAGCCAGGATTGGGAACATCTGCTCACAGTAGCGGTTAGTGAACCGCGCAGTGTCCTTTGCTGGAAAAGCTTTCTCTTTTTCATCGACCTTGATGATCCTCTTGATTCTTTTTGTTTAGGGCTTTACTACTGTTGAAGATGGCTTTGCAGTTAGTGCTCTTTTTGTTCCTTTCCTTGCCAGTTGTTTGTGAGTAGCTTTCTCTTTATCCTTCTTGGTGGCCATCCTGAAAAGGGAAAAAGAAAGTAACATGTAAAGCTAAGGGTTCGAGCAAGGGAGATGATAGTATAGGTGATAATCAATGCACGGTAAAGAAGGATGTCGTTAACACATGGTCATGACTACATGTGAAAAGTTCATCAATGGAAATATAGCAAGTGCATGTGATGGCAATTAAATGCAAGATATTTTTTGGCATTCCGGCAAAGGCATGAGTAGCATAGATCAAGCATTAAATGTCCAAGTTTGATTATCAACTCTTTCAAACTAACAATCTGTTTGTATTGAAAATTTTATTTAATCAATAAAATATAAAAGGGGGTTTGTTAAAAATAGGCATTAGAATAAAAGAATAGAATAATTAAATATGCACAATGCCATACGGGCTTTTTCACAAACACTTAACATGCATGATAAATATTTTATTGAAAGTATTGAATTTGAACATGTAAGTAACCCTAAAAAGAATTGATAATTGTCAAACAACTTTTTTAATAATCCACAAGCAATTATAGAAGAAAATAATCATCCAAATAAATTTCTAACACCAATGAAAAGAAGGAAAAAGAAAGAAAAAGAAAACATAGATAATGAAAGTAAAAAGAAAAAGAAGAAGAAAACATAAGTAAAAATAATAATAATAATGGAAAACTAAAATGGGAAGAAGAAAAGAAAAGAACCTTGATAATGGTTGTGAAAAAGAAGGGGGGAAGAAGGTAAAAAGTAAGAAGGAATAAAGAAGAATGAAGGGGGAAGAAATAAATAAGAAGGAAGAAATAAAAATTAAGATTGGGGAAGAAAAGATAAGATATCTGGCGTTGATTTGGATAAACTGTGCGTCGCATGTGACGCGGACGCGTGGTTCACGTTTTCGCGTGATTGGCGGTATTTTCAGATGACGCGGACGCGTGGGTCACACGTTCGAGTAAAGTGAACTGTGTCATTGGCGCGAGTGCAGCCTCGCGCATGCGCGACTTTCTGTTTCATACTCTCATTGCTTAAAATTCAGGGTGACGCGTGCGCGTGGATGACGCGCACGCATGAATGGCCTCTCTTTGAATACTGACGCGGACGCGTGGGGCACGCGTTTGCATGGTAGGGCTGGTGCTTCCAGCAGCATTCTAGCCCCACTCCATCAAAACTTTCTGCCATACACCTTTTTACGTCGAATTCTGCAGGGTCACGCGTGCGCATGGGCGACGCGCACGCGTGGAAGCCTGGTTTTGTAATTTGTTGTGGACGCGTCGGGCATGCGTTCAAATGGGAATGCTTGTGCCTAAAACACGCCTCCAGCTACACTCCCGTGTGACTCTCTGCCTCTTTTCGTCTTGGTTTGAAAGCACGTATGACGCGGATGCGTCAGCGACGCTTGCGCGTCGCATGCAAATTTTTTTTTATATGTAGAATGTAAATGCAGATGCATGCTATATGCAGAGATTATGAGAAGAGTCATTAACAAAAGAAAAATAGAATAAAGTAAAATAAAACTAAGACTGAAATGGAACGATCATACCATGGTGGGTTGTCTCCCACCTAGCACTTTGCTTTTACGTCCTTAAGTTGGACGTTCTTCAGGCTCATTCTACTTCTATTGATGGGTCTTCCAAGAGGAAAACCTCTAGCTCTTTGTGATCCTTCATTCCACCATGATAAAGCTTTAGGCGATGTCCATTGACCTTCATGAATTTAGAACTAGAAGGATGACGCAGGTGAAAAACTCCGTATGCCTCTGCCTTTTCTACTCTGTAGGGACCTTCCCATCTTGATCTCAGTTTGCCTGCCAAGAGTCTCAGTCTGGAGTTATAAAGAAGAACTAACTCCCTTGGTCTGAATTCTCTCTTTTTTATGTGCTTGTCATGGACAGCCTTCATCTTTTCTTTGTATCGCCTGGAGTTGTCATATGCTTCTAGGCGAAGGTTCTCTAGTTCTGCTAGTTGCAGCTTCTTTTAAGCACCAGCTTCTTCAAAATTCATGTTGCACTCCCTCACAGCCCAGAAAGCCTTGTGTTTCACCTCTACTGGAAGGTGGCAAGCCTTTCCGTACACTAAGCAGAAGGGGCTCATCCCAATGGGTGTTTTATATGCTGTTCTATATGCCCAAAGTGCATCTTGTAGCTTGGCACTCCAGTCCTTCGTATGGGGTTTACTATCTTCTCCAGAATGTGTTTAATTTCCCTATTAGACACTTCTGCTTGTCCATTGGTTTGGGGATGGTAAGCTGTTGCTACTTTATGAACAATCCCATGCTTCTTCAGTAATCCTATTAGTCTCCTGTTACAAAAGTGAGTGCCTTGATCACTCACGATTGCTTGTGGTGATCCAAAGCGACAAATAATATGGTTTCTAACAAAGAAAACAACAGTGTTAGCATCATCAGTACGAGTAGGAATGGCTTCCACCTATTTAGAAATATAATCTACAGCTAACAGTATATAAAGGTAACCATTAGAGTTTGGAAATGGACCCATAAAGTCAATGCTCCAAACATCAAAAATTTCACAGAAAAGTATAATCTGTTGAGGCATCTCATCCCTCTTGGATATATTACCAAATCTTTGGCATGGGGAACAAGATTTACAAAATTCAGCAGCATTTTTAAAAAGAGTAGGCCATCAGAATCCACAGTCTAAAATTTTTCTAGCTGTTCTTTGAGGGCCAAAATGTCCTCCACTCTCGAAAGAGTGGCAGGTCTCTAAAATGGACTGAAATTCTGATTGGGGTACACACCTTTTAATTACCTGGTCAGCACCACACCTCCACAAATATGGGTCATCCCATATGTAGTATTTAGACTCGCTTTTCAGCTTGTCCCTTTGATGCTTAGTAAAATTGGGAGGGAAAGTATGGCTAACTAGATAATTAGCTACAGATGCATACCAAGGAACTACTTTAGATACTGCATGCAAGCTATCAAATGGAAAAACACATTTATAGGAGTGGAGTCATCCTTAATGTGCTCAAGGCGACTCAAGTGGTCTGCCACTAAATTCTGGTTACCACTCCTATCCTTAATTTCTAAATCAATTTCTTGTAGCAGCAGTATCCAGCGTATCAATCTTGGTTTGGACTCTTTTTTAGCAAATAAATATTTTAGAGCTGCATGGTTTGAGTATAATACTACCTTAGTACCAAGTAAATGGGCTCGGAATTTATCCAGAGCAAAAACAATAGCTAGAAGCTTTTTTTCAGTAGTAGTGTAATTAGATTGAGCAGCATCTAAGGTCTTAGATGCATAAGTAATTACAAAGGGATCCTTACCTTCGCGCTGGGCCAGCGCTGCTCCTACTGCATGGTTGGAGGCATCACACATAATTTCAAATGGCTGGCTCCAGTCTGGTCCTCTTACAATCGGAGCTTGAGTCAGGGCGATCTTCAGTTTATCAAATGCTTGCATACAATCCTCACTAAACTCGATATCTTTCTGCAATAGTCTAGATAAAGTTAATGCTACCTTACTGAAGTCCTTAATGAATCTCCTGTAAAAACCTGCATGGCCAAGGAATGAACGAACTTCCCTCACGGAGGAGGGGTAAGGTAAACTAGAAATGACATCCACATTTGCTTGATCTACAGAAATACCCGTATTAGAAACAACATGTCCTAGAACAATCCCTTGTTTTACCATAAAGTGACATTTTTCAAAATTCAATAAAAAGTTTGAACTAACACACCTGTCTAATACTCTAGCTAAACTATCCAAGCAAAGGTTAAATGAATCACCATAAACGCTAAAATCATCCATAAAAATTTCCGTACAGTTCACAATGAGATCTGAGAAGATACTCATCATGCATCTTTAGAAAGTAGCCGGTGCATTACATAAGCCAAAAGGCATCCTTTTGTATGCATACGTTCTAAAGGGACATGTAAACGTAGTCTTCTCCTGATCTTCAGGAGCTATATGAATTTGAAAATAGCCTGTATAACCATCTAAAAAATAGTAATGGGATTTACCTGACAGGCGATCAAGCATCTGATCAATTAATGGAAAGGGGTAGTGATCCTTGTGAGTAGCTTGGTTGAGACGCCTATAGTCAATGGAAACTCTCCATGAATTCTGCACTCTAGTTGTCAGGAGCTCTCCATGCTCATTCTTTACTGTTATGACTCTAGACTTCTTGGGTACCACTTGTACTGGACTGACCCATTCACTGTCTGAGATGGGTAAATGATATATGCTTCAAGTAGCCTAGTCACTTCTTTCTTGACAACTTCTAAAATTGTGGGATTCAATCTTCTTTGGGGTTGACGGACAGGTTTTGATTCGTCTTCTAAATATATTCTGTGCTCACAAACTTGAGGGCTGATGCTTACTATATCCGCCATGCTCCATCCAATTACTTTCTTGTGCTTCCTCAGTACACTAAGCAGTTGTTCCTCTTGTTGAGAAGTGAGTTCTCATGCAATGATAACTGGAAACTTCTGATTATCCTCAAGATAAGCATACTTGAGGTGTAGAGGAAGGGGCTTCAATTCCAGTTTCTGCTCATGGCTAGGCTCTATATCATCTAGGGCTAGTGGTAATGGTAAGGTATCTTCATTATGTTCAGAGGGTGTCCCCACACTTGGACCTTTGCTCCATGTGCTTCTTTTCTACTTCTTCTTGGTGAACTTCGGCTATAGTTTCATCAATGATGTCGCACTAGAAGATAGAATGATCTTCCGGAGGGTGCTTCATAGCTTCATTTAAACTG
Source organism: Arachis ipaensis (assembly GCF_000816755.2). Taxonomy (NCBI): domain Eukaryota; kingdom Viridiplantae; phylum Streptophyta; class Magnoliopsida; order Fabales; family Fabaceae; genus Arachis; species Arachis ipaensis. The sequence goes on from NC_029790.2 coordinate 91,939,295, forward strand.
AAACTCACTGTTCTGCCATCTATTTCAAAGGAGTAAGTTCCTGAGAATGCATCTAGCTTGAACTTTGAAGTTTTCAGGAATGGTCTTTCAAGCAGGATTGATGATGGTTTTCCTGAGTCATTAGGGGGCATTTTTAGGATATAGAAGTCAGTGGGAAATGTGAGCCCCTTAATGCTCACTAATACATCTTCAGCAATTCCAATGGGAAATGTGAGCCCCTTTTATCTGCTAACACAAAACGAGCTGCCGACCTTTTTAAGGGAGGGAGCCTTAGAGTATCATATATAGACAATGGCATTATACTAACACACGCTCCTAAGTCACACATGCAATCAGAAAATATTACACCTCCAATGGTACAGTTTACCATACATGGACCTGGATCACTATATTTTTCAGGTATACCTCCCATTAAAGCAGATATAGAACTACCTAAAGGAATAGTTTCTAATTCATTAATTTTATCCTTATGAATGTATAAATCTTTCAGAAACTTTGTATATTTAGGTACTTGCTGAATAACATCAAAAAGGGGAACAGTTACCTCAACCTTTTTGAAAATTTCTACCATTTTGGGATCAAGTTCCATCTGCTTTCTGGACTTCTTTTCAAGGGTTGGGAATGGGATAGGGATGGCGCTACTTACAACTTCTGCATTCTTTGGTGCTCTATTCCTTGGCTGAGCTACTTCTTCTTCAACCTTGTCTTGTACTCCATCTTCCTCTTCAGCATCTTCCATTTCAGCATCTTCCACTTCTAATGAGTCTTCAATTGGGGCGTGTTCTATTGGGCTTGGCTCCTCCTGATTCCTTTCTGGCAGTGTGGTTTTAGACCTCAAAGTGATGGCAATGATGCCACCCTTGGGGTTAGGTAAGGGTTGAGAAGGAATTCCACTGGAGCTTAAAGGTTGGTTAGTGGAAGTAGGTAGTGAATCTATCCGGGTGGCGAGAGCTTATAAAGTGGCATTCAGACCATTTAGAGTAGAGTTCAGTGTAGTTTGCATGTCTTGTTATCCTTGTGTAAGAGAACGAATCATCTCATCATTTGATGAGGAAGTGGGATAAGTGATCTGTAGGACTTGTTGCTGGTTATGCTGGGGTCCTTGTGACTGTCTTAGGTGAGGAGCTCTGTAAGGTTGGTTCTGATTCTGCTGTTTGTTGTTGTTATTCCACCTCTGGTTTCCATTATTGTCTCTGCCTTCTCTGTTATAGTTGTCCCTCCAGCCATGGTTGAAATTATCTCTCCAACTTTGGTTATAGTTGTCCTGCCATCCTTGGTTATAGTTTTCACCTTGGTTGTAGTTGCCGCCTTGTTGATTGTATCCTTGATTCGGACGGTCATAGAAGTTATGAGTAGCTGCCACAGTGTTGTCTTCTTGTTAGAGCTGCAGGCATTCATCAGTATAATGACTATAATCAGCACATATGCCGCATACTCTTTGGGAAACTAGCTATTGGCTTTGTTGTGGTGGGAAAGGCTAAGCTTGTTGTTGTTGGTTCAACTGAATTTGCTTTAGTAGGTTGGTCATTTCACATATACTCTGTGTAAGAGCAGAAGTCTCAGTGCTAGAGGAAACTTCTGCAACAGCTTTTGAGTGGTTGCTCCTGTGCCTGTGATTCCTAGTAGACTTAGCTAAGTCGCTGATCAGTTGCCATGCTTCATCTGCGGTCTTGTACTTTTTCGCAGAACTATTACTAGCACCATCTAGTGTAGTTTTATCCCGAGGCTTCATGCCTTGAGTGAAATAGCTGATTAACACTAGCCTGTCAATCATGTGATGGGGCATGCGTCTAGAAGGTTCTTAAAGCGCTCCCAATACTCATAAAGAGTTTCTGATTCTCCTTGAACAATGCAGGAGATTGATAAACCCCATATTTAGGGTTTATCTTGTGTTGAATTTAGAGGGTTTTGTCAACTTTTCTCCCATTTATCCAATGAAATAGTATGGTTTTGTTGATTCTCCTTTAATTGTGCTTAAGAGTGAAAACATGCTTTTTAGATCCTTAATTGTTTAATCTTGATTTACCTTTGATTCCATTAGATGCCTTGATATGTTTGTTAAGTGATTTCAAATTTAGGACGCAAAGATTGGATCAAGGGAATGAAGAAAAAGCATGTAAAAATGGAGAACTCATGAAAAAATGAAGGAATCGCAAAAGCTGTCAAGCCGACCTCTTCACACTTAAACGATCATAACTTGCACTACAGAGGTCCAAATGATGCGGTTTTAATTGCGTTAGAAAGCTAACATCCAGGGCTTTGAAACGATATAAGATTTACCATAGTTACTATACGTATGGTGATTCGTTCATGCACGCGTCGTTGCTGCCATATGATCCACTTAAAGCAATACGTGGCCAGCGAATTCTAAAGCCTTGTGGGCCCAATCCAACTCATTTCTGATGCTATTTAAGCCAAGGATAGAAGGGGAATCAACATACTTTAGATACTTTTGATCATTAGTTTAGTTTAGAGTAATTTTGGAGGAAAAGTTAGTTTTTAGAGAGAGAAGCTCTCTCTTCTCTCTAGGATTAGGATTAGGTTTTAGATCTAGATTAGAATTCCTTAGATCTAGGTTTAATTCATGCTTTGATTTACTTTTCCTTTACAATTTCTTGTTCCTCTTCTCTTCTTCTCTCTAATTTTGTATTTCATTCTTGTAATTGCTCATTTTGTTGTTGATGCACTCTTTCTTCTTCTATTTTCCTTCAATGCAATTTGAGGTAATTCATTTAGATCTTGTTTTCTTTAATTGTTGTTGTTGATTTCTTACATTCAATTGTTGATAGATTTTGTTCTTGTTGATGATTTACTATGCTTTCCTTTTGTGCCTTCCAAGTGTTTGATAAAATGCTTGAGAAGATTTTAGAATAGATTTTCCTCCTCTTGGTTTTGGTAGAGTAATTAGTGACACTTGAGTTATCTAATTCCTTTGTTGATTGATAATTAGAAGTTGCTAATTGATTTGGATACCACTAACACTAGTCTTTCCCTTGGGAGTTGGCTAGGACTTGTGGAATCAAGTTGATTCATCCACTTGACTTTTCTCCATGGTTAGAGGTTAACTAAGTGGTAGCAATGGACAATTGTGGTCACAATTGAGGAGGATAATGAGGATAGGACTTCCAATTCTCATAACCTTGCCAAGATTTTTTCTTAGTTGTTAGTTTATTTCTTTTGCAATTTACATTCCTTGTTCCTTAACTCAAAAACCCCAAAACCATCCATAACCAATAACAAGAACACTTTATTATAATTCCTAGGGAGAACGACCCGAGGTTCAATACTTCGGTTTATAAATTTAGAGGTTTGTACTAGTGACAAACACAATTTTTGTATGAAAGGATATTTGTTGGTTTAGGAACTATACTTTACAACGAGATTTCATTTGTGAATTCTAAACTACACAAAAGTCCAATCATCAAAATGGCGCCGTTGCCGGGGAGTTGCAATGGTATTATGTTATTGGTTGTTGTATATATGTGAATATTGTACATAGCTTTGCTATTTGTAGGATTTTGTTTCGTTATTTCTAGTTAGTTTTTATTTCATATTTTCTTTTGTCACCTTGAATTCTCACTTTGGCTATGAGTTTGGTTCTCACTAAGTTGTAGGAAATGTGGACTTTAATAACAACATGTACCAAGGGTGGAACACTTCAAGATGGGAGGAACCTCAAGGAATTGATCACTCCTATTGGCAACACCCTCCGGACACTTATAGGTATAACCACCATCTTAATGCATGTCAATTTGATGGCTATGGTGACTCTTTTTGTGATAATCAAGTACCACCACCATAGGCGTATGAACCTTATCCTCAACATGACTATCAACCATGCTCACAAGACCGTTTTTGCCAAGCACCTTCTTATGATCCATATCCATCATATGACCAATCACCTATACCATATTCTCATAACCATTATGAGCAACAACCTTTAGAACCACCACAACCCTATCAAGATTACTACCATGAATCACCTCAATGCACACCATCTCCATACCCTTACCAAGAAGAACCACCTTCCTACTATGAACCCTCTCTCCAAAAATATGAACCTTCCTATCCACCCCAAGCTCAAATAGATGATTCTCTTACCTTGCTACTTCAAGGACAAGCGGATATGCAAAGGAACACCCTAGAGTTTGTGACTAATTTGACCAAGGTAGTGCATACTTTAGCCTACCAATGCTTGAACACTCAAGGTGCTTCCATAACTACATGTGAAGAATCAATTGAAGATCATAGCATGAAGGAGAGATTGGAAACCCTTGTGGGTGATGAAGGATGCCACTATGTGTTAGAACAATTGGAGGAGCTGGTGCGCAGAAATTATGATTACACTTTGATTATGTAAAATTTATTGCTCTTTCTTTCCCTGGCAATGGCGCCAAAAACATGTTGCCAATACCATGGTTCACAACTTCGCACAACTAACCAGCAAGTGCACTGGGTCGTCCAAGTAATACCTTACGTGAGTAAGGGTCGAATCCCACGGAGATTGTTGGTATGAAGCAAGCTATGGTCACCTTGTAAATCTCAGTCAGGCGGATATAAAATAGTAATGGGGCTTTCGAAATTAATTAATAAAATAGGGATAGAAATACTTATGTAAATCATTGGTGAGAATTTCAGATAAGCACATAGAGATGCTTTCGTTCCTCTGAACCTCTGCAAACTCTACCGTTAAAATTACATAAGTGAAAGGTCCAGGCATGGCCGAGATGGCCAGCCCTCAAAATGTGATCTAAGATAGTATACCACTGATTCACTTTATCCATTGAGGTTCAGAATGATTGGCATCTATAGGAACTCAGAGTTCAGATAGTGTTATTGATTCTCCTAGTTCAGTATGATGATTCTTGAACACAGCTATTTTATGAGTCTTGGCCGTGGCCCTAAGCACTTTGTTTTCCAGTATTACCACCGGATACATAAATGCCACAGACACATAATTGGGTGAACCTTTTCAGATTGTGACTCAGCTTTGCTAAAGTCCCCAATTAGAGGTGTCCAGGGTTCTTAAGCACACTCTTTTTTTTCTTTGGACCTTGACTTTAATTGCTCAGTCTCAAGTTTTCACTTCACACCTATACGCCACAAGCACATGGTTTGGGACAGCTTGGTTTAGCCGCTTAGGCCAGGATTTTATTCCTTTAGGCCCTCCTATCCACTGATGCTCAAAGCCTTGGGATCCTTTTTAATTGCCCTTGCCTTTTGGTTTTAAGGGTTATTGGCTTTTTGCTCTTGCCTCTTGGTTTTAAGAGCTTTTGACTTTTTCTGCTTGCCTTTTTCTTTTTTCTTTCTAATTTTTTCGCCTAATTTTTTTTTTCTGCAAACTTTGTTCTTTGCTGCTTTTTCTTGCTTCAAGAGTCATTTTTATGATTTTTCAGATTATCAAATAACATGTCTCCTTGTCATCATTCTTTTAAGATCCAACATATTTAACATTCATGAACAACAACTTCAAAGAGACATATGCACTGTTCAAGCATACATTCAGAAAACAAGAAGCATTGTCACCACATCAATATAATTTTGAACTCCACTTTGCAACTTGTTTCTGGCGCTGGACGCCAGAATTGGGCAGAGAGCTAGCGTTGAACGCCAGTTTGCATCAGCTAAACTTAGGTAAAGTATGGACTATTATACATTGCCGGAAAGCCCTGGATGTTTACTTTCCAACGCAATTGGAAGCGCGCCATGGCTTCCTCTCCATGGATGCAGAGAGAGATCCTTGAGTTGCAAACACAATGTTGTCCTTATTTAATTGAAGGATCAATTCTCCTCTGTCCACATCAATCACAGCTCTTGCTGTGGCTAGGAAAGGCCTTCCTAGGATGATGGTTTCATCCTCTTCCTTTCCAGTGTCTAGGACTATGAAATCAGCAGGGATGTAAAGGCCTTCAACCTTTACTAACACGTCCTCTACTTGTCCATAAGCTTGTTTTCTTGAATTATCTGCCATCTCTAATGAGATTTTAGCAGCTTGCACCCCATAGATTTCCAGTTTCTCTATTACAGAGAGAGGCATGAGGTTTATCCCTGAACCAAGATCACACAGAGCCTTAAAGATCATGGTGCATATGGTACAAGGTATTATGAACTTTCCAGGATCCTGTCTCTTCTGAGGCAATGTCAGTTGATCCTGATCACTTTGTTCATTGGTGAACAAGGGAGGTTCATCTTCCCAAGTCTCAATACCAAATAATTTGGCATTCAGCATCATGATTGCACCAAGGAACTTGGCAGTTTGCTCTTCAGTAACATCCTCATTCTCTTCAGAAGAGGAATACTCATCAGAGCTCATGAATGGCATAAGGAGGTTCAATGGAATATCTATGGTCTCCAGATGAATCTCAGATTCCTTCGGTTCCTCAGAGGGAAGCTCCTTATTGATCACTGGACGTCTCAGGGGGTCTTCCCCCTTGGGATTCACGTCCTCTCCTTCCCTTACAGGTTCGGCCATGGTGCTTACGTCAATGGCCTTGCACTCTCCTTTTGGATTCTCTTCTGTATTGCTTGGGAGAGTACTAGGAGGGATTTCAGTGATCCTTTTACTCAGCTGGCCCACTTGTGCTTCCAAATTTCTAATGGAAAACCTTGTTTCATTCATGAAACTCACAGTAGCCTTAGATAGATCAGAGACTAAATTTGCTAAGCTAGATGGATTCTGCTCAGAATTCTCTGTCTGTTGCTGAGTGGATGATGGAAAAGGCTTGCTATTGCTAAACCTGTTTCTTCCACCATTATTAAAGCCTTGTTGAGGCCTTTGATCCTTCCATGAGAGATTTGGATGATTTCTCCATGATGGGTTATAGGTATTTCCATAAGGTTCACCTAAGTAATTCACCTCTGCTATTGCAGGGTTTTCAGGATCATAAGCTTCTTCTGCATAAGAAGCCTCTTGAGTACTGTTGGATGCAGCTTACGTTTCATTCAGACTCTGAGAGATCATATTGACTTGCTGAGTCAATATTTTGTTCTGAGCCAATATGGCATTCAGAGTATCAACTTCAAGAACTCCTTTCTTCATAGGCGTCCCATTACTCACATGATTCCTCTCAGAAGTGTACATGAACTGGTTATTAGCAACCATGTCAATGAGTTCTTGAGCTTCTGCAGGCGTTTTCTTTAGGTGAATGGATCCACCTGCAGAAGTATCCAATGACATCTTTGATAGCTCAGATAAACCATCATAGAATATATCCAGGACGGTCCATTCTGAAAGCATGTCAGAAGGACACTTTTTGGTCAACTGTTTGTATCTTTCCCAAGCTTCATAGAGGGATTCACCATCTTTTTTTTTGAAGGTTTGAACATCCACTCTAAGCTTGCTCAGCTTTTGAGGAGGAAAGAACTTGGCTAAGAAAGCCGTGACCAGCTTATCCCAAGAGTTCAGGCTGTCTTTAGGTTGAGAGTCCAACCATATTCTAGCTCTGTCTCTTATAGCAAAAGGGAAAAGCATGAGCCTGTAGACTTCAGGATCTACTCCATTAGTCTTAACAGTATCACAGATCTGCAAGAATTCAGTTAAGAACTAAAAAGGATCTTCAGATGGAAGTCCATAAAACTTTCAGTTCTGCTGCATCAGAGAAACTAGCTGAGGTTTCAGCTCAAAATTGTTTGCTCCAATGGTAGGAATGGAGATGCTTCTTCCATGTAAATTGGAATTTGGTGCAGTAAAGTCACCAAGCATTCTCCTTGCATTATTATTATTTTCGGCTACCATCTCCTCTTCTTGTTCGAAAATTTCTGAAAGGTTATCTCTGGATTGTTGTATTTTAGCTTCTCTTAGTTTCCTTTTCAGAGTCCTTTCAGGTTCTGGATCTGCTTCAACAAGAATATTCTTGTCCTTGCTCCTGCTCATATGAAAAAGAGAGAATAGAAAAATAATAATAATAGGGGTCCTTTTTACCACAGTATAGAGGTCCCAGTGTGAGTAGAAGAAAAGAAGAAGAAGAAATTCGAACACAGATGGAAGAGGGGGTTCGAATTTGGGTGAGATGAAGTGTTAGTAGATGAATAAATAAATAGAAGGAGATGAGAGAGAAGGAGAATTTTCGAAAATAATTTTTGAAAAAGAGTTAGTGATTTTCGAAAATAGTTTTTGAAAAATTTAGTAATTTTTCGAAAATTTTAAAATCAAAAGTTAAAATAATTAGTTAATTAAAAAGAATTTTTTGAAAAAGAGGGAAGATATTTTCGAAAATTAGAGAGAGAGGGAGTTAGTTAGGTAGTTTTGAAGAGGATAAGAAACAAACAAAAAGTTAGTTAGTTAGTTGAAACAAATTTTGAAAAGATAAGAAGTTAGGAAGTTAGAAAAGATATTTTGAAATCAAATTTTTGAAAAAGATAAGATAAGAGTATGTTTTTGAAAAGATATGATTGAAATTAGTTTTTGAAAAAGATTTGATTTTTAAAATCTCAATTAATGACTTGATTCACAAGAAATCACAAGATATGATTCTAGAACTTAAAGTTTGAATCTTTCTTAACAAATAAGTAACAAACTTGAAATTTTTTGAATCAAAACATGAATTGATGATGTTATTTTCGAAAATTATGTAATAAAAATAAGAAAAAAAATTTTGAAAAATTTTTGGAATTTTCGAAAATAACTAAGAAATTTGAAAAAGATTTGATTTTTGAAAAAGATTTTGAAAAAGATAAGATTTTCAAATTGAAAATTTGATTTAACTCATAAGAAACAACTTGATTTTAAAACTTTTTGAAAAAGTCAAATCTAATTTTCGAAATTTTAAGAGAGAAAAAGGGAAAGATATTTTTTTTTTATTTTTGAATTTTTATGATGAGAGAGAAAAACATGAAAATTATGCAATGCATGAGAATTTTAGATCAAAACATGTGATGCATGCAAGAATGCTATGAATGTCAAGATGAACACCAAGAACACTATGAAGATCATGATGAACATCAAGAACATATTTTTGAAAAAGATTTTTTTTATGCAAAGGAAAACATGCAAGACACCAAACTTAAAATTCTTTAGAATTTAGACATGGCTTTACAGCCAGCCAGGCTTCACATGCTTCATGAAACACTAGAATTCATTCTTAAAAATTCTGAAGAAAAATATATTTTTGAAAACATTTTTATTTTAAAATTTTTTTTTTTCGAAAACAAAGGAGAAATTTTTGAAATATTTTTGAAAACTTTTTGAAAAGAAAACAAAAAGAAAGTTACCTAATCTGAGCAACAAGATGAACCGTCAGTTGTCCAAACTCGAACAATCCCCGGCAACGGCGCCAAAAACTTTGTGCGCAGAAATTGTGATTACACTTTGATTATGTAAAATTTATTGCTCTTTCTTTCCCTGGCAATGGCGCCAAAAACATGATGCCAATACCATGGTTCACAACTTCGCACAACTAACCAGCAAGTGCACTGGGTCATCCAAGTAATACCTTACGTGAGTAAGGGTCGAATCCCACGGAGATTGTTGGTATGAAGCAAGCTATGGTCACCTTGTAAATCTCAGTCAGGCGGATATAAAATAGTAATGGGGCTTTCGAAATTAATTAATAAAATAGGGATAGAAATACTTATGTAAATCATTGGTGAGAATTTCAGATAAGCGCATAGAGATGCTTTCGTACCTCTGAACCTCTGCTTTCCTGCTGTCTTCATCCAATCAGTCTTACTCCTTTCTATGGCTGGCTTTATGTAAGGATGTCACCGGTGCCAATGGCTACTTTCGATCTCTCTCTGTGAAAATGGTCCGATGCGCTGTCACTGCATGGCTAATCATCTTGGAGGGAATACCACAGACAAGGTTTAGACTTTCCGGATTCTCTTGAATGCCGCCATCATTCTAGCTTACACCACGAAGATTCCGATTAAGAGATCTAAGAGATACTCATTCAATCTAATGTAGAACGGAAGTGGTTGTCATGCACGTGTTCGTAGGAAATGATGATGATTGTCACGTTCATCACATTCAGATTGAAGTGCGAATGAATATCTTAGGAGCGAAATAAGATGAATTGAATATAAAAATAGTAGTACTTTGCATTAATCTTTGAGGAACAGCAGAGCTCCACACCTTAATCTATGGAGTGCAGAAACTCTACCGTTAAAATTACATAAGTGAAAGGTCCAGGCATGGCCGAGATGGCCAGCCCTCAAAATGTGATCTAAGATAGCATACCACTGATCAAAGATCTCTAATACAATAGTAAAAGGTCCTATTTATAATAAACTAGCTACTAGGGTTTACAAAAGTAAGTAATTGATGCATAAATCCACTTCCGGGGCCCACATGGTGTGTGCTTGGGCTGAGCTTGAGTGTTACATGTGTAGAGGTCATTTCTGGAGTTGAACGCCAGTTTTGGTGCCAGTTTGGGCGTTGAACTCCACTTTGCAACTTGTTTCTGGCGCTGGACGCCAGAATTGGGCAGAGAGCTGGCGTTGAACGCCGGTTTGCATCGTCTAAACTTAGGCAAAGTATGGACTATTATACATTTCTGGAAAGCCCTGGATGTCTACTTTCCAACGCAATTGGAAGCGCGCCATTTTGAGTTCTGTAGCGCCAGAAATTCCATTTTGAGTGCAGGGAGGTCAGAATCCAACAGCATCAGTAGTCCTTCTTCAACCTCTGAATCTGATTTTTGCTCAAGTCCCTCAATTTCAGCCAGAAAGTACCTGAAATCATAGAAAAATACACAAACTCATAGTAAAGTCCAGAAATGTGAATTTAACATAAAAACTAATGAAAACATCCCTAAAAGTAACTAGATCCTACTAAAAACATAATAAAAACAATGCCAAAAAGCGTATAAATTATCCGCTCATCAGGAGCCTATGACCGTTGAAGAAAAGGAAGAAGTGGTTGAAGATTTGAGAGATGTTGAAAGTCCATGGGAATGTAGCATCATAGAGCACTCTTCCAAGAAGCTTGATATGGATGTTGAGGAGGGTGCGCAACCTCCAACGCATATCATAGTGGGAGACTTAAAAGAGGTTTATCAAGAGATGGATTCAATCATGGAGGAATTTCAATCTATAATTGAATCCTCTCCCATTGGACATGAAGTTGAAATTATAGAAGAATGTGTACAACCTCCCATACCCTTAGTGAGCAATGAGAAAGAGAGTGAATCGAAAGAGAGCTACCAAGAGGAAAAAGTTGGCATGGTGTATATCGAAATTGAAGAATATGAAGAGGTTGATCAAGAGATGGATTCATTCATCAATGAATTCCTATCCAAAATTGAATCACCTCCCATTGGGCAAGATGAAGTTTGATAAACCCCATATTTAGGGTTTATCTTATGCTTCATCTAAGGCATTTTATCAACCTTTTCCCACATTTATTCAATGAAATAGCATGATTTTGTGATTCTTCCTTAAAGTGTGCTTAAGTGTGAAAACATGCTTTCTAAGTCTTTAATTTGCTAAATTTTAACTCACCTTTGATTCCACTTGATGCCTTGATTTGTTTGTTAAGTGATTTCAGGTTGAAAAGGCTGGGAATGGATCAAAGGAATGGAGAGAAAAGTATGCAAAGTAGAGAAATCATGGAAAAGCCAAAGATTTGAGAAATATCATCCACGCGCACGTGTGCTGTGCGCGTACGCGTCAGTGGCCGCACGTGATTTTTAAATAGAAAATGTGCTCAGCGATTTCTGAGAAGCTGTGGGGCCCAGTTGCAACCAACTTTGGCGCCAGAAGTGCTTTAAAAGACCAAGGGTTGAAGGGAATTGGGAACTTTTCATTCTTTTGTTCATTCACACACATTAGGATTAGTTTAGAGTTAGAGAGAGAAGCTCTTACTTCTCTCTAGGATTAGGAATTAGGATTAGGATTAGTTCTTAGATCTAGGTTTTCATTCATGCTTCCCTCTACTTTTGCTTCTTAATTCTTTGTTGTTGCAATTATCTTCTTCTATTCTTTTGTTGTAATTTCCTTTATGTTGCTTCTATATCTTGTTGTAGATCTACTTTTGCTCCTTCTCTTTTCTTTCAATTCAAGTTGAGGCAATTCATAATAATTGTGTTTCTTTTGATTGTTGGTGTTAATTTCTTGCATTAATTGTTGTTAGATTTTATTCTTGTTGTAGATTTCATATGATTCCTTTTATGCCTCTTATGTGTTTGATAAAATGATTCTTTTAGCTTTAGTGTAGATTTTGTTCCTCTTGGCCTAGGTAGAGTAATTAGTGATGCTTGAGTTATCTAATTCCTTTATTGATTGATAATTAGAAGTTGCTAATTGGTTTGGATACCACTAAAGCTAGTCTTTCCCTTGGGAGTTGGCTAGGACTTGTGGAATCAAGTTGATTCATCTACTTGACTTTCCTCCATGGTTAGAGGTTAACTAAGTGGTAGCAATGGATAATTTGTGGTCATAATTGAGGAGGATAACTAGGATAGGACTTCTAGTTCTCATATCTAGCCAAGAGCTTTGTTAGTTGTTAGTTTATTTTCTTTGCCATTTATATTTCTTGTCCAAATTCTCAAAAACCCCAAACATACTCCATAACCAATAACAGGAACACTTTATTGTAATTCCTAGGGAAAACGACCCGAGGTTCAATACTTCGGTTTATAGATTTTAGGGGTTTGTACTAGTGACAAACAAATTTTTGTATGAAAGGACTATTGTTGGTTTAGAAACTATATTGCAACGAGCTTTCAATTGTGAAATTCTAAACCACACTAAAGTCCAATCATCAAAGTTCTTGAAGACAACACCAAGCCAAGTGATAAAAGGGAAAAGGTTGAAATTGAGGAAGCTTGCGAAAAGGTGGAAACAACTAAAGAAGAGCCTAAAGAAGTAGACCTTGCATTGTCTAAGTGTGGAGAGGTCTCCCTCCCCAAGTCACCATCCAACACAACATTCAAGTGGGTAAAATTCTTATCCCTAAGCTTTGCTTTCTCACTTGAATATGGGTTAATTGAAAATGATGGTCAACTTAGAACTCTTTGTGGAATTAAGAGTAAAAGGGAGTTGTGTAGTGGTTGGAGGTTTGGAATTAGGCTCATCAAGGACAAAACCTCAAAGTATAGGGACTATGATTGGATGAATGCTACTTTACATGGGTCTAGGAAGAAGACTTGGTGTGCTCAAGAGAATTCTACTTGTTCTACTTGTCAACCGCCCGAACGGAGAATTCATGGAAATCAACTTGAAGACGGGTGCGAAAATAAGATATGGGATCCCGGATCAAAGCATGAAGACCAACTAAGGGAGCTCATATCTTGGGTGGAACTCCATCCAAACTTGGTGAAGATGGTTGGAACCTCTGTCAACCGTTTGAGGAGCAAGGATCCTTGGAGATTCAAGGATGAGTACAAGCATAAGCCACCATGACAAGAGTTTTCCAAAATGTCCAACTTAAGGACTTAAACTAAAAGTGCTTGATGGGAGACACCCCACCATGGTAAACTCTTTTCGCTCCCCTGTAGCCTTGATTAATAAGTGATTTGAGTTGCCATTATAGGTAGTTTTTTTTCTTCTCACATATAGTTGTCTTAATAATTTGGTTGTTAGTTACTTGTGATGCAAGTTTCCTTGTTTATATTTGAAAACTCTTCAACAACAAAAAAGAATTTTATAATTTTGTATTTGTAGTTGATTTTGGAGTTGTAGGTAGTGTTAGGGAGATTTTAGGTTGTTTTTAGTATTTCTTTAAAAAAAAAAGTCAAGGACAGCGTGCGTACGCGTCCATACGCATATTCAGGTCCATACTTTTTCCAGAGAGTTGGGCCAATCTCGCGCAAAAGCTGGGCCAATTGCACAACCGCGTGTACGCGTACGCGCACTGTGTGCTTACGCATCGATGTCCTTACTTTGCATATGCGCGCCGATTCGCTAAAGTGGTTTCCAGGCCAATGACCTGAGAGTTGTGCCAGCTCTGGGCCAGCACTATGCCTTTGGCCCAACCTCACCCACGCGTACGCGCCCTTCGGCCAGAATGCACATCTGCGCGAAAGCGTGCATGGCGCCAGTAAAAAAAGAGTTTTTTTCCTTCTTCCATTTTCTTTTGTTTATCGTATTCGTATACTCCTATTCTTTGCATTTCAATTTTGTTTTTATAGCCCGTTTTCATTTTTTTCATAAATTTCTCATTTTAATAATGGTGTTTAACTTCTCTTACTCAATTGTTGAGAATTTCTTGGTTAATCTTGGTGCTTATAGATTTGTTTGATATTGATGGGTAATAAAACTTCTAATTCAATGCCTAACCTTTGATGATCCTTGTACTCTTTGTGCATTGATATGACCTCATATTGTCTTTCATGACCCACTCTTTCTTGTTTGAACTTGATGCTCAATATGCTCTTCATGCTTTGATTTTACTCTTGCATCAAGTATTAGTTGATATGCCCTGTGCTTATATTGCTTTCTCACTCACATGCGTAGCTAACATGCAGTGATAACCCTACTCTTAGTTGGCATTAGCCCCCGCCTATATTCTACTTGCTTTGATATCTTTGATGTAGGCTTAATTATCCTTCTTTCTCTTTCCTTTTAGGTTCGCCACCAAGAAAGGAGGAAAAGGAAAAGCTTTTAAATGGGGCAACGACCAAGTCATCCGCACAACCTTTCAAAGAAGCTCATCAATTGTAGCAACCCATCCACCTTGCTCTTCTTTGCATGCACTGAGGACGGTGCAATCTTCAAGTGTGGGGAGGTCGTTCGACCGATCTCCATGGGTAACAATTTCCTTTTCAACACCAATTTTTTTATTTTCTTCATTAGATAGTTGTTGCATTGCATGATAGGTTGCATGTTAGTTAGAATTTGTACATATTTCACCACTTCTTTCTTATTAAGACCACTTGGTTAGAGTGATGATTTCTTTCCCAAGAAACTATTTTAGGGCATCTCTTACCAGTTTGAAAAATTTTGGTTGAACTTGCTTGAAAGAATTTATTTTGGAACATGGTTTTTGAGCTAAGAACACAAGCTTGTGAGATTTGAGCCTAATGGTGTGGTTACATCTTATAACCACTTATTTTCCCTTCTTGTATGCATTGTTCTCTTTCTATGATTGTAATCTTTGATTTGTTTGATTCTTTATGTCCATTATTTTGTGTATTCATGCATTTATATGATTGAGGCCATCATTTCATTTAGCTCACTTACCCAAATGGCCTTACCTTTTATCATCCATTGTTAGCCAATTTGAGCCTACACTTAACCCACTTGTTCTTAATTTAGCACATTACAAGCCTTAAAGAGGAAAACAATAAAAGTCCTTAATTTGGATCTTTGATTAGCTTAGGCTAGTGTGTGTGTGTGTCATTTAAGTGTGGGAAATCTTGGGACATTGGGTGAATAAAAGGGTAGTTTTGTATTTTTGTTGTAAATATTAGAAATTGGGTACATGCTCATGTGTAATGAATGTAAAACCTTATGCATTGATGATCTTGTATATAGAAAGAAAAATGAGGAAAAGAAAAAAAATAATATGGAAAAGAAAAGAAAAAAATAGAAAAAGAAAGAAACAAAGAAAAAGAAAGAAATAAAAGGGGACAAAAATGCCCCAAAGTAAAGCTCAATAAGGGTCAATGCATAAGTGTTGTGAAATGAAAAGGAATGTATGAGTATGTTAAAAAGTGAAAAATGGATAGTTAGGATAGCTTTGAAATTGTATAGGATGTCATAGGCTAGGTGGGAAGTCTAAGCTTATCAAAGATTCAAATTTCAAGCTCACTTAACCAAATACGCATCCTTACCTTGACCCTAGCCCCATTACAACCAAAAGAAAAGACCTCATGATACTTGTATGCATGCATGAGATATATGTTGATTGTTAGAAGAAAAATAAATCTTAGAAAGCATGATTAGGGGAGAATTGAGAGAATCAACCCTACACACTTGAGCGACTAGAGTGCAAACACTTCCGGTGAGGGTTTGATGCTCAATTCCTTGATTCCCGGCTTTCATGAGCATTCTTCTTGCAAGTCTACTTGAACTTCATTTTGATATTTAAATTGGTAGGATTCATGAGTCATCATGGGACCTTAGCCCTACTTGTGCATGTATGTCTTGGAGATTGATTTATTTTTAACTAAGTAGGTAGAATCATTTTGCATTTAGTTACATTCATGTAGATAGTTGCATATAGGTAGGATGCATTTAGTTAGACCTCATTGAATAAATGTTGATATCCTTTGCTTTCTCTTGGTTTAAGCATGAGGACATGCTTGGTTTAAGTGTGGGGAGGTTGATAAACCCCATATTTAGAATTTATCTTGTGTTAAATTTAGAGGGTTTTGTCAACTTTTATCCCACTTATCCAATGAAATAGCATGGTTTTGTTGATTCTCCTTTAATTGTGCTTAAGAGTGAAAACATGCTTTTTAGGTCCTTAATTGTTTAATCCTGATTTACCTTTGATTCCATTCGATGCCTTGATATGTTGGTTAAGTGATTTCAGATTTAGGAGGCAAAGATTGGATCAAGGGAATGAAGAAAAAGCTTGTAAAAATGGAGAACTCATGAAGAAATGAAGGAATCGCAAAAGCTGTCAAGCCGACCTCTTCGCACTTAAACGACCATAACTTGAGCTACAGAGGTTCAAATGATGCAGTTCTAGTTGTGTTGGAAAGCTAACATCCGGAGCTTCGAAACGATATAAGATTTGCCATAGTTGCTACACGTATGGTGACACGTACGTGCATTGTACATGCACGCGTCGTTGCTGCCATATGATCCACTTAAAGCAATACATGGCCAGTGAATTCTAAAGCCTTGTGGGCCCAATCCAACTCATTTATGATACTATTTAAGCCAAGGATTTAAGGGAAATCAACATACTTTAGATACTTTTGATCATTAGTTTAGTTTAGAGTAGTTTTGGAGGGAAAGTTAGTTTTTAGAGAGAGAAGCTCTCTCTTCTCTCTAGGATTAGGATTAGGTTTTAGATCTAGATTAGAATTCCTTAAATTTAGGTTTAATTCAGGCTTTGATTTACTTTTCCTTTACAATTTCTTGTTCCTCTAGTCTTCCTCTCTCTAATTTTGTATTTCATTCTTGTAATTGCTCATTTTGTTGTTGATGCACTCTTTCTTCTTCTATTTTCCTTCAATGCAATTTGAGGTAATTCATTTAGATCTTGTTTTCTTTAATTGTTGTTGTTGATTTCTTACATTCAATTGTTGTTAGATTTTGTTCTTGTTGTTGATTTACTATGCTTTCCTTTTGTGCCTTCCAAGTGTTTGATAAAATGCTTGAGAAGATGTTAGAATAGATTTTCCTCCTCTTGGCTTTGGTAGAGTAATTAGTGATGCTTGAGTTATCTAATTCCTTTGTTGATTGATAATTAGAAGTTTCTAATTGATTTGGATACCACTAACGCTAGTCTTTCCCTTGGAAGTTGGCTAGAACTTGTTGAATCAAGTTGATTCATCCACTTGACTTTCCTCCATGGTTAGAGGTTAACTAAATGGTAGCAATGGACAATTGTGGTCACAATTGAGGAGGATAATGAGGATAGAACTTCCAATTCTCATAACCTTGCCAAGAGTTTTTCTTAGTTGTTAGTTTATTTCTTTTGCAATTTACATTCCTTGTTCCTTAACTCAAGAACCCCAAAACCATCCATAACCAATAACAAGAACACTTTATTGTAATTCCTAGGGAGAACGACCCGACGTTCAATACTTCGGTTAATAAATTTAGGGGTTTGTACTAGTGACAAGCATAATTTTTGTATGAAAGGATATTTGTTGGTTTAGGAACTATACTTTACAACGAGATTTCATTTGTAAATTCTAAACCACACAAAAGTCCAATCATCAGAGATCTCTTTCCTCAGTCTGTCTGTAACTTCAGCTGGAAAGTATTTTCTAAAAATTCTCTCCTGAGCATATCCCAGTTGGTAACAGTTGCTTCAGATTGGGAGTAGTACCACTCCCTCGCCTTTCCCTCAAGAGAAAATGGGAAGGCAGTTAACAGAATAGAAGTTTCATTTGCACCATGACACCTAACAGTAGAACATGCTGTCTGAAAATCCTTGAGGTGCTTGATAGGCTCCTGAGCAGGTAAGCCATGAAACTTGGGCATCAAGTTGATTAATGTAGTCTTCAGCTCAAAATATACAGCTAGAGTTGGATGATGCACTTGATATGGCTGTAGTGTAAAATCTAGGGCTCCAGCTTCCTGGAGAGTAATCCTCCAAGGTGCTACCATGTTATCTGCACGTGAATCAACTAAATCAGTAGTAAAGGAGCTTGTTTCGCTCCCAGATGGCAGTTCAGATTCGCCCTCAAATGAGATTGGTGAATCGATACCAATCACTTCACCACCCTCTGAGGCTAACCTGCGTCGAGCTCGCCTAATACGTGAAAGAGTTCTTTCAATTTCAGGATCAAATGCAGCTAAGCTCGGATCAGGCAGTGAACGCGTCATTCAATGAAAGAAACATATATCTCATGGTAAATAAATAAAAATAAAATATGCAATTAAAAATAAAAATATGTACACTAATTAATAATTTAGCACACAATTGCAACTCCCCGGCAACGGCGCCAAAAACTGGTGCATGGCAGAAGTTAGGCCAATTAAGAGATTGTAATATAAGAACAGCGTTGCAAGTATAGCTCTTAACCAGCTAAAATCTGCCTCACCAATTTAGAAAGGTGTCACAAAAATTAGAATAAAAATACTGGGAGTATGAGTCCCAGGTCGTCTCCCAACGAGTTGCAAGAAAGGATGCTAATTTATTAATCAGGGTTTTCAAGAGAGTTTAAGTTTGGATAATGAGCAGTTAAATAATTATAAATTAAAGCAATAAAAACTAAGAATGATTATTAATAATCTAGATAAAAAGCTTTGACTGGGGAATGATTAATCGGAAGTTCTATCCTTGTTGGGATCTCTTAAGTGTAGTATTAAAAAGGTTGTTGTTTTCACTTAGTTAACCCTTACTAAATAAAGGAAAGTCAAGTGATTGAGCTAACTCTTATTCGCAAATCCTAGTCCTCTCCCTTGAGAAGGTCTAGCATTAGTAAATACAGAACTAGCCAACAACTTCCAGTTTAATCAACACTTAAGCCTTCCAACTCAAGTGTCTCCTTTTAATCAACCCCTATGTCAAGTATGGAGTCTACTCCATTGACATGAATAAAACGCTCATAAAAATATAAAAAGAAGACTGGTGCACGAAATTGTGATCATCAACAATGGCACCAAAGACTTGGAGCTCTCAAACGTGAATCACACTTAGTCACAATTCCGCACAGCTAACCAGCAAGTGCACTGGGTCGTCTAAGTAATACCTTACATGAGTAAGGGTCGATCCCATGGAGATTGTCGGCTTGAAGCAAGCTATGGTCATCTTGTAAATCTCAGTCAGGCAGATTCAAATTGTTATGGAGGATTGATAATTAAAAGATGAATAAAACATAAAATAAAGATAGAGATACTTATGTAATTCATTGGTGAGAATTTTAGATAAGCGTATGAAGATGCTTTGTTCCTCCTAAACTTCTGCTATCCTATTGCCTTCATCCAATCATTCATACTCCCTTCCATGGCAAGCTTTATGTTGGGCATCACCGTTGTCAATGGCTACTTCCCGTCCTCTCAGTGAAAATGTTCCAAATGCGCTGTCACCGCACGGCTAATCATCTGTCGGTTCTCGATCATGTTGGAATAGGATCCATTGATCCTTTTGCGTCTGTCACACACCCAACAATCGCGAGTTTGAAGCTCGTCACAGTCATCCCTTCCCAGATCCTACTCGGAATACCACAGACAAGGTTTAGACTTTCTGGATCTCAAGAATGACCGCCAATAATTCTAGCCTATACCACGAAGGTTCCGAACTTAGATTAGAAACCCAAGAGATACGCATTCAAGCCATTGCTAGTAGAACAGAGGTGGTTGTCAGGCACATATTCATAGGTGAGAATGATGATGAGTGTCACGGATCATCACATTCATCAAGTTGAAGAACGAATGAATATCTTAGAGAAGAAGTAGGCGTGAATTGAATAGAAAAATAGTAGTACTTTGCATTAATTCATGAAGAACAGCAGAGCTCCACACCTTAATCTATGGTGTGTAGAAACTCTACCGTTGAAAATACATAAGAACAAAGTTCAGGCATGGCCGTGAGGCCAGTCTCCCAAACCGTGATCAAGTATATCAAAGTATGAAAATACAATAGCAAAAGGTCCTATTTATAGAGAACTAGTAACCTAGGGTTTACAGAAATAGGTAATTAATGCAGAAATCTTCTTCTGGGCCCACTTGGTGTGTGCTTGTGCTGAGCATTGAAGCTTCCATGTGTAGAGACTTTTCTTGGAGTTAAACGCCAGTTTTTGTGCCAGTTTGGGCGTTTAACTCCAGCTTTTATGCCAGTTCTGGCGTTTTGACGCCAGAATTTCTATGCTGACTTGGAACGCCAGTTTGGGCCATCAAATCTTGGGCAAAGTATGGACTATTATATTTTTCTGGAAAGCCCAGGATGTATACTTTCCAACGCAATTGAGAGCGCGCCAATTGGGCTTCTATAGCTCCAAAAAATTCACTTCGAGTGCAGGGAGGTCAGAATCCAACAGCATCTGCACTCCTTTTTTAGCCTCTGAATCAGATTTTTGCTCAGGCCCCTCAATTTCAGCCAGAAAATACCTGAAATCACAGAAAAATACACAAACTCATAGTAAAGTTCAGAAATGTGATTTTTATTTAAAAACTAATAAAAACATAATAAAAACTAACTAAAATATACTAAAAACATACTAAAAACAATGCCAAAAAGCGTATAAATTATCCGCTCATTACAACACCAAACTTAAATTGTTGCTTGTCCCCAAGCAACTAAAAATCAAATAGGATAAAAAGAGTAGAATGTACAATGAATTCCAAAAACATCTATGAAGATCAGTATTAATTAGATGAGCGGGGCTTTTAGCTTTTTGCTTCTGAACAGTTTTGGCATCTCACTTTATCCCTTGAAGTTCAGAATGATTGGCATCTATAGGAACTCAGAATTCAGATAGTGCTATTGATTCTCCTAGTTCAGTATGTTGATTCTTGAACACAGCTACTTTATGAGTCTTGGCCGTGGCCCTAAGCACTTTGTTTTCCAGTATTACCACCGGATACATAAATGCCACAAACACATAACTGGGTGAACCTTTTCAGATTGTGACTCAGCTTTGCTAGAGTCCCCAATTAGAGGTGTCCAGGGTTCTTAAGCACACTCTTTTTGTTTTGGACCATGACTTTAACCGCTCAGTCTCAAGTTTTCACTTGACACCTTCACGCTATAAGCACATGGTTAGGGACAGCTTGGTTTAGCCGTTTAGGCCAGGATTTTATTCCTGTGGGACCTCCTATCCACTGATGCTCAAAGCCTTGGATCCTTTTTATTTTACCCTTGCCTTTTGGTTTAAAGGGCTATTGGCTTTTTCTGCTTGCTTTTTCTTTTTTTTTTCTTTCTCTCTTTTTTTTTCTGCAAGCTTTTCACTGCTTTTTCTTGCTTCAAGAATCAATTTTATAATTTTTTAGATTATCAAATAACATTTATCCTTTTCCCATCATTCTTTCAAGAGCCAACAATTTTAACATTCATAAACAACAAATTCAAAAATATGCACTGTTCAAGCATTTATTCAGAAAAACAATAGTATTGCCACCACATCAAAATAATTAAACTGTTTTAAAATTTGAAATTCATGTACTTCTTTTTCCTTTTCAATTAAAAACATTTTCCATTTAAGAAAGGTGATGGATTTATTTTCATAGCTTTAAGGCATAGACACTTAGACACTAATGATCATGTAATAAAGACACAAACATAAATAAACATAAAGCATAAAAATTCGAAAAACAGAAAATAAAGAACAAGGAAATTAAAGAACGGGTCCACCTTAGTGATGGTGGCTTGTTCTTCCTCTTGAAGATCTTATGGAGTGCTTGAGCTCCTCAATGTCTCTTCCTTGCCTTTGTTGCTCCTCTCTCATAACTCTTTGGTCCTCTCTAATTTCATGGAGGAGGATAGAATGCTCTTGGTGCTCCACCCTTAGTTGTCCCATATTGGAACTCAATTCTCCTAGGGAGGTGTTAATTTGCTCCCAATAGTTTTGTGGAGGAAAATGCAACCCTTGAGGCATCTCAGGGATTTTATGATGAGGATTTTCCTCATGCTTTTATCCATGAGTGGGATCTTTTGTTTACTCCATCCTTTTCTTAGTGATGGGCTTGTCCTCATCAATGAGGATGTCTTCCTCTATATCAATTCCAGCCGAATTGCAAAGGTGACAAATGAGATGAGGGAAGGCTAACCTTACCAAAGTGGAGGACTTGTCCGCCACCTTGTAGAGTTCTTGGGATATAACCTCATGAACTTCTACTTCCTCTCCAATCATGATGCTATGGATCATGATCGCCCGGTCTATAGTAACTTCAGACCAGTTGCTAGTGGGAATGATTGAGCGTTGGATGAACTCCAATCATCCCCTAGCCACGGGCTTGAGGTCATGCCTTCTTAGTTGAACCGGCTTCCCTCTTGAATCTTTCTTCCATTGAGCGCCCTCTTCATAAATGTCTTTGAGGATTTGGTCCAACCTTTGATCAAAGTTGACCCTTCTAGTATAGGGGTGTGCATCTCCTTGCATCATTGGCAAGTTGAATGCCAACCTTACATTCTCCGGACTAAAATCTAAGCATTTCCCCCGAACCATTGTAAGCTAATTCTTTGGGTCCGTGTTCACACTTTGATCATGGTTCTTGTTGATTCATGCATTGGCATAGAACTCTTGAACCATTAAGATTCCGACTTGTTGAATGGGGTTGGTGAGAACTTTCCAACCTCTTCTTCGAATCTCATGTCGGATCTCCAGATATTCACCCTTTTTGAGTTTGTAAGGGACCTCGGGGATCACCTTCTTCTTGACCACAACTTCATAGAAGTGATCTTGATGCACCCTTGAGATGAATCTCTCCATCTCCCATGACTCGGAGGTGGAAGCTTTTGCCTTCCCTTTCCTCTTTCTAGAGGTTTCTCTGGCCTTAGGTGCCATAAATGGTTATGGAAAAACAAAAAGCAATGCTTTTACCACACCAAACTTAGAAGTGTTGCTCGTCTTCGAGCAAAAGAAGAAAGAAGAGAGTAGAAGAAGAAGAGATAGAAGAGATGGAGGGGGCTTAGTATTTCGGCCAAGGGGGAGAAGTAGTGTGTATGTTGTGTAAAAATGAAGGAGTGAAGATGGGTTTATATAGGAGTGGAGAGGGGGGTATGGTTCAGCCATTATTGGGTGGGTTTGGGAGGGAAAGTGGTTTGAATTTGAATGGTGAGGTAGGTGGGTTTTATGAAGGATGGATGTGAGTGGTGAAGAGAATGGTGGGATTTGATAGGTGAGGGGTTTTTGGGGAAGAGGTATTGAGGTGATTGGTGAATGGGTGAAGAAGAGAGAGAGAGGTGGGGTAGGTGGGGATCCTGTGGGATCCACAGATCCTGAGGTGTCAAGGATTTTTCATCCCTATACCAAGTGGCGTGCAAAACGCCCTTTTCTGCCAATCCTGGCATTAAACGCCAGGTTGCTGCCCATTTCTAGCGTTTAACGCCAGCTTCTTGCCCTTTTCTGGCGTTAAACGCCAGTCTGGTGCCCATTTCTGGCGTTAAATGCTAGTAAGCTTCTCCTCTAGGGTGTTCTGTTTTTCATTCTATTTTTTAGTTTATTTTTGCTTTTTCAATTGTTTTTGTGACTTCACATGATCATCAACCTACAGAAAACATAAAATAACAAAAGAAAATAGAAATTTAACATAGATAATTAAAGATTGGGTTACCTCCCAACAAGCACTTCTTTAATGTCAATAGCTTGACAGTGGGCTCTCATGGAGCCTCACAGATGTTCAGAGCATGGCCTCCCAACACCAAACTTAGAGTTTGAATTCGGGGATTTTGTTTGACTCTGTATTGAGAGAAGCTTTTCATGCTTCTTCTCCATGATTACAGAGGGAGATCCTTGAGCTTTAAACACAAGGGAGTCCTCATTCACTTGAAGGACCAATTCTCCTCTGTCAACATCAATCACAGCTTTTACTGTGGCTAGGAAGGGTCTGCCAAGGATGATGGATTCATCCATACACTTCCCAGTCTCTAAGATTATGAAATCAGCAGGGATGTAATGGTCTTCAACCTTTACCAAGACATCCTCTACAAGTCCATAAGCTTGTTTCCTTGAGTTGTCTGCCATGTCTAATGATATTCTTGCAGCTTGTACCTCAAAAATTCCCAGTTTCTCCATTACAGAGAGAGGCATGAGGTTTATGCTTGACCCTAGGTCACACAGAGCCTTTTCAAAGGTCATGGTGCCTATGGTGCAAGGTATTGAGAACTTTCCAGGATTTTGTCTCTTCAGAGATAATCTCTGCTTAGTCAAGTCATCCAGTTCTTTAGTGAGCAAGGGGGGTTCATCCTCCCAAGTCTCATTACCAAATAACTTGGCATTTAGCTTCATGATTGCTCCAAGGTACTTAGCAACTTGCTCTTCAGTAATATCTTCATCCTCTTCAGAGGAAGAATACTCATCAGAGCTCATGAATGGAAAAAGTAAATTCAATGGAATCTCAATGGTCTCTGTATGAGCCTCAGATTCCCATGGTTCCTCCTTAGGGAACTCCATGGAGGCCAGTGGACGTCCATTGAGGTCTTCCTTAGTGGAAATCTTTGCCTCTTCCTCCTCTCCAGGTTCGGCCGTGTGGGGTATGTTGATGGCCTTGTACTCTCCTTTTGGATTCTCTTCTGTATTGCTTGGAAGAGTACTAGGAGGGAGTTCAGTAACTTTCTTGCTCAGCTGACCCACTTGTGCCTCCAAATTTCTAATGGAGGACCTTGTTTCAGTCATGAAACTTTGAGTGGTTTTAATTAGATCAGAGACTATGGTTGCTAAGTCAGAATGGCTTTGCTTAGAATTCTCTGTCTGTTGCTGAGAAGATGATGGAAAAGGCTTACTATTGCTAAACCTATTTCTTCCACCATTATTGTTGTTGAAACCTTGTTGAGGCCTCTGTTGGTCCTTCCATGAGAGGTTTGGATAATTCCTCCATGAAGGATTATAGGTGTTTCCATAGGGTTCTCCCATGTAATTCACCTCTTCCATTGCTGGGTTCTCAAGATCATAAGCTTCTTCTTCAGATGAAGCTTCTTTGGTACTGCCTGTTGCTGCTTGCATTCTAGACAGATTCTGAGAAATCATATTGACTTGTTGAATCAATATTTTGTTCTGAGCCAGTATGGCATTCAGAGTATCAATCTCAAGAACTCCTTTCTTCTTATTTGTCCCATTATTCACAGGATTCCTTTCAGAGGTGTACATGAATTAGTTATTTGCAACCATTTCAATGAGTTCCTGAGCTTCTGTAGGCGTCTTCTTCAGATGAAGAGATCCCCCAGCAGAGCTATCTAATGACATCTTGGACAGTTCAGACAGACCATCATAGAAGATACCTATGATGCTCCATTCTGAAAGCATATCAGAAGGACACCTTCTGATCAATTGCTTATATCTTTCCCAGGCTTCATAGAGGGATTCACCTTCCTTCTGTCTGAAGGTTTGGACTTTCACTTTAAGCTCGCTCAATTTTTGAGGTGGAAAGGACTTTGCCAAGAAGGCATTAACTAGCTTTTCCCAAGAGTTCAGGCTTTCTTTAGGTTGTGAATCCAACCATGTTCTAGCTCTGTCTCTTACAGCAAAGGGAAAAAGCATAAGCTTGTAGACCTCGGGATCAACCCCATTGGTCTTGACAGTATCACAGATTTGCAAGAATTCAGCTAAGAACTAATGAGGATCTTTCAATGGAAGTCCATGAAACTTGCAATTCTGTTGCATCAGAGAGACTAATTGAGGCTTAAGCTCAAAGTTGTTTGCTCCAATGGCAGGGATTGAGATGCTTCTCCCATAGAAGTCAGGAGTAGGTGCAGTAAAGTCACCAAGCACCTTCCTTGCATTGTTGGCATTGTTGTTGTTTTCGGCTGCCATGTCTTCTTCTTGTTTGAAAAGATCTGTTAGGTCCTCTATAGAGAGTTGTACTTTAGCTTCTCTTAGCTTTCAGGTTCAGGATCAGCTTCAACAAGAATGCCTTTGTCCTTGCTTCTGCTCATATGAAAAGAGAAGAAGAAAGTATGGAATCCTCTATGTTACAGTATAGAGATTCCTTGAAGTGTCAGAGGAAAAGAAGAATAGAAGGAGAAGGTAGAAAGAGAAGAATTCGAACTTATCAAGAGGGATAAAGTTCAAATTATTGATAGTGGAGGAGTGTTAGTCCTTTAAATAGAAGGATGTGAGAAGAGGGGAAGAATTTTCGAAATTAAAGTAAAAGATTTTGAAATAATTAAAAGAAATTTTGAAAATTTGATTGATGATTTTCGAGAATTAAAGTTGGGAAAGAAATTAAGTGATTTTTGAAAAAGATTTTTGAAATTAGAAATCAAAAAGATATGATTAAAAATTATTTTGAAAAAAATGTGATTAAGAAGATATGATTGAAAAGATATGGTTTTAAAAAGATATGATTGAAAGGATATAATTGAAAAACAATTTAAAAATATTTGATTTTAAAATTAATGACTTGGCAAACAAGAAATTTAAAAGATGTGATTCATATATTAAACCTTTCTTAACAAGAAAGCAACATACTTGAAATTTTTTAATCAAATCATTAATTGTTAGCAAGTATTTTCGAAAATAGTAAAAAAAATGGAAAGAAATTTATTTTGAAAAGATATGATTGAAAAGATATGATTGAAAAAGATTTGATTTTGAAAACTTATGAAAACTTGAAAAAAAATTTGAATTAAAAACAAAATCTTCCCTCTTATGTCATCCTGGCGTTAAACGCCCAGAATGGTATCCATTCTGGCGTTTAACGCCCAAAATGCTACCCTTTTGGGCGTTTAACGCCCAGCCAGGTACCCTGGCTGGCGTTTAAATGCCAGTTTTCCTTCTTCACTGGGCGTTTTGAACGCCCAGCTTTTTCTGTGTAATTCCTCTGCTACATGTTCTGAATCTTCAATTCTCTGTATTATTGACTTGAAAAGACATAATTTTGAAAACTTTTTGGATTTTTAATGATGAAGAACAATCAAAATGCAATTAAACATGGAAAACTAAGATCAAATACATAATGCATGCAAGGCACCAAACTTAGAAGTTTGTATACTAAGGACTATAACAATTTGAAAAATGCATGTGAGAAACAACTAAACACACAAAACAAGAGAATTTAAGGATTAGAGCAAGGAAATCATCAAGAACATCTTGAAGATCAATGACGAACAATGCATGTAATTTTCGAAAATTAGAAGAATAAAGACATGCAATTGACACCAAATTTAAAATTAGACACTAGATTTAAACAAGAAATATAGAATATTTTTTATTTTTATGGTTTTATAAATTTTTTTTTGTGATTTTTCAAAGAAAGCTCTGGTCCAAAACACTAGACATGGCCAATGGCCAGCCAAGCTTTAGCAGATCATTGCTCACAACAGCAAAATTGATAGAAATCAACAAGCTCTTGTGATGATAAGTTAAAACCTCGGTCCAAAAGATTAGACATGGCTTCACAGCCAGCCAGACTTCAACAGATCATCATGAAACTCTAGAAGTCATTCTTAAAAACTCTGAAGAACAGAAATAAAAAATTTTTGTATTTTTTAAAAAAATTTTTATTTTCGAATAAAAAGTAAAATTACCTAATCTAAGCAACAAGATGAACCGTCAGTTGTCCAAACTCGAACAATCCCCGGCAACGGCGCCAAAAACTTGGTGCACGAAATTGTGATCATCAACAATGGCGCCAAAGACTTGGAGCTCTCAAACGTGAATCACACTTAGTCACAATTCCGCACAACTAACCAGCAAGTGCACTGGGTCGTCCAAGTAATACCTTACGTGAGTAAGGGTCGATCCCACGGAGATTGTCGGCTTGAAGCAAGCTATGATCATCTTGTAAATCTCAGTCAGGCAGATTCAAATGGTTATGGAGGATTGATAATTAAAAGATGAATAAAACATAAAATAAAGATAGAGATACTTATGTAATTCATTAGTGAGAATTTCAGATAAGCGTATGAAGATGCTTTGTTCCTCCTAAACTTCTGCTTTCCTATTGCCTTCATCCAATCATTCATACTCCCTTTCATGGCAAGCTTTATGTTGGGCATCACTGTTGTCAATGGCTACTTCCTATCCTCTCAGTGAAAATGTTCCAAATGCGCTGTCACCGCACGGCTAATCATCTGTCGGTTCTCGATCATGCTGGGATAGGATCCATTGATCCTTTTGCGTCTGTCACACGCCCAACAATCGCGAGTTTGAAGCTCGTCACAGTCATCCCTTCCCAGATCCTTCTCGAAATACCATAGACAAAGTTTAGACTTTCCGGATCTCAAGAATGACCGCCAATAATTCTAGCCTATACCACGAAGGTTCCGATCTTAGATTAGAAACCCAAGAGATACGTATTCAAGCCATTGCTAGTAGAATAGAGGTGGTTGTCAGGCACATGTTCATAGGTGAGAATGATGATGAGTGTCACGGATCATCACATTCATCAAGTTGAAGAACGAATGAATATCTTAGAGAAGAAGTAGGCGTGAATTGAATAGAAAAACAGTAGTACTTTGCATTAATTCATGAAGAGCAGCAGAGCTCCACACCTTAATCTATGGTGTGTAGAAACTCCACCGTTGAAAATACATAAGAACAAGGTTCAGGCATGGCCGTGAGGCCAGCCTCCCAAAACGTGATCAAGTGTATCAAAGTATGAAAATATAATAGCAAAAGGTCCTATTTATAGAGAACTAGTAACTTAGGGTTTACAGAAATAGGTAATTAATGCAGAAATCTTCTTCCGAGCCCACTTGGTGTGTGCTTGAGCTGAGCATTGAAGCTTCCATGTGTAGAGACTTTTCTTGGAGTTAAACGCCAGCTTTTGTGCCAGTTTGGGCGTTTAACTCCAGCTTTTATGCCAGTTCTGGCGTTTTGACGCCAGAATTTCTATGCTGCCTTGGAACGCCAGTTTGGGCCATTAAATCTTAGGCAAAGTATGGACTATTATATATTGCTGGAAAGCCCAGGATGTCTACTTTCCAACGCAATTGAGAGCGTGCCAATTGGGTATCAGTAGCTCCAGAAAATCCACTTCGAGTGCAGAAAGGTCAGAATCCAACAGCATCTGCAGTCCTTTTTCAGCCTCTGAATTAGATTTTTGCTCAGGTCCCTCAATTTCAGCCAAAAAATACCTGAAATCACAGAAAAATATACAAACTCATAGTAAAGTCCAGAAATGTGATTTTTATTTAAAAACTAATAAAAACATAACAAAAACTAACTAAAATATACTAAAAACATACTAAAAACAATGCCAAAAAGCATATAAATTATCCACTCATCAAAGACATGATAAATTAAATAAGATGGGGATTTAAAATTAATTAAAAGTAAAAGTAATCCTTTGCATTAACATTCCATGAAAATAATCCAATTACTACTCTAAACAAGAATTAAGAATATGGAATAAATAAAAGAGTAAGTAAGGAAACAAACTAGAATAATATCTTCTGCGGAGGTAATGACTCTTCAGTATCCAAAAGCAAAAGCAATAAACTAGGAATGTAAAGAGATACTAGAGGGAGAGTAATTTCTCTCTAGATTCAGATTTAAAAACCTAAAAATATCCTAATCAAAATATGTGAATGTATCTGTGTGTGTGTGTGTGTGTGTGTGTGTGTTGAGTCTCTGCATATTCCCTAGCTTTATTCTGTGTTTCTGGGCCAAAGACTGGGTTAAAACGCGGCCCGAAATTGCCCCCAGCATTTTCTGTTAATTTTGCAGATCGCGCAGATCACGCGTACGTGTCAGGCACGCACATGCGTTGCTGATATTTTCGTCATTCCGCGCGCTCGCGTGAGCTATGCGCGTGCGTCGGTCCTCGCTGGTCATCTCCTTAGTTTCTTGTGTTCCTTCCATTTTTGCAAGCTTCCTCTCCATTGCCTGAAACACTTAACATATGGATCACGGCATCGAATGGTGTAAAGGAGAATTAAAATATACTATTTAAAGATCTCTAGGAAGCAAGT
This sequence comes from Arachis ipaensis, assembly GCF_000816755.2. Lineage (NCBI taxonomy): Eukaryota > Viridiplantae > Streptophyta > Magnoliopsida > Fabales > Fabaceae > Arachis > Arachis ipaensis. The sequence continues at coordinate 91,969,371 of NC_029790.2, forward strand.
TTTCAATCATAAAATAATACTAGGAAGGAATTATAAAATCATGCAAATCATATTAATAAGTGGGTGAAGATTTGATGAAAACCACTCAATTAAACACAAGATAAACCATAAAATAGTGGTTTATCACCACCTCCCTATAGAGCTTGAGCACAAGGCTTTCTGGGCCACTAAGCTCCTCAATCTTGATTCTCAAGCAGCAGGAGAGAAAAGGTTGCTGCAACTTAATGAATTGGATGAATTCAGATTAGAAGCTTATGAGAGTGCTAGAATATACAAGGAGGGGGCCAAAAGAGGGCATGACAAGAATATTTCAAGAAGAGATTTTAAGCCAGGACAGCAAGTGCTATTGTATAATTCTAGGCTCAAGATTTTCCCTAGAAAATTCAAGTCCAAATGGACTGGCCCTTATCTGGTGAACAAGGTTTTCCCACATGGAAATCTTGAACTTCTGAATGAAGCTACAAAGGATACATTCACAGCAAATGGTCACAGGGTGAAACATTACCTGGGAGGACCATGGAACAAGGAGGAGAGCATCCATGAGCTGACTTGAACAAAAATGAAGGACGTCAAGCTAGTGACGACAAAAAAGCGCTTGTTGGGAGGCAACCCAACCAGAGGTAACTTTCTTTTCTTAGTTGTTTCAATAAGAGAGTTAAGTAGATTTTCCTGCATTGTAAGGAGTTAAGTTTGGTGTTGCACACCAAAATGAGGTCATAAATAGACAATTCAAGGGTGAATGTGTGATGCTAAGTTTGGTGTTCCACCACAGATTTCATGGAAACACATTGCAACCCTCCAAATAGCATTATTAGTCATTAACTCCAAACAATCATGAAAACCACTTAACAATTGTTTACTTTCTAGTTCATAGTTGGTTTTCTTAATAAAATCACATAATGTTTCATGCATATAGTCAATTTGCGGCATAATAGAAGTGGGCAAGGAACTAAGTTTGGTGTTCACACACCAAAACAAGTTCAGAAGCCTACAAACATACATGCATGCTAACCATTTCTCAAAGTGCTTGGGAAACAAGAAACTTTCAATATCTTTACAGGAAGTCAAGAAGGTTAATCTTGTCTCCTTGGACCTTGGGTGTGGTAAGATTCTCAATCCTAGTGTAATTTATTGTTCTATGATGTTTGGGTATTGAGATGTTGTGTATGGATATGATGATTGTGGCTTAGGTTGTGTATATGTGAATATTGGAACTTGATTGGTGATTTTGGAAAGCTTGGGAGAGGGTTTTGTGTGATAAAATCTGTTATTGGAGGTGTTGATACCTTGAGAGCTTGTGGACAAGTGGTTTGGAAGTGCTCCGGTTGAGCGTGGGAAATCGGCTAAGGTATGGTTTCAGTTTCCCGTATCTATGTGGTAGGGTGGTAGGAAATACTTAGGCTAGAGGCCCTAAGATAGGCATTGAATTGTTGATGTTGTTGAATGGTTGAGATATATGATGTGATCATATATGTGATTATGAATATTGATACCTTGGTTGTGTGATGTATGAGTAAATGCATGTTGTGATATATGCTTGATGAATGATTGAGGTTGAATTGATGGGTGATACCATGTTGATGGTGAGTATGATGTTGATTATGTATAATGATGGTTGATTGGAAATGGTATTATTGGAAATTGGGGTGAGGGAGGATGTATGACATGATATTGTGTTTGTCCTTTAGCCATTTGATTGAGAAGTGTTAAAAGGGTTGGATGGTAATTTTGAAAAATTTGGTAAAATGTCAATGTGTGAGTTTAGGATGGCTTGATGTTGCTTTTGGTACATTTTGATTGATTTCAAAGAAAAGGGATGAAATTGGCATGTTTTGATTGATTTTGAAAAGAGTTGAAAGTGGCTTGTTTTGAAAATGGCACTTTATGGTTTTGTATGAAAACATGGCTTTTGGGCATACTTTGATGGGACATAACTTGGACTACGGATCTCTGATTTGTACTAAATTTGTTTAGAAACGAAATTGGATCCGGGATGTCCATGCCGTTCGAAGAACGGGTGAAAAACGATTTAAAATGAGAAAGTTATGTCCATCGGAAGATTGGGGGTTGAATCTGTAAATTCTGCAGCTTTTAACTTAGAAAATTTTTAGCAGAATGACCCCCCCGCGCGTAGGCGCACTTGGCGCATACGCGCCGTTCTTCGAGAAAGCACCATCCACACGTGCGCGTGGTGAGCGCGGGCGCGTCGGTACGCTGCACCAAATGCCCAGCCATTTTTCCGAGAGTTGTGCCAGAGTTGTGCCAGTTTTATGCCTGGGGCGCAAGAGCACCCACGCGTACGCGTGGCTGATGCTTGCGCATCGTTTGGCTAATTTTCAATCCGCGCGTTCGTGCGTATGACGCTTGCGCGTCGATGAGTTTTAAGGCCATCCACGCGTGCGCGTAGAGTGCGCGTACGCGTGGCCCTGTTTTCATCCCAAAGTTGATTTTTGAGTTTTAAAAGCCAAATTTCATACTTCTAAGCCTCCGATCTCACCACTTATGTCTTGAATCATTATGATATGCCTAGCATGAGAAAAAGGGCTAGTGAATGTGGTAACTTGCGAGTGAAGCAAGGGGAAAAATGAATGATCATTTAGGATCAAAGATGATTATGTGAGATGCGGAGGATGGCAGTGGAAGTGCTTATTGTGCCATGGGCCGAAGGGCCGTAATTATTAATGAATTGGCTGGTTATGGATTTAACCGTGAGCTGGATGGCTAGATTTTTGCCGTGTTATGGCGGAGCCATGATTATGGCTAAGTATAAATGCATATATGCTGTTGAATGAATTGTGAATGTTGCACTTCCACCATCGGAGATGAGGGTTTCCCTGGGAGGAAGCAGTGGCTAGCCACCACGTGCTCCAGGTTGAGACTCGAAGCTCTTTTGACCTTATGTCGTAAGTGTGGCCGGGCACTGTGAAAATTTCCTATATTATACTCCTGCTGGTGGTTGGGAGGTCTGAAGGAATTGGAAAGGGAAGTATTAGTTAGACTGAAGGATCTTTAGTCAGACGGTTTAGACGGTTTAGTTTGTTTATAAGCTTTGATATTATCTGGAGGAAGTTCTAGGATTGCCTTCGGCTTTCCTCTATTATTATGTATTATATATGTGGAAGCTGTTACAGTGCTGGGGACCTCTGGTTCTCAACCATGCGGATTTTGTGGTTTTCAGATGCAGGACGCGAGGCTTCTTGTTAAGGCATGCTGGAGACTTCCAGATTAGTGAAGATCTTTATTCTCGGGGATCTGTTTTGGTTTATATGTTTTGCATAGATACTTTTATCTCCATTAAATAATACAAACTGTGATGACTCCTTCTAGAGGGGATTTTGGAGATTAGATTTCTGTATTGGTATCCCTTTGGGTTTCCTTTGGGGTTTTCCTTATTTTATTATATGTATATATTGCTATGCTCGGACCGGTTATCTTCGCAGCCGAATTTTGAGTCTTGATATTCCTATTTTTGACACTCCTTTATATATATATATATATGATCTTGCACTAGCTTATCCTTTGCTCGTTACGTTATCGATCGGAGTGTTGCGCGTTCGAGTTACGGTTTTTGTTTACCCCCTTTTTTTTACAAAGGCTCCTAGTTATAATCAATTATTCATACTACTATATGTACTAAATTTTTGGTTTTAGAGGTCGTAATACCTTGCCATCTCTAAATTATGACTTAAGCATAAGACTCTGTATGGTAGGGTGTTACATCTCACGTGAGCGACATTTTCTCGCTTGAGTGAGATCCTCACGCGAGCACCATTTTCTTGCATTAGCGAGATTCTTGCATGGGGTAGGTTAGATCGTGTGCCTTGATTAATGAAGCACGCGTATTTACGTTTTAGGTTTCCCAAGGGCTCCAGCACTGCAACTAATGATATTTGAAAGTCAAGAAGAAGGAGGAAAGGATACATTACAACACACTCACTCATTTTTCAATTTAGATAGTTTTCTAGGATTTTTTTCAATTTCATCTCTAGTTTTGAATTTTGATCTTGTTTAAGTATAGTTTTGATCTTATTTTCTTGTTTTCCTACACTATTTTACTTAAAATCTTTTGTTAGTTTACTTTGTTTTCTATTGTCATCTTATGAACTATGTGAACTCTTTTGATTTCTTATGAATGAATTTCATGTTTTATGTTTTATTTATTTTTATTTAAGTTGTTAGTATTAAAATCTTGCATTGGTTAGTTGTTGTTTTTATTAATTCTTGTAATTTATGATATTTTTCTTTTGTACATACTAAGTGTTTGATAAATTCTTTACGTTAGTTATGTAGTAGATTTTGTTTTTCTTGGCTTGGGGTTAAAAAATTGGGTGACCTTCAGTTATTAATGTTCAATTTTGATTGGTAATTTAGGATTGTTAGTTGACTTTGTTTTCACTAACGCTAACCTATTTTACTAAATTCAATTAGTAAGTTGGTTAGGAATTGTGAATTAAAGTTAGTTATGTCTACTTGACTTTTCTTAGTGTGTAGAGATTGACGAAGTGGAATTAACTCTTAATAATTGTCATATTTGTGGTTAATGACAAGGATAGTGATCCACTGATCCTTAATCATTTCTAAATTAGTTACCTTAATCATTTCTAGTTTAATTTAGTTGTTTTCTAGTATAGTTATCATTTTAATTGTTACTCTTTTATTCCATACTAGATTAGTTACCTCTTTACTTGCTCTTTGATTTTATTTCCTTGCCATTTAGTTATTAATTACTCTTTAATTTCTGGTCAATTTAAATTTCATAACTGCAATCAAACCTCCTTCTCCCTCCCTGATTTTTATAACCAATAATTGTACACTTTATTGCAAGTCCAAGAGAGACGACTCCAAATTAAACTCCCATTTATTATTTTAAAATTTTGTGATATTTTACTAAAATTTAAAGAGTATTGAATTTTGATTTAGACTTACAAGGAACCTTGAGTTTTAAACTTGTGAATTTTCTAAACGGAACTTTATCACTTGTCAATAAAATTTGAAGAAGTAAATAATTCCTCAAAATATTTCGTTGCTACTTGAGTTATTCCACCCACATTAGTGCTGAAGTTACCAGAAGAGATTTGTGGAATTTGATTTTTTCAATTCCTAATTTAAAATTTAACATGAAAAATTTGGTATTTTGACCACTCAATTCAGCTATTGAATTTTGGATTTTTTTTTCTCCAGTATCTTTCTTTGTCCAAGAAAGCTTCTGTTAATTCTTCTTCTAGTTATAGTAATAACAGCCTATCCAATTCATTTTTCTATAATTTTTTTTGTTCCGATAGTAACTTGAAATATGTGATAAGCTTATGAGAGTTGTTATTGCTAGATTTTTGCCATTTTACTAAAGCATGTCTATATTTTTTTTAATTTCCAAAGAATTTAAACATTGAAAAATCTTTAATTTTATTTTTTCAAGTTTCTCTGTGAGCTAATAACATTAAAGGGCTATGATTAAAACCTGTGTCATTGGGGTGCAGTACGATTGCTCTTAGGTAATCTATTTGGAATTGATTGGAGGAGAGACATCTGTCAATCCTTTTTTGAGTTAGATTTCACCATATTGTTTGTTACGCTAGGTAAACTTCCTTTCCTCGATCCCCATATCCCTCGATTCACTATCATCAATAAAATTGCGGAATGCTTTAATTGCTCTTCTTGTTGAATGGCCAATCACAAAAAAGTAAGAACCACTAGTTGATTTAATTTCTAAAACATTTTTTAAATTGTACCAGTTACAAATTTTTGCTTCGTGACCTATGTGTGTACAATAGTTACAATAGTTCTTATTATGTTCATGTTTAAGACTGACCCCAAGAACTTTTTTCTTAAGTCCTGCTAATATGAGAATTCTTCTAAGCAGTTTTGTAATTTTCAGATTAACTTGAATATATTATCAATACTATTCTCCTTTTCTCTGACTAAAAATAGATCAACTTCTAGAATTCCCAAAGAAGAAGCCTATCTTCCAACCCAATTCTTTAGTTTTGTAATGTTCCGAAAGTCCTCGAATTTGAATTTAGATTGGAACATGAGCAAATATGTTTTCTCAATCGGTTTATCGTCTTCCCATCTTTTCAAATTAAACATGTAATTTTGAAAAGTCATGATGCACGATTCTCAATCCTGATTATATCATTTTCTTATTTGAAAAAGAGTTAGAAGATGTCTTCCTTGTGATCACCCTTTTTTTAACTTACATGTTATCTTTAAATAAAATATATAGTGACTGTTGTGATAAGGATGACAAGGTGGATGCTCATTTATGATGGGCGGTCCAACATTCTCAATAGTGAATGTATTAAATAAGAGTTTGAAAATAAGGAATTTTTCATGTATAAATAGAGAACATATCCTCAGGCAATATACACAAGCAAGCAATAATAAAATCCTCTCTCTCTCCTTATATTACATCTTTCTCTCTCTCTTTATTCTTTATGAATAGTTTCTCTCTCTCTTTCTTTTGTTACTACTTATAAATATATGAATAATTTCTATTGAGCTAATTACATTAGTACTAGAGTCTTCTACTTATACTTTTATTTTTATATTTATTTTACAACAGTATTGTGATTTTTGCAATCGAATACCAAATAGTAAGGTGTATTGAGCTAATTATATTAATATTAGAGTCTTCTATTTATATATCTTTATTTTATAATATATCTTTTATTTATTTTACAACACGTTATCAGCACGAAGCTCTAACAAAATTTTAAGAAGACTCCAGGTACCAAATTTTTATTATGTCGAATATCTTTCATCTTGAATATAATGCTTTTGATATATCTGGAAACAATTATTTATCATGGATACTATATGCTAAAATCTATCTTGATTCAATAGATTTTGGAGATAACATTAAAGCTGAAAATAATACATCCCAGAAAGATAAAGCTAAAGCTATGATTTTCCTTCATCGTCATCTTGACGTATGATTGAAAAATGAATATCCCACATTAAAAGATCCTGCAGATCTGTGGAAAGACCTTGAAGAAAGGTACAATCATCAAAAGACATTAATACCTCCTCAAGCTCGATATGTTAGAAAAAACTTTCTCGACCTTCCATGCCTCGAATATGCTCCTGCAGTAGCAATCAAGAAAAAGGATTTAAAAATATTTTGAGCTAATTTCTTACTTTCTTGTTGCTGAACGCAACAATGAGTTGCTCTTAAGAAATCATGAAGCGCGTCCAGCTGGCGCCGCCCCATTTCCTGAAGAAAATGCGGCAACTTATAACTCCAGAAGAGATAAATGGCAAGATTTTGACAACAAGAAAAATTATGGAAGGAAAAGAAATTATGTTCACAAGAAAGGATCTCACCAGAAGTGGGATAAAGAAAGAAACAATGGGCAAAGTAAATCAATTGAGGATAAATGCTTCCGTTGTGGTGGAAAGGGCCATTGGTCACGTACCTGTCGTACCCCAAGGCATCTAGTTGATCTTTATCAAGCATCCTTGAAAAGGGATGACAAAGGAAAGGAAACAAATTTTGTTTCAAATAATGAAAATTCCACCACTCATTATGATGTATCTAATTTCTTTAAGGATTCTGAAGGAAATATTGGCTATTTGATCAATGATAGAATAGTTTGATATGTGTATGTATTTGTTAAGTATTCATGTGAATAATTTTACTGTGCATGTACTTCTACTCATTTTATTATTATTATCATTTATTTTTGAAGAAAAATGGCAAGGACATATTCTGAAGATATTTGCCTTGCGGATAGTGCAAGTTTGCATACTATTCTTAAAAGTACTATATATTTTACCCATCTTGTGCCAAAAGAAGAATATGTTAATACTATTATTGGCTCAGGCAATGTGATAGAAGGCTCCGGAAGAGCTATAATTTTGTTTCCTGGAAGAACAAAATTTATAATAAATAATGCACTATTATCTACCAAGTCTCTGAGGAACTTGTTAAGTTTCAGAGATATTCGCCGAAATGGATATCATATTGAAACAATGAATGAGGAAAATCATGAGTATTTATGTATCACAACTCATGATTCAAATAAGAAAGTTATACTAGAAAAATTACCCTCACTTTCATCTGGGTTGTATTATAGCAAGATTAGTGCAGTTGAATCACATGCCACTGTAAACCAGAAGTTTACTAGCCCAAATAAATTCATAACTTGGCATGATAGATTGGGTCATCCGGGAACAACCATGATGAGGAGAATGATTAAAAACTCCCATGGACATTCACTAAAGAACCAGAAGATTCTTAAATCTAGTGAATTCTGTTGTGCTGCATGTTCTTAAGGAAAGTTAATTTTAAGGCCATCACTAGTAAAGATTGGATTTGAGTCCCCTGAATTCCTAAAAAGGATTCAAGGTGATATATGTGGACCTATTCATCCACCATGTGGATCTTTTAGATATTTTATGGTCCTAATAGACGCATCTTCGAGATGGTCTCATGTGTGCTTATTATCTTCTCGCAACCTGGCGTTTGCGAGATTACTGGCTCAAATTATTCGATTAAAAGCACAATTTCCAGAAAATCTAATCAAAACAATTCGTCTTGATAGTGCTGGTGAATTTACTTCCCAAGCTTTTGATGCTAATTGTATGGCTAACGGAATAAGTGTTGAGCATCCAGTAGCTTATGTTCACACACAAAATGGGTTAGCAGAATCACTTATTAAACGCCTCCAATTAATTGCTAGACCCTTACTTATGAGAACAAATCTCCCAACCTCGATTTGGGGGCATGCTATTTTACATGCCGCAGCACTTATTCGTTTGAGGCCAACGAGTTACCATCAGTTCTCTCCTATGCAATTAGCTTTTGGCCAGCAGCCAAATGTTTCCCATTTAAGAATATTTGGGTGTGCGATATATGTTCCCATTACACCACCTAATCGCACCAAAATGGAAACCCAGAGAAAATTGGGGATATATGTTGGATATGATTCTCCCTCTATAGTGAGGTATCTTGAGATACAAACTGGAGATGTATTTAAAGCCCAGTTTGCGGATTGTCATTTTGATGAATCAAAATTTCCAATATTAGGGGGAGAGAATAAGCTTCCTGAAAAGGAACTTAATTGGAATGCATCATTGTTGATGCATTTAGATCCTCGATTAGGGCAATATGAAATAGAAGTTCAAAAGATTATACATTTGCAAAGAATAGCAAATGAATTGCCTGATACATTTTCCAATACAAAGAGGATAACCAAATCTTATATACCTGCAAAAAATGCCCCAATTCGAATTGATGTCCCAGTAGGACAAGTAGCCACTAAAGCAAATTCCTGCCAGAAGCGTGGCAAGCCTGTCGGTTCCAAAGACAAAAATCCTCGAAAGCGAAAAGAGGTAAATAATATTCCTATTGAAAGAGACATAGTAGAGACACCTGCAGTTGTCCAAAATTCTGATATAGTTTTAACGCCAGAAGACGTTCAGGTACCTGAAAATTGTGAAAATGACGAGATCTCGATAAATTATGTCTTTACAGGAAAGAAATGAGACCGAAATAAGACAATTGTTAATGAAATATTTACATATAATGTGGCATTAAGTATCACGCCAAGATCAGTCGAAGAATGTCGACAAAGGAATGATTGGCCAAAATGGAAAGAAGCCATGAAGGCTGAATTAGACTCACTTGCAAAACGTGAAGTCTTTGGACCTGTAGTCCGTACACCTGCAGATGTAAAACCCGTTGGATACCGATGGGTATTTGTGAGAAAACGAAATGAGAAAAATGAAGTTGTGCGCTACAAAGCCCGACTTGTGGCACAAGGTTTTTCACAAAGGCCAGGTATAGATTATGAAGAAACGTATTCCCCTGTAGTGGATGCGATAACATTGCGTTATTTGGTCAATTTATCCGCATATCATAAACTGCATATGCATTTAATGGATGTGGTAACAGCCTATTTATACGGCTCATTAGATCGGGATATCTATATGAAAGTTCCTGAAGGACTAAAGATATCTAAACCATCCAATGAATATTCGCAAGGGTTGTACTCAGTTAAATTGCAACGATCTTTATATGGTCTGAAGCAATCTAGATGAATGTGGTATAATTGTCTTACTGAGTATCTGGTCAAAAATGGATTCAAGAATGATGATATCTGTCCATGTGTTTTCATAAAGAAATATGCATCTAGATTCATTATAATTGCTGTGTACGTTGATGATTTAAATATCATTGGGACTCCTGAAGAGATTCCAACAATTATAAAAACTCTAAAAAAAGAGTTTGAGATGAAAGATCTTGGAAAGACTAAATTTTGTCTCAGTCTACAGATCGAGCATATAAAAAATGGGATCTTTATTCATCAAACAACATACACAGAAAAGATCTTGAAAAGATTTTATATGGATAAGTCACATCCCTTGAGTACCCCAATGATCGTAAGATCTTTGGATGTGGAGAAGGATCAATTCCGTCCTAAAGAAGAAAATGAAGATATCCTTGGTCCAGAAGTACCATATCTTAGTGCCATTGGAGCGCTAATATATCTTGCTAATAATACACGACCCGATATATCATTTGCTGTGAACTTACTAGCAAGGGATAGTTCCTCTCCAACCAGAAGACATTGGAGCAAAATCAAGCAAATCTTTTGATATCTTCATGGAACGGTTGATGTGGGATTGTTTTATCCCTATGGATCCAAGTCACAACTAGTTGGTTATGCAGATGCTGGCTACTTGTCTGATCCACATAAAGGGAGATCTCAAACAGGATACCTGTTCACATATGGTGGTACAACTATATCATGGAGGTCCACGAAACAGATGATAGCAGTAACCTCCTCTAATCATGCTGAAATACTAGTGATTCATGAAGCTAGTCGTGAGTGTTTTTGGCTGAGGAGCCTGATTCAATATATTCTGTCATCATGTGGATTTATTGATCATAAGATAGCTCCAACTTTCCTATTTGAAGATAATACAGCATGCATTGCTCAACTTAAAGGCGGATACATCAAAGGTGATAGAACAAAGCATATTTTTTCCAAATTCTTCTTCACTCATGATCTTCAAAATCAAGGGACAATTGATGTCCAACAGATCCGCTCAAGTGACAATCTGACAGATTTATTCACAAAGTCACTCCCAAAATTCTCCTTTGAAAGATTGGTACATGAAATTAGGATTCGCCGATTTCGAGACATTAAATGATATCGACAAGAGGGGAAGACTGTACTCTTTTTCCCTTGGTCAGGTTTTTTTCCATTGGGTTTTTCTTGACAAGGTTTTTAATGAGGCAGTCCCCATCACTAAAGGATATTGTACTCTTTTTCCTTCACTAAGGTTTTTTTCCATTGGATTTTTCTTTAGTAAGGTTTTAACGAGGCAATAATCCTAAATGGTCATCCAAGGGAGAGTGTTGTGATAAGGATGACAAGGTGGATGCCCATTTATGATGGGCGGTCCAACATTCTCAATAGTAAATGTATTAAATAAGAGTTTGAAAACAAGAAATTTTTCATGTATAAATAGAGGACATATCCTCAGGCAATATACACAAGCAAGCAATAATAAAATCCTCTCTCTCCTTATATTACACCTTTCTCTCTCTCTTTATTCTTTATGAATAGTTTCTCTCTCTCTTTCTTTTGTTACTACTTATAAAGTTATAAATATTTGAATAATTTCTATTCAGTTAATTATATTAATATTAGAGTCTTTTATTTACACATCTTTATTTTATAGTATATCTTTTATTTATTTTACAACAGTAACCTCTATTGTGTACTATCGAAAAACTACCTATCCGCCAATAACTTTCCTAGCAAAATTTTCGAGCATCTTTTAATACCTACTTGGACATCCGTTTCATCATATGAAGCACGAACACTTTATTAAGTTGTCGTATCTGCGTATTAGACATATTTTTGATACGACATTTATCGACATTTGTTTGACATGCATGTCTGCTGTGTCCAACTGTATTTTAATAAAAAATAAAAAATTTTTCTTCGAACACACTTGTACATAACTAAATGCTATCACATGTCAGCGTATCCAGTTTTATTCTTAATATGTATTCTTGAAATAAGTTTAGAAATATATATATTCTTATTTTTAACATATATTTTTGAAATGAGTTTATAAATAATATATATTATTATCTATTAAAATAAAAAATATTTTAAATATTTTTAATAATTAAAAGAAGATATTAAAAATAATTAAAAAATTATTTTATATTTTAATATCAATAAAATATCAAAATATCATTATAATTTATCTAAAAATACTTTACATTTTATATATATGTCGTGTCTCTATGTCTTATAAAAATTTAAAATTCGTATATCTACATATTTCATATAGTGTCGTGTTCCGTATCCGTGTCAATATCTTTGCTTCATCAAACGTAATAATTGTTTTCTCTTTCTTAGTGCCTAGACGTTGGTCTTTTATTAAAAGAGCAGCTATTAAATTAACAATATCAATATTTTATTCATCGTCGTAGATAATTTGAAAAATTAGAATTATTCTACTAAATTCTAGCAGAACACAACAGATATAACCCAAAAAGTCACTATTAATAGTTTGGTTAATTATTAATGATTTGCCAAACTTATTAATTTGGTATGTACAAAACTAAAGTATAAAGTTTACTTTTAATAATATGAAAATGAAAATATTCGCGTGAAATTTATTAATAAAAACTTATGCTAATTTCATTTCTCTATACACATGTGGGGAATGTCTGCGGCAAATTTTTTGTGATGTCACCAACGGTATCAATTCAGGGTGGATAGCTGCGATCCTATCCCAAATCAGTCTACCGACACTGAATCGCCCTGATTTAGTGTCGAACCCACCAAGCCCGCCGCTAACCTTAATCAATCTAGTGATGAGTTTCCCCAAATTCAATTCATTATATCCAAAATCAAGAATTTGAGAAACCCGCCAAAGGAGAGTGCAGAGCGCACGAACCTTTTCCTTGCTCCACCGTGCCCCCACTCTGTCACCGCGCGTGGTTGCTGATCCACCATTCTCCCCCTGCGGTCGACCCTTCCTAGAATCAGATCCATCGACCCTTTCGCGCGCGAATCCTTGACGTCGTTCCTCTCCAGCCGTTAGTACCAACTGCATCGCGTTTCCCGTTGCCAGAGGGTCCATCATCGATCAGCTTCGTCGATTTGCCTTCTGGTATGTACAAAACCCCTCTTCGTTAGTAAGGTTCCTGCCTGTTCTTCGTTTGTTATCTCTTTCTACCATATTTTTTTTCGTTTTAATTTTGTTTAAAATTAACTAGTATCTGAACAGGATAGAACGCAGTTTTTAGAAATCTCTCCCAAAGATTAAAGCTGAACACTTGTAAAGAAGCATGCAAACTAACCATGAAAGCTAAAATCCAGTTATTAAATATATGAGAACTTATATAAATAAATAAAGATAGAAGAATTTTCTTGGATATGGTTTGGTTTACACAACTTTCTATTGCCTGATTTACGTTTTTTAACAGTTTTCTGTGCTTCCATGGAAAGAGGAAGAAAATTGATTGAATCTAATAAGGGAAGTATAAATGTAGGGGTCATCTTCTTGGTAAATAATTTGTCATAAATAAATTTTATGAAATGGTTTAGGTTTTGGGGGGTTGGAGGGTTGGGGGAAGAGTAAAGGAATAGGAGACTACTGTTGAAATTTTATGGGTTGAATGATTCAATTTCATTCTCGTATATGTTTACTGACAGGTGAGAGAGTGGTGTGAAAAGCGAGAAAGTAAATGAAAGAACAAAAGGAGGGTGATTCACGCGGTAAACTCGTACCCTATTTGCTTGTCTGGTCATCAGAGAAATAAGTTTTTGAAGAATCAGATTTTGCATACCCTTTTTTTTTCCTTCTGATTATGAAGAGCAGAAAAACCTTGCTGGGTCCCAGGTTGTTTCACGACAGCACTAATAAACTATTTTTTCTCATCTGTTTCTTATTTGTTTATTTTTTATTCTCAATTATTTGAATTTTGAATGGAACATCCATCCGTTTAATGACTAGCTTTAGCTTTAAGGTTGTTTAGGGTTAGTTTTCAATGGCGTTATTTTCAAGATGGTGTTCAGCTAGGGTGCCCAGGCACAAATGCATATGCCACCTATTGCTGTGTGTTTATTGTATGTAAAAATGGACAAGGGTGGTCTTCATCACATAGAGCGAAGACCTTAAACAAGAAATGCTAACATATAAGCAACACTAATAGTTTTATATCAATTATATTTAGAATCATAGTCCAAAATAGTGAATCCTATTAACAAATATCAATGACATAAAAGACTTATTTGAATTTGAATACTATACCTATCCAAAGTTCTCAGTTTTTTTCATCTAAATCATAAGAGATGTGATAAGAACTTAGAGTATTGATAAATGATAAAGCATTACAAAGTTTCATTCTCAATGACTTGGAAATGTAAGAGTTTATCTCATGGTGGTGGTGGCTAATAATGGCAATGCTGAAACCAGAAAGTTGCAACATTGGCCCAATTACAAATATTTTCTTTATCCCTTTGTCCTTTATACCTTAAATATTTCCTTCTATCCCCCAACGTTGTAGAAATATTTTCTGTTAAGAGGTGTGCAGAAATAGGATTTTGATGAATTTTGTAGATTTTTTAACAAGATGTTGATATATAATAGCTTTTTGTAATCATTGAAAATAAGAACATACACTCTATATTTCATTAGTCTTATCTTTTTTTTTAAAACAATCATATACAGTGTTAAGTCATCAATAAGAAGGAAAACATATAGTTAGTTAGCTCCTTTATAATATAACTATATGAAGAGCATTAAGGTTTCATTTTAGTTAGCATATAGTTAGTTAGCTCTTTTCTAAGATACCAATATATATAGATACAGCTCTACCAGAATTTTTAAAATATATGAACAGCATTAAGCTTTCATTTTCAGTTAACTAACTAAATGATGTCCTGAAAACTGTCTCTCAACAATTTTCTACCGGTAAGTGCACCGGATTGTCGTCAAGTAAAAACTCACTGTAGAGTGAGATCGAATACCACAGGGATTGGTTGGTTGATCAATGTTAATTAGAGAATTGTTCTAGTTGAACGAAATCATAATTTAATTGGTGTTGCAGAATATAAATTGGCAAAAAACTTAAATTGCAAGAAATTAAATGGGAGTGGGGATAAAGCATGAAATTAAAGAAGCAGAATGTAAAAGAATGGGTAGATCAGAGATGGAAAAGCTCATTGGGGTCAGGAGATGTTATAATTCTCCGGATCAAATTCATTTCCATCTCTTCCTCAATCAATGTATTCATTGATCTCCTTGGCAATCTTAGATGATTAGATCCCAATTCCTTGGAAATCTAATCTCTCTAAGCATGAACAATTGTCCAATTCCTTGATTTAAGTGCTCATGTGAAGAGATGAAGTATGGTCACTGATTATACCACACATATTCATAGATCAAAGTGTTGGTAGGATTACATGTCACGATATCCATCCAAACCCCAATCTAATCCAATGTGAGAAAGCATTTCTAGCATGATCTCCTTATTCCTCTTCCAAGGTTCAGAGGAGATACAATTATGAATAGCTTCTTTCCCAAGACAACTATCCAATTGGATGAAGAACAAAAGCTTTCTAGCCAGATCAAGAGAAAAAAAAGAAGAAGAAATATGAAAACTAATGTTGATCCATTGAATTACACAGAGCTCCCCTAACCCAATGAAAGGGGTTTAGTTGTTCATAGCTTAAAAAATGGAAAACAGAATTGGAAGATACATTACAGAAAATAAAATGCAGAATTGAACTTAGCAGAGTTTCAGTATCGTGAATCCCCCTCACAAACTTGAATCCTAAGCTATTTATACACGTTCTTCCATTGGTCTTCAGTCTCTGAATTGGGCTTTTGGCCTTAATTGAAATGGGTAGAAGTTACTCCCAATGGCTTCCCTTGTTGTTGAGAAGATATCTGCTTCAATTTGCCAAGTTCTGATGCTCACGTTGGAGTCCACGTTTGAGGGCCAACGTTGAGTCAAACGTTCTTCAGAGAAATTGGTTTTTTGGACGTTTTGAGCAACGTTTGACTCAATGTTGGAGTGCCAATATTTTCTTGTCCACGTGTATGCGTGACCTACGCGTGCACGTGGATGGAACAATTTACCAGGTCACGCGTACACGCTGCTTATGCGTGTGCGCGATTGGGGTCAAAATGTTCATCCACGCGTGCGCGTGACGTAGCGTGGATGCAAATTTCCAAACTCATCTTTTTAAAATGTTTTCGAAGACGTTGGCATCAGTGTTGGACTAACAACATTCCCACCAATGTTGATACATCCACACGTGGGCGTGAATTGCAGCTTTTCACGCTCACGCGTACGCGTAGCATACGCGTTCGCATCGATTCGCCTTTTCAAAATCCAAATTTTGGAGCTCAGATTGCGCACGTTGGCCTCGACGTTGGATTGGCAACGTTCCCTCCAACGTTGCCTATCCACGCGTGCGCGTATAGCACGTGATGAACAGATTTTTGCTAGTAAAGAATTCAAAATAAATTCCCGTTGCTAGTATAGTTTCTAAACTAACAAAGAATCCTTTTCGTACAAAATCTTGTTTCTCACTTAAGTAAACCCAATAAAAATAAACCGAAGTATTTAAACCTTGGGTCGTCTCTCAAGGAATTGCAAGCAGGTGTATTTATTATTGGTTATAGAAGATTATCTTTTTGGAATTTTTGAATAATGAATAGGAAAAGTAAATTGCAAGAATTAAAGTAATAACTAATAAAGCTCTTAGCAAGGTATGAGAATTGGAAATCTTGTCCTAGTTATCCTTATCAATTGTGATGAGAATTGTTCATTACTCCCACTTAGTTAACCCTTACTAAATAAAAGAAAGTCAAGTGGACTAATCAATTTGATTCCTCAAGTCCTAGTTAACTTCTAAGGAAAGACTAGCTGTAGAGAGATCCAAATCAACCAGCAAATTCCAATTATCAATCAACAAAGGAGTTTGATAACTCAAGTGTCACCAATTACTCAACCAAAGCCAAAAGGAGAGAAATCTAAATATTGAAAGCATCAATCACATAAATTGAAGAAAGCAACCATAAATCTGAAATACCTTAAATTGCATTAAATAAAGAAATCAAATCTAACATGGAGTTCATAAACCAAATTGGGAAAATAAACAAACTAAAGTAATAGAATAACTAAAAGTAGAAGAGAAATTAAATTAAAGGAACATTGAACCTGGAATGGAGAAGAAGTAAACCTAACCTAAGAGAAATCCTAAATCCTAAAACCTAAGAGAGAGGAGAGAGCCTCTCTCTAGAAACTACATCTTAAACCTAAATTGTGAATAATGAGAAATTGTATGAATCCCTTGATTCCCCCTCTCTCTAGCCTCTAATATGTATTTTTTGGGCCAAAAAATGGGTCAAAAATAGCATAGAAATTGCCCCCAGCGATTTCTGCAGTGGCAGTATGTCACGCATGTCGAGCGTATGCGCCAGGTGTGCGTGCGCGTCGATGGACTTTTCGCCAATGTGCGCATGTGCGTTGCTTAGCTGCATGGCCACTATGGCAAATTATATATCATTTCGAAGCCCCGGATGTTATCTTTCCAACGCAACTAGAACTGCCTCATTTGGACCTCTATAGCTCAAGTTATGATCGATTGAATGCGAAGAGGTCAGGGTTGACAGCTTTGCAGTTCCTTCAATTTCTTGTATTTCTTCCACTTTTGCATGCTTCCTTTCCATCCTCTAAGCCATTCCTGCCCTGTAATCTCTAAAAACACTTAACACACATATCATGGTATCGAATGGTAATAAGAGAGGATTAAAATTAGCTAAATTACGACCAAAGAAACATGTTCTCAATCATAACACAAAATCAGGAAGAAAATGTAAAACATGCAATTTACATGAATAAGTGTGAGAATAGTGGATTAAATCAACTCAATTAAGCACAAGATGTAACACGAAATAGTGGTGCATCAAATCTCTCTACACTTAAACATTAGCATGTCCTCATGCTAAGCTCAAGAGAAACTATAAGAGTGAAGAGGAATGGTAGAAAGTATGAAATGCAACTTATCTATATGAATACAACTACGTGCAAAAATGCTTCTACCTACTTGGTTAAAAGTAAACAAATTCTCCAAGAAGAAATATGAACTGGATCTCACTAATTCAAATCATAAAATAAGGTACAAGTAAACTTGCAAAAGAAAATAGCTCGTGAAAGCCGAAAACAAAGAATCGAGCATCGAACACTCACTGGAAGTGTATGCACTCTAATCGCTCAGGTGTTTAAGGTTCGATCTCTCAATTCTATACTAATCTTGCTTTCTAAGGCTTGCTCTTCATCTAACAATCAACAAAAATTTAATGCACAAAATACACATATCAAGAGGTCTTTTAAGGGTTGTATTTGGTTAAGTAGACTAAAATCTGAATCCTTAATTAACCTAAACTTCCCACCTAACTTAAGACAATCCATGTAATCTGAATATAAAATCTAACTACCCATTAACTATGTTTTCCACATATTCATGCATCTGAATTTGAGTACAACTCATATGCATTGCTATCATTTACTTTGGAGAATTTTGTCCCCTTTTTATTGTTTGCTCTTTTCTTTTCTTTTTCTCTTTTTTTTTGTTTATATTTTTTTCTTTTGTTCTATGTTTTTTTTTCAATGCATATGATTAAGGTATTGAATGCATAAACATGCCCTCAACATTCTTTTTTCACATTTTCTCAAGAATATATAACACTCAATTCTCAAACCAAATATTTTCAATCCCAATTTTCCCATACTTAATTCGTGAGCACTTTCACTAGTCCAAGCTAACCAAGGATTCAAATTAAGGACATTATTAAAGAACAAAGGGGTAAAATAGGCTCAAAATTGGTTTGCAAGGGATAATGAAGGTAAGGCCATATGGGTATGTAAGCTTAGTGAAATAAGGCCTCACTCATGTAAGTGTATGCATACATCAAATAATAGAAATATAGAATTAAGCAAGACAAAGATCACAATTTTAGAGAGAATAACACACACCAAAAATAAAATATTGGTTGATAAGATGCAACCAATCAATTAGGCTCAAAATCCCACTGGTTTTGTGTGTTCGAGCTCTAAAATCATTCCAAAAATAAATTTCTTCAAGAAAATTTAACAAAAATTTTAATTCAAATTAGTAAAATGCTCTAGAAAGTTTCTTGAAAAAAAAAGAAGATATCACTTCAACCTAGTAGTTGGTAAAGTATGCACAAAATCAAATAAACATGCAATCAAACATGCAAATGCAACAACTAATTTAACAAAGAAAATTAAACATTGGTGTTGAAATAGGAAATAACTAACCCATGGAAGTCGGTGTCGACCTCCCCACACTTAAATATTTCACCGTCCTCGGTGCATGCTAAGATGTGCAAGTGGACGGGCTGCTCCAACGGATGCTTTTCTCCAAAGATTGTGCAGATGGACTTGTCGGTTGCCCCATGTAAATGTCTTCTGTTTCCCTTCCTCGGTAGCCATCCTGAAAGAAGAGGAAAAAGAAGAAAAATAACCCAAAAAAAAAGATAGGAAACAATTTAAAATATGGTTGGGTTAATGCCAAATGATGAGAGTCTCAATTACATCGTAGCTACAACATGCAAGTGAGAAAACAGTAGAAGCACATGGCAAATCAAGAGTGCAAAAATTTGCAACAATGGGGAAGAGAGTGTGCGTAATTCAAGAAAATATAAATTCATGTCAATGCAAAAGGGATACAGAAAACATAAAAGATTGGCAGTGACAGATAAATAATATCATCCAACAGTGTAAAACAAGTCACTAAGCACCAAAATAGTACTAGAAAAGATGCAACAGTTGAATAAGAAAATTTAACACCCAATGAGAAATAATAAACTTAGAAAAGAAAATAAAACATGCACGAGATTAAAATGCAGTGAAGAAAAATACGTAAATGCAGTAAAGATAGAAGTTAAAGAAATGAAGAAGAAGAAAGGGAGAAAGGAGAAAGAAAGAATGGGAGAAGATAAAACAAAAGAGAAAGGAATGAAAATAGGACGCGACGCGCGCGCGCAGGGCACGCGTGAAAACAAAGACAGCCATGCTACGCGTACGCATCGCTCACGCGTACGCGTGGATGGCCAAAAGTGCAAACTGACGCGTGCGCGTCGGTCACGCGTACGCGTGCCTTCTCGCACAACTCCAGCACCATGGCCACACAACTCTCTGTTAAATGTACTTTTTATGCCGATTTTCATTCCCACGCGTACGCGTCGCTGACGCTTACGCGTGGGTTGAACTTTTCTGTAGGGGACGCGTACGCGTGAGGTACGCGTATGCGTGGTGTGGCTTGTGCGCCACGCACCCCTCCCGCGCGTCTCTCGCGCAACTCTCTGTCCAGTTGCGCACACAAACGACGCATGCACATCGTAGACGCTTGCGCGTTGATCCATCATTTTTTTTGGTATGAAGAATGTAGAATGCAGATGCAGATGATTATGCAGAAATTATGAATGAACACTAATAGAAGCAAAATAAAATAAAATAAAACTAAGAATAAAAATGAAAGATTATACCATGGTGGGTTGTCTCCCATCTAGCACTTTTAGTTAGTGTCCTTAAGTTGGACGTTTGGTGAGCACCTTGTCATGGAGGCTTGTGCTTGAACTCATCCAAGAATCCCCACCAGTGTTTGTAATTCCAATAGCCTCCGGGGTCCCAAACTAGGCGCAGAAAGCCTTCAAGCAAGTTAAAGTAAGTGACAAGGCCCCAAGAGTGTTGATTGCTAGAATGAATTCTGGGGTCCCAAACCTTGCTTTTGCACCTGTCTTCTTGTTGATCATCATTTTTCCACTTGGGTAGTGAGCAATTGGAATTTTCACTGAGACATCCAAACAGCTTCCTAGACCCATTCAATCGAGCTCTATACCAATCCTTGTACTTCAATTTGGAGCATGCAACCGTATTGAACCTTACATGACAACTCTTACCACTAACCATCTCCCTCTTACTCTTATAGCCACAAAGAGCTCTAAGTTGCCCATCCGTCTCAAGCAAAGCATATTCAAGTGGGCTAATTAAGTTTAGAGATGAAAGATTTATCCACTTGAATGAATAAATGGATGGTGATGGCTTTGGGGGAGAGGTCTCCAACAACTTTGGCAAGGTGATTTCTAGCTCCATTCCCTTTAGCTCTTCCTTGACAACTTCCACCTCTTTGCAAGCTTCTGTAATATTAACCTATTCCTCTAGTTCAATGGGAGAGAGTTCAATTATAGGTAGAAACTCATTAATTATTGAACCTGTCTCATGATCAACCGCTTCCAAGTCTTCAACCATGATATGCTTTGGAGGTTGTACACCCTCCTCAACATCAAATTCAACCGTCTTGGAAAGGGGCTCCATGACTTGAGGTTCAAATGGAGGTTCCGCATCTCCTAAATCTTCAACCACTTCCTTTTCTTCTATATTTTCGGCTTTCTCCTCTTGCTCTAGTACAAAATCCAGCTCCTCCTTGTTGACTTCTACCTCTTGACAACTTCCTTCAAGGTTCTCTCCTACCGTCACCTTTAGGGCCTCCTCTAGTTTCTTATGAAGTATGAATTCGCGAAATTGATCCCTTCTCTCTTGTTCTGGGTTAGTAGCATAATTGGGATCATGTTGCTCTTGGATTGATGGATGTGGGTGCTCTTGCACGAAGGGTGGTGGTGCAGTAAAGCTTGAGGGTTGAATATTAGAGGTAGAGGGTTGGTCCCTGCGGGATATAAGATTTTGGAGTGTAGATGTGAGACCAATGATAGTAGAGATAAGAGTGTTGTTATCAAATGAAGGTTGGGGTGGATAGGAGGGTTCATTTGTTGAGAAAAAGGGCTCATAATACGGATGTGGTTCTTCTTGATAAGGATATGGAGATAGTGTATATGGAGGTGGTGGTTCTAAGTATGTCTCATAAGGCTCTTGGTATGGTGGGTAAGGATTAGGGTCATATGGGGGTATTTGGTGGTAAGGTGCTTGTGAATATGGTGGTTCAGAGTTATGTTGAGGAGGTGGTTCATAAGCATATGGTGGGTTTTGTTGGTAATTACAAGGGGGTCCACCATATTCATCATCTTGGTATGCACCCTGGAATGGTTCCTGACCATAGTTATTTGGTGGAGGTT
The DNA here is from genome assembly GCF_000816755.2 of Arachis ipaensis. Classification (NCBI taxonomy): domain Eukaryota; kingdom Viridiplantae; phylum Streptophyta; class Magnoliopsida; order Fabales; family Fabaceae; genus Arachis; species Arachis ipaensis. The sequence goes on from NC_029790.2 coordinate 91,991,514, forward strand.
GGTTGTCACGAAAAGGTCCACCATAACTATTGTCTTGGTATGCATCATAGGATGGTTGTTGGTTATAGTGCATTGGAGGGGGTTGTTGCCAAGGGGGTTGATCAAATCCTTGTGGCTCCTCCCATCTTTGATTGTTCCAACCTTGATGTATGTTTCCATTATAGCTTCCATTCCTTACAACAACATTGGAACCAAACTCATAGCGACAGGGGTGAGAATTCATAGTAGTTAATAAAAATTAAAAACAAAAACAAATAAACAAGCAAAAGCAAATATTTACAATAACCAATAATAAGGCACACGTTTGTAATTCCCCGGAAATGGCGCCATTTTGACAAATGGATTTTTTCTAGTAAAGAATTCACAATAAATTCCCGTTGCTAGTATAGTTTCTAAACCAACAAAGAATCCTTTCGTACAAAAACTTGTTTGTCACTTAAGCAAACCTAATAAAAATAAATCGAAGTATTTAAACCTCGGTCATCTCTCAAGGAATTGCAGGGAGGTGTATTCATTATTGGTTATGGAAGATTAACTTTTTGGGGTTTTTGAATAATGAACAGGAAAAGTAAATTTCAAGAATTAAAGTAATAACTAATAAAGCTCTTAGCAAGGTATGAGAATTGGAAATCCTGTCCTAGTTATCCTTATCAATTGTGATGAGAATTGTTCATTACTCCCACTTAGTTAACCCTTACTAATAAAGGAAAGTCAAGTGGACTAATCAATTTGATTTCTCAAGTCTTAGTCAACTCCTAAGGAAAGACTAGCTTTAGAGGGATCCAAATCAACCAGCAAATTCCAAATATCAATCAACAAAGGAGTTTGATTACTCAAGTGTCATCAATTACTCAACCAAAGCCAAAAGGAGAAAAATCTAAATATTGAAAGCATTAATCACATAAATTGAAGAAGGCAACCATAAATCTGAAGTACCTTAATTTGCATTAAATAAAGAAATCAAATCAAACATGGAGTTCATAAACCAAATTGGGAAAATAAACAAACTAAAGTAATAGAATAACTAAAAGTAGATGAGAAATTAAATTAAAGGAACATTGAACCTGGAATGGAGAAGAAGTAAACCTAACTTAAGAGAAATCCTAAATCCTAAAACCTAAGAGAGAGGAGAGAGCCTCTCTCTCTAGAAACTACATCTAATACCAAAATTGTGAATAATGAGAAGTTGTATGAATCCCTTGATTCCCCCACTCTGTAGCCTCTAATTGTGTTTTCTGGGCCAAAAACTGGGTCAAAAATAGCCCAGAAATCACCCCCATCAATTTTTGCAGTGGCAGTACGTCGCGCATGTCGCGCGTACGCGCCAGGTGTGCGTGCGCGCCGATGGACTTTTTGCCAATGTGCGGTGCACGTCAAGTGCACGTGCGCGTCGGCTAGCTGCATGGCCACTGTGACAAATTATATATCATTTCGAAGCCCCAGATGTTAGATTTTCAATGCAACTAGAACTGCATCATTTGGACCTCTGTAGCTTAAGTTATGATCAATTGAATGCAAAGAGGTCAGGGCTGACAGCTTTGCAGTTTCTTCAATTTCTTGTATTCCTTCCACTTTTGCATGCTTTCTTTCCATCCTCTAAGCCATTCCTGCCCTGTAATCTCTGAAAACACTTAACACACATATCATGACATCGAATGGTAATAAGAGAGGATTAAAATTAGCTAAATTGCGACCAAAGAAACATGTTTTCAATCATATCACAAAATCAGGAAGGAAAATGTAAAACATGCAATTTACATGAATAAGTGTGAGAATAGTGGATAAAATCCACTCAGTTAAGTACAAGATGTACCATGAAATAGTGGTGCATCAGCACGAGTGCGCGTGGATTATAAAAAATTCACAATTCACGTGTGTGTGTGTAGCACGCATACGCGTCGCCACAATTTTTCCAATTTTCCAGAAAGCCTTTTGTGTCCAGCGTTGGGGGTAACGTTGGCTCACCAATGTTCCCTCCAACGTGAGTATCAGATAATTATGCAGAAGCTTCCCTCTCAATGTTTGAGGCAACGTTGGTGGTCCAACTTGGCCACCAACGTTGCTTCCTCTTCATCCTTTCCATCGCCATTCTTCAACCTTCTTCCATGAATTTCTTCACCTGTCATCAACCAATATATGCATCAAAGCCTTGCTAATCATCATGAGATATTGCATCATTCTTAGCACACAAGTAATTATGGCCAAAGTCTCATGAAATTGCATAAAAATAACCATGGTTGAATGAATCTAGGCATACATGAATTTCTAACCCAAATGATTACTTATGGCTCAAGAAAGTGCATAAAACCTAATGAAATCAAAAGAAAAAGGCTAGTGAAACTAGCCTAAGATGCCTTGGCATCACAACACCAAACTTAAATCTTGCTTGTCCCCAAGCAATTAATGAATTATTGAGAAGAAAGAATGAAACAGAAGGTAGTGCATATCCATACCAGCAAGTAATTGATATTAGTTCATGGGGTTTTATGCAGAGAATGTTGCATCTCACTTTTATTGACTCTTGGGTGAGAAGTGTCCCTTTAAGCATCAATCAAAACACTGCTATAATCTCTTATTATTCTTCCTTGGTTTGTTTTTCTTTTTCTGTGAACTTATTTCTCACTTGTAGCTTAGTGTTATGTGTTGTAGCAGCTTTTTATCTTATTTTTACTCAACACATATTCACCACAGACACTTGACTCACAATTCTTCTTAAGACATTAGTGTCCAGCACCTCTTTGGGTTACTAAATACCTTGTAACTAGGTTGCTCTTGATAATGGACTTTTGGTTGATAATCTTGGATTAGTTAACCCAAGTTATCAAGTGTTAAAGCACTCCATAGAACCTAATCATCCAAGCAGATCCTAGTACAAAGACACCACATGCATATATCTTAAGGTCCAAGCTATTGGTGTCTAGCCTTGTTCTTTGTTTCTTCTATTTTTGTTGCCACTTTTGGCTTTTCTTTTCTTTCTTTTTATTTGTTTATTTTCTTTCTTCCAAGGATTTCTAATTGCTAAGATTCATAGACAGTATCTAGTTTACACTAAAGAGGGACATTCTACCTTTTATTCATTATTAGTGAGCTAGCTACACCATCAGATATACATACCACCACTTAATATTTATTTTATTCCTTACCAAATGGAATTAATTCACTTCTATTCAAACATTTCTTTTATTTAATTAAAATAAGGGAACATGCATACATTCAAGCAAGTGAAATTAACCAGACACTTAGACTAAATACTTATTTTGAAAATTTAAAGACAAACAAACAAACAGAATACAGACTACTTAAAAGTAAAATGAGAACATGTTCTTTCTTGTTGATAGCCAAAGAGCAACACCACCTTTCAATCCTTTGTTCTTGGCATCTTGCTTCTTTTTGCTTCTTCTTTCTTTCAATTGTTCTTTAGTCCCAAATCTCTCCTCATCCCACAGTCTAGCATCCACCAAGTGCTGCTTCATTCTTTCCTGCTTGCTTTTTGCTTGAGCCAGATGGAAATCCATTAATTCAGTACATTCTTGATATGGTTTGATTCCTCTGCTTAATAGTGGCATGCTGCGGGTTAGGTAGTCTAGACTCGCTTGAGTGTTTACGTCATATTCCACTCTGTCCCTGTTCCTGGCCTCCCCAGCTGTATGATAAAGATTCTTCCATTGCATAAAGTCTTGGAGATATCCCTCAAGCTGATCTTATCGGTTGGAAAGCTGGTTGAAGGATTCTTGAAACTGGGCAGATTTCTCTCTTTGTGATTCCAAGAATCTTACTTGGAATTCTCTCTGCTGGTCCATCATTCTCAGCTGGAGCTCCTCCTGTTTTTCCTGCCTTCTCATGTACTATAATTGGAACCTTCTTGTTTTTCTTGAGCTTCTGTGTATTGTTGAGCTAGCCTCTCGATAGGTTCTTGCATTTGGTTCATCTCCATGTTGGTTTGGGATGAGAAGTGTGGCTCTTCTTCTTGTTCTTCCTCTTATTGTTCTTCTCCTTGTGGTTCTTCTCTTATTTCCCTTCTTTGTGGTTTCCTCCGTGGCTGAACAACTGTAACATTCATCATCCTTTCCAAGGTCATTGGCATGCTCAGATTCAGCCAAATTGGATTTGCATCCTCTAACGGCACCCTGGCTTTCATGCATAACCGTATGATGGTGCTTGGGTAGTGAAGCCAGGATTCAGCTGAACTTTCTTCAAAGGTCTTCTAAATGTCCTTTTGATGAGCGGATAATTTATACGCTTTTTGGCATTGTTTTTAGTATGTTTTTAGTATATTTTAGTTACTTTTTATTATATTTTTATTAGTTTTTAAATAAAAACCACATTTCTAGACTTTACTATGAGTTTGTGTATTTTTCTATGATTTCAAGTATTTTCTGGCTGAAATTGAGGGACTTGAGCAAAAATCTGATTCAGAGGCTGAAAAAGGACTGCAGATGCTGTTGGATTCTGACCTTCCTGCACTCGAAGTGGATTTTTTGGAGCTAAAAAAGCCCAATTGGCACGCTCTCAATTGCGTTGGAAAGTAGACATCCTGGGCTTTCCCGCAATATATAATAGTCCATACTTTATCTGAGATTTGATGGCCCAAACCGGCATTCCAAGTCAGCATAAAAATTATGGCGTCAAAACGCCAGAACTGGCATAAAAGCTGGAGTTAAACGCCCAAACTGGCACAAAAGCTGGCGTTTAACTCCAAGAAAAGTCTCTACATGTGAAAGCTTTAATGATCAGCCCAAGCACACACCAAGTGGGCCCGGAAGTGGATCTCTGCATTAATTACCTATTTCTGTAAACCCTAGGCTACTAGTTCTCTATAAATAGGACCTTTGCTATTGTATTTTCAATCTTTGATTAGTCTTATGCTATCTTAGACCTTTATGGGGGCTGGCCATTCGGCCATGTCTGAACCTTCATTACTTTTGTATTTTCAATGGTAGAGTTTCTACACACCATAGATTGAGGTGTGGAGCTCTGTTGTTCTTCATGAATTAATGCAATTACTACTGTTTTTCTATTCAATTCACGCCTACTTCTTCTCTAAGATATTCACTCGTTCTTCAACCTGATGAATGTGATGATCCATGACACTCATCACCATTCTCACCCTTGAATGCGTGCCTGAAAACCACTTCTGTTCTACATGCAACAAGCTTGAGTGTGTATCTCTTAGCCTTCTGGTTCACGATGCATGGTTGCCTCGCCTGACAACCGAGCTTTCCATTCCGTGAGATCAGAGTCTTCGTGGTGTAGGCGAGAATCAATTGGTAGCATTCTTAAGATCCAGAAAGTCTAAACCTTGTCTGTGGTATTCCGAGTAGGATCTGGGATGGGATGACTGTGACGAACTTCAAACTCGCGAGTGTTGGGCATAGTGACAGACGCAAAAGGATCAATAGATCCTATTCCAACATGATCAAGAACCAACAGCTGATTAGCGGTGAGGTGACAGCGCATTTGGAACATTTTTTTAACTGAGAGGACGGGAGGTAGCCATTGACAACGGTGAAACCCAACATAAGCTTTCCATGGAAAGGAGTATGAATGATTGGAAGAAGGCAATAGGAAAGCAGAGGTTCAAAAGGAACAAAGCATCTTCATACACTTATCTGAAATTCTCACCAATGAATTACATAAGTATCTCTATCTTATTTTATGTTTTATTTATCTTTCAATTATCAATTCTCCATAACCATTTGAATCTGCCTGACTGAGATTTACAAGATGACCATAGCTTGCTTCAAGCCGACAATCTCCATGGGATCGACCCTTACTCACGTAAGGTTTATTACTTGGACGACCCAGTGCACTTGCTGGTTAGTTGTGCGGAGTTGTGACAAAGAGTTGAGATTACAATTGTGCGTACCAAGTTGTTAGCGCCATTGATGATCACAATTTCATGCACCAAGTTTTTTGCGCCATTGCCGGGGATTCTTCGAGTTTGGACAACTAACGGTTCATCTTGTTGCTCAGATTAGGTAATTTTATTTTATGTTTAAGCCTTTTACTTTTTATTTTCGTAAAATAATTCAAAAAAAAATTTTACTTTGTTCTTCAGAATTTTTAAGAATGAATTCTAGAGTTTCATGATGATTTGTTGAAGTCTGGCTGGCTGTAAAGCCATGTCTAATCTTTTGGACCGAGGTTTCAACTTATCATCACAGGAGCTTGTTGATTTCTATCAATCTTGCTGTTGAAAGTAATGATCTGCTAAAGTTTGACTAGCCATTGGCCATATCTAGTGTTTTGGACCAGAGCTTTCACTGAAAGCTTGGCTGGCTAGTAAGCCATGTCTAATTCCTGGACCGGAGTTTTAGACTAACATTGCATGATTCCTGGAATTCTCATTAAGAATTTTGAATTCCTTATTTTCTTTTTCCAAATAATTTTCGAAAAATAAAAAAAATTTATAAAATCTTAAAATAAAAAATATTTTATGTTTCTTGTTTGAGTCTAGTGTCAATTCTTAAGTTTGGTGTCAATTACATATCTTTATTTTTCTTGCATTTTTCGAATATATGCATTATGTTCTTCATTAATCTTCAAGTTGTTCTTGATGATTTCCTTGCTCTGATCTTTAAATTCTCTTATTTTGTGTCTTTTGTTGTTCTCAACTTGTTAGTGTCTCTGACATAAAAATTTCTAAGTTTGGTGTCTTGCATGCATTGTTTGTTTTAGTTTTCCATGATTAGTTGTATTTTGATTATTTCTCATCAGTAAAAATTCAAAAAAAATTTCTTTTCAAGTCAATAATACAGAGAATTGAAGATTCAGAACATTCAGCAGAGGAATCAAACAGAAAAAGCTGGGCGTTCAAAATGCCCAATGAGGAAGGAAAACTGGCATTTAAACGCCAGCCAGGGTACCTGGCTGGGCGTTAAACGCCCAAAAAGGTAGTGTTTTGGGTGTTAAATGCCAAAATGGATACCATTCTGGGCGTTTAACGCCAGGATGGTACAAGAGGGAAGATTTTGTTTTTAATTCAAATCTTTTTCAAAATTTCATAATTTTTCAAAATCAAATCTTTTTTCAAATCATATCTTTTCAATCATATCTTCTCAAAATCAATTTCTTTCCATTTTTTTATTTTCGAAAACCTTTGCTACAATTAATGATTTAATTCAAAATTTTCAAGTTGTTACTTGCTTATTAAGAAAGGATCAAATTTTAAATTCTAGAATCATGTCTTTTAACTTCTTGTTAGTCAAGTAATCAACTTTAATTTTAAAACTTTCTTTTTTTATTTGATTTTCAATCATATCTTCTAAATCATACCTTCTCAATCACATCTTTTTCAAAATAATTTTTAAACATATCTTTTTGATTTCTAATTTCAAATTCTTTTTCAAAATCAATTAACTACTTTCTCAAATATAATTTTCGAAAATCATCAACCAAATTTTTCAAAATTTCTTTTAATTATTTCAAAATCTTTTTAAAATTAATTTTCGAAAATTCTTCCCCCCTTCTCACATCCTTCTATTTAAGGGACTAACACTCCTCCTTAATGTACAATTCGAACTCCCTCCCTCTTGATAAGTTCAAATTCTCTCCTCTCTACCTCCTCCTTCTATTCTTCTTTTCCTCTGACACCTCAAGGAATCTCTATACTGTGACATAGAGGATTCCATACTTTTTTGTTCTCTTCTCTTTTATATGAGTAAGAGCAATGACAAAGGCATTCTTGTTGAAGCTGATCCTGAACCTGAAAGGACCTTGAAGACAAAGCTAAGAGAAGCTAAAGCATAACTCTCTGTAGAGGACCTAACAGAAATTTTTAAACAAGAAGAAGACATGGCAGCCGAAAACAACAACAATGCCAACAATGCAAGGAAGGTGCTTGGTGACTTTACTGCACCTACTCCCGATTTCTATGGGAGAAGCATCTCTATTCCTGCCATTGGAGCAAATAAATTTGAGCTTAAGCTTCAATTAGTTTCTCTAATGCAACAGAATTGCAAGTTTCATGGACTTCCATTGGAAGATCCTCATCAGTTCTTAGCTGAATTCTTGTAAATCTGTGAGACTGTCAAGACCAATGGGGTTGACCCTGAGGTCTACAAAATTATGCTTTTTCCCTTTGCTGTAAGAGACAGAGCTAGGATATGGTTGGATTCACAACCTAAGGAAAGTCTAAACTCGTGGGAAAAGCTAGTCAATGCCTTCTTGGCAAAATTCTTTCCACCTCAAAAATTGAGTAAGCTTAGAGTGGAAGTCCAGACCTTCAGACAGAAGGAAGGTGAATCCCTCTATGAAGTTTGGGAAAGATACAAGCAATTGATCAGAAGGTGTCCTTCTGACATGCTTTCAGAATGGAGCATCATAGGTATCTTCTATGATGGTCTGTCTGAACTGTCCAAGATGTCATTAGACAGCTCTACTGGAGGATCTCTTCATCTGAAGAAGACCCCTACAGAAGCTCAGAAACTCATTGAAATGGTTGCAAATAACCAATTCATGTACACTTCTGAAAGGAATCCTGTGAATAATGGGACAAATCAGAAGAAAGGAGTTCTTGAGATTGATACTCTGAATGCCATATTGGCTCAGAATAAAATATTGATTCAACAAGTCAATATGATCTCTCAGAGTCTGTCTGAAATGCAAGCAGCAACAGGTAGTACTAAAGAAGCATCTTCTGAAGAAGAATCTTATGATCCTGAGAACCCAGCAATGGAAGAGGTGAATTACATGGGAGAACCTATGGAAATACCTATAATCCTTCATGGAGAAATCATCTAAATATCTCATGGAAGGACCAACAGAGGCCTCAACAAGGCTTCAATAACAGTAATGGTAGAAGAAATAGGTTTAGCAATAGCAAGCCTTTTCCATCATCTTCTCAGCAACAGACAGAGAATTCTAAGCAGAGCCATTCTGACCTAACAACCATAGTCTCTGATCTAATCAAAACCACTCAAAGTTTAATGACTGAAACAAGGTCCTCCATTAGAAATTTGGAGGCATAAGTGGGTCAGCTGAGTAAGAAAGTTACTGAACTCCCTCCTAGTACTCTCCCAAGCAATACAGAAGAAAATCCAAAAAGAGAGTGCAAGGCCATCAACATAACCCACACGGCCGAATCTGGAGAGGAGGAAGAGGCAGTGATTTCCACTGAGGAAGACCTCAATGGACGTCCACTGGCCTCCAAGGAATTCCCTAATGAAGAACCATGGGAATCTGAGGCTCATACAGAGACCATAGAGATTCTATTGACTTTACTTCTGCCATTCATGAGCTCGGATGAGTATTCTTCCTCTGAAGAGGATGAAGATGTTACTGAAGAGCAAGTTGCTAAGTACCTTGAAGCAATCATGAAGCTAAATGCCAAGTTATTTGGTGATGAGACTTGGGAGGATGAACCCCCCTTGCTCACCAAAGGACTGGATGACTTGACTAAGCAGAGATTACCTCAGAAGAGACAGGATCCTAGAAAATTCTCAATACCTTGTACCATAGGCACCATGACCTTTGAGAAGGCTCTGTGTGACCTAGGGTCAAGTATAAACCTCATGCCTTTCTCTGTAATGGAGAAGCTAGGGATCCTTGAGGTACAAGCTGCTAGAATCTCACTAGAGATGGCAGACAATTCAAGGAAACAAGCTTATGGACTTGTAGAGGATGTCTTGGTAAAGGTTGAAGGCCACTACATCCCTGCTGATTTTATAATCCTAGACACTGGGAAGTGTATGGATGAATCCATCATCCTTGGCAGACCCTTCCTAGCCACAGCAAAAGCTGTGATTGATGTTGACAGAGGAGAATTGATCCTTCAAGTAAATGAGGACTCCCTTGTGTTTAAAGCTCAAGGATCTCCCTCTGTGGTCATGGAGAGGAAGCATGAAAAGCTTCTTGATGCACGGAAAACTTGTCTCACAACAAATCTCCCTTCGACAAGTGTACCGAATTTGTCGTCAAGTAAAAACTCACAATAGAGTAAGGTCGAATCCCACAGGGATTGATTGATCAAGCAACTTTAATTAGAAGAATGTTCTAGTTGAGCGAATCCAGAATTTGGGTTGAGAGTTGCAGAAAATAAAATAGCGGGAATGTAAATAACAGAAAGTAAATGCTAGAATTAAAGGACTGGAAGTAAATGACTGAAAATAAATTGCAGAATTGTAAATGGGAATGGGGGATTTGCTCATAAAAGTAAATGGAATAAAAACAAAGATGGAGAATACATCATAAAACTAGAAAATGCAGAGAAAGTAAAATACAGAGAGTAGTTCTCTTTTTCCCACCTCCAGGACTCTTTTCACGTGGGCTTGCCATCCTTCAAGAATGTTAGTGACACTCAACATTGTCACTAACGTTCCAAGGTGCCCCTATGCCTCACGTTAGAGTCCACGTTAACTAGGTTAACGTGGCTTCTAACGTAGCCATGCTTAGCCATCCCCAACGTTAGTGACAATGTTGAGTGTCACTAATGTTGGCCATTATTTCACTCATCAACGTTAGCTTCGTGGAAGTTAACGTGGCTCCTTGGGGGGTTGTGTGGTTGCTTCCAACGTTAGTGACAATGTTGGGTGTCACTAACGTTGTCGACCACTCTTGCTTCTTACGTTAGCTCCCACGTTAACCAACTTAACGTGGGAGTTAACGTGGTATGTTTCTCCTTAGGCCAACGTTAGTGACAATGTTGAATGTCACTAACGTTGGCGTTTCTCCCCCTTTCTAATCGTTAGAGGCCACGTTAACTAAGTTAATGTGGACTCTAACGTGGCCACTTATGAGCATTTGCCAACGTTAGTGACAATGTTAAGTGTCACTAACGTTGGCTCAACTTCCCTTCTCCACGTTAGAGTTCACGTTAACTTAGTTAACGTGACTCTTAACGTGGTCAATGATGGCTTCGAGAGCGTTATTGGCAATCACTTTTCTCATTAACTTTGCAAGTTAGCTCCCATTCCTTGCTTCCTTTGGTCCTGAAATCAAGCAATAGAGTGCATCAAAGTTCTATTCCAAGTCATGGGTAATGCAACATACAATTTGTCACTAAACTTATGCAAAATCCTCATGAAATAATGTAAAATGCACAATGTATGCTTGAATCAAGGTGTAAGTGAATATCTACCCAAAACTAGCTTATTTCCTAAGGAAATGCATGAAACTAACCTAAAAACAGTAAAGAAAAGGTCAGTGAAACTGGCCAAGATGTCCTGGCATCACAACACCAAACTTAAAGCTTGCTTGTCCCTAAGCAAGTACTGGAACAAGAGAATGATGAATGGAATGCGAAGATCAATGAGTCATTCTTGTGGAAGTCATATCACTGATTTTATGGTGGTTTCATGCATAGCAACTTAGGTTCATTCATGGCTTTCAGACCTTTATCATGTCTTAAAACATTCACTTTGCTTACATCCCATGAGACTTTTATTCATTGATCCCTTTATTGTCATTTCAGAGCTTATTGGTGTTCTTAGGCTAAGTGCTTTGTAAGGGGGCAACTTTTTAAGATAAGCTTTCAGCCAACACTCCTGAACCAGTTGGTTCAAGGTGCTAGGTGTTGAAGCACCCCTAAGGACTTACTCCCTCAAGTCTCTCCCCCATACATACACACGACAGGCATATAGTTCATTTATTTTCCTTCTTGAGACCTTGGTGTCCAGCACCTCTTTGGGTTACTAAATGCTCTGTGGTGAGGGTTACTCTTGATAATGGACTTTCAGCTGATAATCCCGAGTTAGTTAACCCAAGTTACCAGGTGATAAAGCACCCCTAAGAGCTTATTCATCCAAGGAGATCCCTCACACAGGAACACCATAGACACATATCTTAAGATCAAAACCATTGGTGCCTAGCCTTATTGCTTACTCTTTTTCTTTTGTTTTTCCACTTTCATTATTCTTTTCTCTTTCTCTTATTAGGATCTTGTCATATACTTAGTCTCATGAGTATATTCAAAGCAAAGTATTCAGGCCAGATAGTTGTCATCCCACCTTATGATTGAACCAACTTAGCTAACTTATGATCATACCATAAACTCATGAATGTACTCCATAGTGTGAACTCCACTCTGGTCTTTTGAAACATAAACATTCTCTCTTCATTTGATCAAACAGGGACAAGCATACAAGTAAGTAAAGTAGGGATGCAGTGACATAAAGACTAGTGCACATAGACTTTCTTCAATACCAAAAACTTAAAAGACATAATTGAAAAAGGTTTAAACATAACATGGAAGCAAGTTCTATTTCATACAAGATCTTCCTTATTTAAAACATAGAGAAAGATGGAACAAAGAAGGAACTCCACCACCTTTTACTATTGTGGATGTCCATGCTCTTTTCCTTGCTTGTCCTCCTTGTTTCCTCTTGCATTTCCTCGCATCCGTGCCAATCTTACTTGCTTCCAATCCTCAAGTGCCTTCCTCACTGACTCATGACTCTCTTCCACCTTTTGTCTTTCCTTTCGTGCTAATTCATCCTTCATTTCGTCATACTTGGCTATTCCTGGATGCAATATTGGCAGCTGTCCCACTAAGTAGCCGAGCCTGGCTTGAGTGTTTATGTGATGTCCTGTTTCGCTCATGTAAACTCCTTCTGCAAATGCCCTTTGCTCGTCCAATAGTTCTGCCTGTTCTATTTGTCTTCGATGCATCTCATGTATGTGTGCCTCTTGATGTGCTTGGATGTTGATTAGCCTCTGGGTGGATTCTTGTTACTCGTTTTGCCTTTGTTCCATCCTGTTGAATGTTTCTCCCCATTGTTGTCCTTGACTTAGTTGCTGTTCCATCATTTGCCTTTGCCACTCACCTTGCTGAGTCATCCATCTTGAGAGTGTTTCCTCTTGCTGTCCCATCATCTGTAGTTGAAGCTCTTTCTGTGCTCCTTGGCTTTCCAAATATTGTCTAGACAAGCCATCAATGGCCTGAGGAGCTCCCATCTTCTCCTTTCTATCTTCTCTGTGATTTCGGGGCACTCAGTCTTTTTAACTTGAAATCCCAGCTCATAAATGATTTTCTTATCAACCATCCACCCGTATTGCAAGCATGATGCAAGCTTCTAAATCTCTTTTCATCATATGGGTGTTCTTCCATGGGTTCCTTTCCCTTCCTTCTTTTAGAACCCGAAGACGCCATGAATGATAGTTAATATGTGAAGGTGGCAAAGTTGTGGAGATTTTTGGTTGTTTAAGGTTTTATTGCGATGAAGAGAGTGAGGTGGGAAAAAGGTTTTTAATGGGGTAGGGAGTGTCTTGTACCGAAATGGAGAGTGGTGAAGATTGGGTAATGACAATGAAGGTGGGTACGGAACAAGGGTCCTTTATATAGAGAAGTTATGAGAGAATGGAGGGTGTGGATTGATTGAGTGGTTACTTGATGGACGGTTGGGGTGATGCATGGATAAAAGACAAGGATCATCACTTTATGAATGAGATTGCTCGGTCTTTTAGGGGTTCCATTTTTCCAATGTTGCATGGCAACATTTTCCAATGTATTCACTTTTTAGAACAAGTGTGTAGCCCTTCCTTTTGTGGTGTCCGATCCTTCTTTGTTTAGTTGTCCAATCCATCCCTTTTTATGCTTCTTTTCTTTTCCTATAAAGATTTAAAATAAGGAAATTAATATCATAAAAATCAAGCTCTACGGCTAGAATAATAAAGAGAAGAAAAAAGAGTTTGTTTATTTATGAATTTCAACTGACTAACTACTTGTGTATCCTTATGCATTTTGGTGGCACCATGGGGTGACACCAAACTTAGTTTGAAGCAATGTGATGAAAAGTTTTGTTCAAAGCTCCCAAGACTAGCATGCATCTTGGTTTGCTTTAAACACCAAACTTGTTCTTCACTATATACTGCATGATAAAGATTTCACCAAGTGTTTGTCAAGTTTGGGTTGAAATTCATAAACATTGATTTATTCATTATTTTAAAAACATATAAAACATGGGTTGCCTCCCATGAAGCGCTTCTTTAGCGTCACTAGCTTGACGTTTTTCCCTCATCAGGGTGGTTGGTAGTGCTTAAAGTCCTCCCCTCTTGCTGTGGACTTATATCCATTGGTTGGATCAATGACCTCCACATGTTCCAGGGAAAGAACTGGGGATCTCAGAATGAACTGGCTATGCTTCAGTGCTTGTTTCCTCCTTCAGTGTCTCATTATCATTTGTGCTTAGTTCCTTACAGTAGGGAGATTAGGGGGAATATCTGGGAAGTAAGCTGAGACAACTCTATCCCCTGGAGAGAAGTCTTCCGTATGGATCTTCTTGTTCCTCCACCTCCTTGGTACCTTCTTCTTTGTTTCTTTTGAGGTTGCCTTCCCCTTGGTGACCTCTTTTTCTAAAGGAGTTGTGATGCTGTCTTCACCTGCCTCTAGAGGTTTAGGTTCCTCCAACTTTTCCTTGAGCTGTGGCAATTGCTATTTTCCTTGTTTATCTATTAAGGGGATCTCAGAATGAACTGGCTATGCTTCAGTGCTTGTTTCCTCCTTCAGTGTCTCATTATCATTTGTGCTTAGTTCCTTACCCTCTTGATCTGTTTCTTGTGAGAGTTTGAAAACATTGAAGCTGAGTCGTTCATCATGGATTCTCAATATTAGCTCCCCTTTCTCTACATCGATAAGTGCTCTGGCCGTAGCTAGGAATGGTCTTCCCAATATGATTGGATGAGTGTGACTCTCTTCCATGTCCAGGATGACAAAGTCTATTGGGAGAAAGTATTTCCCAACCTTTAGCAACACATTTTCCACCACTCCTATTGCTTGCTTTTGAGTTTTGTCAGTCAGTCTGATGATTACATCTGTGGGTATTATCTCATTGATCTGCAGCCTCTTCACCAGGGATAAGGGCAGTAAGTTGATGCTGGTCCCCAAATTACATAGTGCTCTATCGAACATAGTTTCACCTATGGCACAAGGGATGTGAAAACTCCCTGGGTCTCTTCTTTTTGTAGGCAACTCAGCTTGAATAAGGGCACTACATTCCTTGTTCATCACTATAGTCTGGCCTCCTTTGAGTGAGCTTTTCCTGGGAAGAAGTTCCTTCATATACTTGATGAATGCAGGCATTTGTTGAATTGCCTTGATGAATGGTATGTTCACATGCAGAGATGCAAACAAGTCTAGGAACCTTGAGTATATTCTTTTTCCCACAGCACCATTGAGCAGTTGAGGGAAGGGTGCATAGAGCTTCAACAGCTCTTGTTGTGAGATTTCTGGTTCTTGGTGATCTTTATCCTTCTCATTTGTTGAGTTGTCTTCAGGTTGCTAAAAAAGTGTGTTTTGCTTGTCTTCAGTCTCTTGATCACTTGTAGTGACCATTTTGCAATCTTCCCATCTTACTTTCTTTGCTTCTCCTTTGGGGTTTTTCTCCGTGTCACTTGGGAAGCTATCAGTAGGTTTGGGAATCTTCTCAGCTAAATATCCCACCTGGAATTCCAGCTTCCTAATGGTCTCTCCCTGGTTCTTAATATTGGCTCGCACTTCCTCTTTGAACACCTTATTTTCTTGAATCTCTTGGCATATTCCTTCAAGTAAGGCTTCAATCTTAGAGAGCTTGTCATCAATTGATGAGTGATTCGGAGCAGATGTGCTATTTTGGTTTTGATAAGCGTGTGGAGAAGTGTTGTTGTGGGGCTGTTGAGATGTCCTCTGTGTGAACTGCTGGTGAGCTGCATTGTTGTTGGAGTTGTAACATCTCTGGTCTTGGTTTTGATCTTGCTCACTTCCCCACCCAAAGTTTGGGTGGTTTCTCCATCCAGGATTGTAGGTTTTGGAGTATGGATCATAGTTTTTCCTTGGTGAATTCCCAATGTAGTTGGCTTGCTCCTGAATACCCTCTGCTTCTTCATTCACTCCTTCTTGGGTTATTGATGAAGTTGAGATTGCTACTACTTGGTTCCTCTCCATCTTCTTGGTGAGTTCAGCCAGCTGCTGGGTAATGAGCTTGTTTTGGGCCAACAGAGCATCTACATTGTTTAGCTCCATTACTCCTCTTGTGTTCCCTCTTTCGGAAGCATAGTAGTCGTTCTCTGCTACTGTTTCAATAACATCTATGGCTTCCTCAATAGTCTTCTTCTTGTTCAAAGATCCTCCGGATGAATGGTCTACGGCTTTCTTTGACTCATAAGAGAGCCCTTCATAGAAAATGTGCAGCTGCACCCATTCGTTGAACATGTCAGGTGGACACCTCCTTGTTAAGTCCTTGAACCTCTCCCATGCTTCATATAGAGTCTCACCATCTTGTTGCCTGAAAGTTTGGACCTCAGCTCTCAGCCTATTGATTCGTTGAGGAGGGTAAAATCTTGCTAAGAATTTGTTCACCACGTCTTCCCAAGTTGTCAAGCTTTCCCTTGGGAAAGATTCCAGCCACTTGGCTGCTTTGTCCCTAAGTGAGAATGGAAACAAGAGCAGTTTATAGGTGTCAGGATGAACACCATTCGACTTCACTGTGTCACATATCCTTAGGAAGGTGGTTAGATGTTGATTGGGGTCTTCTTGAACACCTCCTCCAAACGAACAGTTGTTCTGAACAAGGGTGATGAGCTGTGGTTTAAGTTCAAAGTTGTTGGCATGGATTGTTGGCTTTTGGATGCTACTTCCACAATCGCCTAGGTTTGGATTGATGTAAGAGCCCAAAACTCTTCTATCATCCCAAGCATGATTTGCTCTACCTCCTCCCCCATGGTTGTGATCTTCTTCTTCATGATGGTTTTCCATGTTGTCTTCCATGTTTGGTTCAAAGAATTCCTCTTCTTCCTCAGCACCAACCACTTTCTTTCCTCTTGCCTCCCTCCTTAATCTAAGGAAGGTCCTCTCAGGTTCAGAATCGAAGGAATTTGAAGCCCCGCTTCTTCTCCCTGTCATACAACCATCAAGTGCAAGCAAGAAAAGATAGGTGCAGAAAGTATTTGTGTCAGAATTACTGTTAGTTGTGGGTGATGCAATATATCAAACAGTTAGTGGGTTAGCAAACAGAATTGAAAATAACAAAGAAAAACAAAAGAGTAGAGGGGGAAGGGAAGAAGTTTAACTAAAACAGAAAGTAAATCACTCAAACAGAAAATGAAATTCACAATATAAAAATGCTCAATCTAGTGATCTTCCAATTTAATCATTGTTGATGCATAACCAATCCCCGGCAACGGCGCCATAAACATGATGTACGAAAAACTTGTCTCGCAACAAATCTCCCTTCGGCAAGTGTACCAAATTTGTCGTCAAGTAAAAACTCACAATAGAGTGAGGTCGAATCCCACAGGGATTGATTGATCAAGCAACTTTAATTAGAAGAATGTTAAGTGATTGAATTATAATTTCTTGCAATTCAATCTCTCAAATCTTGATCGATAGCCAATTCCTTGGTCAATTGCTCATGAGAAGAGATGAAGTATGGTCACTGATTATACCACATGCATTTCCCAAATCAAGTATTAAGAGGGTTATAGTCACATACCCATCCAAACCCGATTTGGTCCAGCATGAGAAAGCATTTCTAGCTTGATCTCTTCATTCCTCTTTCAAGGTTCAAAAGAGATCCAAGTTTGAATAGCTTCTTTTCTAAGATAACTATTCAATTGGATGAAGATCGAAAGCTTTCAAGTAAAATCAAGAGAAAAGATAGAAGAAGAATAATGAAAATTAGTATTGATCCATCAAATTACAACAGAGCTCCCTAACCCAATGAAAGGGGTTTAGTTGTTCATAGCTCTTGAAAATGAAAACAAAGATGGAGAATACATCATAAAACTAGAAAATGCAGAGAAAGTAAAATATAGAGAGTAGTTCTCTTTTTCCCACCTCCAGGACTCCTTTCACAATTCAAAGCTACTCCTATATATACTACTTCTCTCAGCTTCTAGTTGGCTCTTCAAGTCTTGGGCCTTTGGATCTTGAGTTTGAAGCAGTTCTCTTCTTCATTTGGGCTTGGCTTTACTTGCAGAGAGAAAATGTGAAGTGGGCAGAGACTTTAGCTCAGGACGTTAGGGGTGTTAACGTTTAGTGAAAATATGAGTTCGAGAACGTTAGTGACAATCAACTTTCTCACTAACGTTACTAAGTAAAAGCCACGTTAACTTCAACGTTAATGGCATAAACGTTGCCACTAACGTTGCCTCTAAGTCCTTCGCACACGTTATTGAGACTTAAAATTTCCAATAACTTTGAAAAACCCCCTTTGTTCCCACGTTAGAGCCCACGTTAACTTAGTTAACGTGGCTCTTTAACATGGGCGCTTCTAGTTGGCTCTTCAAGTCTTGGGCCTTTGGATCTTGAGTTTGAAGCAGTTCTTTTCTTCATTTGGGCTTGGCTTTACTTGCAGAGAGAAAGTGTGAAGTGGGCAGAGACTTTAGCTCAAGACGTTAGGGGTGTTAACGTTAGTGACAATCAACTTTCTCACTAACGTTACTAAGTAAAAGCCACGTTAACTTCAACGTTAGTGGCATAAACGTTGTCACTAACGTTGCCTCTAAGTCCTTCGCACACGTTATTGAGACTTAACATTCCCAATAACTTTGAAAAGCCCCCTTTGTTCCCACGTTAGAGCTCACGTTAACTTAGTTAACGTGGCTCTTTAACATGGGCTTGCCATCCTTCGAGAACGTTAGTGACACTCAACATTGTCACTAACGTTCCAAGGTGCCCCTATGCCTCACGTTAGAGTCCACGTTAACTAGGTTAACGTGGCTTCTAACGTAGCCATGCTTAGCCATCCCCAACGTTAGTGACAATGTTGAGTGTCACTAACGTTGGCCATTCTTTCACTCATCAACATTAGCTTCGTGGAAGTTAACGTGGCTCCTTGGGGGGTTGTGTGGTTGCTTCCAACGTTAGTGACAATGTTGGGTGTCACTAACGTTGTCGACCACTCTTGCTTGTTACGTTAGCTCCCACGTTAACCAAGTTAACGTGGGAGTTAACGTGGTAAGTTTTTCCTTAGGCCAACGTTAGTGACAATGTTGAATGTTACTAACGTTGGCGTTTCTCCCCCTTTCTAATCGTTAGAGGCCATGTTAACTAAGTTAACGTGGACTCTAACGTGACCACTTATGAGCATTTGCCAACGTTAGTGACAATGTTAAGTGTCACTAACGTTGGCTCAACTTCCCTTCTCCACGTTAGAGTTCACGTTAACTTAGTTAACGTGACTCTTAACGTGGTCAATGATGGCTTCGAGAGCGTTATTGGCAATCACTTTTCTCATTAACTTTGCAAGTTACCTCCCATTCCTTGCTTCCTTTGGTCTTGAAATCAAGCAATAGAGTGCATCAAAGTTCTAGTCCAATTCATGGGTAATGCAACATACAATTTGTCACTAAACTTATGCAAAATCCTCATGAAATAATGTAAAATGCACAATGTATGCTTGAATCAAGGTGTAAGTGAACATCTACCCAAAACTAGCTTATTTCCTAAGGAAATACATGAAACTAACCTAAAAACAGTAAAGAAAAGGTCAGTGAAACTGGCCAAGATGCCCTAGCATCACTTCTCTCAATGTAGAGTCAAACAGAGCCCCCACATTCAAACTCTAAGTTTGGTATTGGGAGGCCATCATCATGCTCTAAGTATCTGTGAGGCTCCATGAGAGCCCACTATCAAGCTATTGACATTAAAGAAGTGCTTGTTGGGAGGCAACCCAATTTTATTATATCTATTTATTCTCCATTGTTATTTTATGTTTTCTGTAGGTTGATGATCATGTGAAGTCACAAAAATAACTGAAAAAGCAAAAACAAAATGAAAAATAGCATTAAAAATAGCACACCCTGGAGGAGAAGCTTACTGGCATTTAACGCCAGAAATGGGCACCAGACTGGTGTTTAACGCCAGAAAGGGGCACAAAGCTGGTGTTTAACGCCAGAAATAGGTACAGAACTGGCGTTTAACGCCAGAAATGGGCAGGAACCTGGCATTTAATGCTAGGATTGGCACAGGAAGGGGCATTTACACGCCAACATGGTGCAAGGATGAGTCATCCTTGACACCTCAGGATCTGTGGACCCCACAGGATCCCCACCTACCTCATCTCTCTCTCTCTCTTCTTCACACTTTTCCCAAATACCCTTCACCAATCACCTCAATACCTCTTCTCCAAATACCCCTCACCTATCAAATCCTACCCTCTTCTCCATAATCTCTTCACCAATCCACATCCATCCATCATAAAACCCCACCTACCTCACCATTCAAATTTAAACCAATTTCCCTCCCAAACCCACCTATATATGGCCGAACCCTAACACTCTCTCCACTCCTATATAAACACATCTTCACTCCTTCATTTTCACCCACAATACACACTACTTACCCCCCTTGGCCGAAACACTAAACCCCCCTCCATCTCCTATATTTCTTCTTCTTCTACTTTTTTCTTTCTTCTTTTGCTCGAGGACGAGCAAACCTTCTAAGTTTGGTGTGGTAAAAGCGTTGCTTTTTGTTTTTTCATAACCATTTATGGCACCAAAGGCCGGAGAAACCTCTAGAAAGAGGAAAGGGAAGGCAAAAGCTTCCACCTCCGAGTCATGGGAGATGGAGAGATTCATCTCAAGGGTGCATCAAGACCACTTCTATGAAGTTGTGGCCAAGAAGAAGGTGATCCCCGAGGTCCCTTTCAAGCTCAAAAAGGGTGAATATCCGGAGATCTGACATGAGATTCAAAGAAGAGGTTGGGAAATTCTCACTATCCCCATTCAACAAGTCAGAATCTTAATGGTTTAAGAGTTCTATGCCAATGCATGGATCACTAAGAACCATGATCAAAGTATGAACCCGGACCCCAAGAATTGGCTTACAATGGTCCGGGGAAAATACTTAGATTTCAGTCCGGAAAATGTAAGGTTAGCATTCAACTTGCCCATGATGCAAGGAGATGCACACCCCTACACTAGAAGGGTCAACTTTGATCAAAGGTTGGATCAAGTCCACATAGACATCTGTGAAGAGGGCGCTCAATGGAAGAGAGATTCAAGAGGAAAGCCGGTTCAACTAAGAAGGTATGACCTCAAGCCCGTGGCTAGGGGATGGTTGGAGTTTATCCAACGCTCAATCATTCCCACTAGCAATCAGTCTAAAGTTACTATAGACCGGGCTATCATGATCCACAACATCATGATTGGAGAGGAAGTAGAAGTTCATGAGGTTATATCCCCAGAACTCTACAAGGTGGCAGACAAGTCCTCTCCTTTGGCAAGGTTAGCCTTCCCTCATCTCATTTGTCACCTCTGCAATTCCGCTGGAATTGACATAGAGGAAGACATCCTCATTGATGAGGACAAGCCCATCACTAAGAAAAGGATGGAATAAATAAGAGAACCTCACCAAGAGCATGAGGAAATTCTTCATCATGAAATCCCTGAGATGCCTCAAGGGATGCATTTTTCTCCACAAAACTATTGGGAGCAAATCAACACCTCCCTAGGAGAATTAACTTCCAACATGGGACAACTAAGGGTGGAACACCAAGAGCATTCCATCCTCCTCCATGAAATTAGAGAAGACCAAAGAGTCATGAGAGAGGAGCAACAAAGGCAAAGAAGAGACATTGAGGAGCTCAAGCACTCCATAAGATTTTCAAGAGGAAGAACAAGCCGCCATCACTAAAGTGGACCCGTTATTTAATTTCCTTGTTCTTATTCTTCTGTTTTTCAAAACTTATGCTTTATGTTTTATTTATGTATGTGTCTTATTACATGATCACTAGGGTTTTAGTGTCTATGACTTAAAGCTATGAATGTCCTATGAATCCATCACCCTTCTTAAATGAAAAATGTTCTTAATTGAAAAAGAAAAAGAAGTACTTGAATTTCTAATTTTAAAACAGTTTAATTATTTTGACGTGGTGGCAATACTTTTTGTTTTCTGAATGAATGCTTGAATAGTGCATATTTTTGAATCAATAACACTACCTGAATTCTGAGTTCCTATAGAAGCCAATCATTCTGAACTTCAAAGGATAAAGTGAGATGCCAAAACTATTCAGAAGCAAAAAGCTAATAGCCCCGCTCATCTAATTAAGACTGATCTTCATAGATGTTTTTAGAATTTATTGTATATTCTCTTCTTTTTATCCTACTTGATTTTCAGTTGCTTGGGGACAAACAATAATTTAAGTTTGGTGTTGTGATGAGCGGATAATTTATACGCTTTTTGGCATTATTTTTAGTATGTTTTTAATATATCTTAGTTACTTTTTATTATACTTTTATTAGTTTTTAAATAAAAATCATATTTCTGGACTTTACTATGAGTTTGTGTATTTTTCTGTGATTTCAGGTATTTTCTGGCTGAAATTGAGGGACTTGAGCAAAAATATGATTCAGAGGCTGAAAAAGGACTGCAGATACTGTTGGATTCTGACCTCCCTGCACTCGAAGTGGATTTTCTAGAGCTACAGAAGCCCAATTGGCTCGCTCTCAATTGCGTTGGAAAGTAGACATCCTGGGCTTTCCAGCAATATATAATAATCTATACTTTTCCCGAGATTTGATGGCCTAAACTGGCGTTCCAAGTCAGCATAGAAATTCTGGCGTCATAACGCCAGAACTGGCATAAAAGCTGGAGTTAAACGCCCAAACTGGCACAAAAGCTGGCGTTAGCCTCCAAGAAAAGTCTCTACATGTGAAAGCTTCAATGCTCAGTCCAAGAACACACCAAGTAGGCCCGGAAGTGGATCTATGCATTAATTACCTATTTCTGTAAACCCTAGGCTACTAGTTCTCTGTAAATAGGACCTTTTGCTATTGTATTTTCAATCTTTGATTAGTCTTATGCTATGTTAGACCTTTATGGGGGCTGGCTATTCGGCCATGCCTGAACCTTCATTACTTTTGTATTTTCAATGGTGGAGTTTCTACACACCATAGATTGAGGTGTGGAGCTCTGCTGTTCTTCATGAATTAATGCAATTACTACTGTTTTTCTATTCAATTCACGCCTACTTCTTCTCTAAGATATTCACTCGTTCTTCAACCTGATGAATGTGACGATCTGTGACACTTATCACCATTCTCACCCATGAACGCGTGCCTGACAACCACTTCTGTTCTACATGCAACAAGCTTGAGTGTGTATCTTTTAACCTTCTGGTTCACGACGCATGGTTGCCTCACCTGACAACCGAGCTTTCCATTCCGTGAGATCAGAGTCTTCGTGGTATAGGCAAGAATCAATTGGCAGCATTCTTGAGATCCGGAAAGTCTAAACCTTGTCTGTGGTATTCTGAGTAGGATCTGGGATAGGATGACCTTGACGAGCTTCAAACTCGCGAGTGTTGGGTGTAGTGACAGACGCAAAAGGATCAATGGATCCTATTCCAACATGATCAAGAACCAACAGCTGATTAGCCGTGTGATGACAGCGCATTTGGAACATTTTCACTGAGACGACGGGAGGTAGCCATTGACAACGGTGAAACCCAACATAAGCTTGCCATGGAAAGGAGTATGGATGATTGGAAGAAGGCAATAAGAAAGTAGAGGTTCAGAAGGAACAAAGCATCTTCATACGCTTATCTGAAATTCTCACCAATTAATTACATAAGTATCTCTATCTTATTTTATGTTTTATTTATCTTTCAATTATCAATTCTCCATAACCATTTGAATCTGCCTGACTGAGATTTACAAGATGACCATAGCTTGCTTCAAGCTGACAATCTCCGTGGGATCGACCCTTACTCACATAAGGTTTATTACTTGGACGACCCAGTGGACTTGCTGGTTAGTTGTTCGGAGTTGTGACAAAGAGTTGAGATTACAATTGTGCGTACCAAGTTGTTGGCGCCATTGATGATCACAATTTTGTGCACCACCTTTACAATGATCTAATGGACTTTTTTCTCACCTCCTACCACAATGCAGTACAGCATGATGGCCCTTTCTTTGGTGACTTCTGATGTGTTAACAGTTCCCAAAATTGATCTTCTTATAAGTTCATACCACCCTTTTACTTCAGGGGCGAGATCCTTCCTTCTCAGCTATTTGTGCCTTCCATAAGCGTCCCTCTTCCAATCAGTATTAATCACACAGATATCGCTAGAAATTTTATCATAATCTCGATTACCATTTATTCTCTCTTGATAACCAGGCTCATCAAAATATGCTGCCCTTAAGCCCAGAACCCTCATGATGCTCTTCGGGCTAAAATCCACCTCCACACCCCTTACATAACTTTTGTAAGTGGTGGGAATGGACGTCTCCAACCTTGTTGTATTAGCATAGAACTCTCTTATAATGTTGGCATTGACCCTGGTGATCAGATTAGTGAGGGCCTCCCATTTCCTCTTTCTTATCTTCTCTCTTATTTTCGGGCATTCACCTTCGGGCAGCTGGAAAGGAATTTCTGGCAATATCCCTTTGAAAGTCATCCATATATATTGTATTTGATGAAATGATGACTTGAACTTCCATCGATCAAATTCAGTTCTTTCTTCTTCAATAGC
>NC_029790.2:92016042-92052897 GCF_000816755.2 Arachis ipaensis
TCTTTCCCTTTTCTTCTTTTGTGGCCTGATGAAGATGCCATGGTTATCTTACTGTTTGGTTGAGTATTGGTAGAGAAATAGTAATGAAGATTGGCTAGTGTAGTGCAATTTGGGATGAAAGGACGGTTTGAGAGTGAAGTGAGGTTATGAACTCAATGAGACCAGAAGGGTTTGAGGCATAAGGAGCACGGTTGTGACTTTGAACCTTAAGGACATAAGACTAAATTTATGAATGCAGGAAGTTTAAAAATTGGAGCTATGAGACACGGTCCAAGTGAAGACTATATATAGCAATTAGGAGTGGAGTTTGGATGGTTGGGATGCTATGTGAATGGGTGAGGATCAGTGGTATGCATGTAAAGTTGAATGAGGACAAAGTTTGCCTCTTCCTTGAGCATGTGGCTTGGCCATTTGGGTGTGGTGCACCTCCCAAGCATTGTGCAGATTTATATTCTCCAAGGAATGGATTCCAAACCATGGGACCCACTTCTTGTCTTTATATCAACTGTACCCTTTATTAACTTTTCTCTTTCATTCATTTATTCTTCTGCATGCCTATCCATCACAAAAAGGAAAGAAATATGAATTAGAAAGGTGGCAGCAAACACATGACCTGCTGTAATTAAATTTAAAACTAAAGACTTGACTAGTGTGCCTCATGGGTGTTCAATCAGCCGTGACTCTTTATGTGCATTTCTAGTCTTGGTGGACACCAAACTTAATGTTTGGCAATGTGGTTCAAAGGATTATTTCCACCAAGTGATGTCATTGAAGTCTTACAAAATTCTTGTCACCTTTGATTAAATCATTATGAGAAACACTTTATTTTCTGAATTTAAACATGAACTAAAAAATGCAAAATGTAAAACATGGTTGCACTTCATGAAATTTAAGACTTAATTCAATTTTGACTCTTATCACTTGTGTTCTTCGTATATATAGAACACCAAACTTAAGG
This sequence comes from Arachis ipaensis, assembly GCF_000816755.2. NCBI lineage: Eukaryota > Viridiplantae > Streptophyta > Magnoliopsida > Fabales > Fabaceae > Arachis > Arachis ipaensis. The sequence continues at coordinate 92,017,001 of NC_029790.2, forward strand.
TTTGGCTATATACTCCAAGAAAGCAATTAGGCATATATCAATAGGGCTATATGATCATTACTGTTTCAAAAACATTTTAGGTGCCTATAGGCACACCAAACTTAGAGTCGGATCATATGCTTCAAGATATCCTATACAAGTGTTCACTTTGTCTCTGAAATCTTGAATTCATGTTAGTAAACCAGTGATTATTCGTATCAAAGCAGTAAAAGCAATAAACTAAAGCATGGGTTACCTCCCATGGAGTGCTTCTTTAGCGTCATTAGCTTGACTGTTAGTCTCTGTTAGGGTGGCTTGTAGTGCCTCATGTCCTCTCCTCGCACAGTGAAGCTTTCTCCACTTGATTCCTTGATGATTTCTACATGTTCCAAGGAAAGGACCTTTCTGATTGTGAACACTTGAGGTAACTGGGATGGAATGGTTGGAGGATCGGGTGGGGTTGGTAGATAGTGGGCTGATATCACTTTGTCTCCAAGGGAAATACCTTCTGTAGGAATCTTCTTGTTTCTCCATCCCCTTGGTAATTTCTTCATAACTCTTTTTTCTTCTTCTTGTAGTGCTCCAGTGACTCTTGTGTTAGAGAGGTCCTTGTTAGCTGCTCTTCTTGATTCTTGTGGCTTCATCTCTTTCTTGAACTCTCTTGGTTGTTGTATCTCTTGAAATTCTTGCTTGTTCACTAAGGATTGTTTCAAGTACTCTGATTCCGGATCACTGTGGCTTTCCTCCAGGCACATGTTACTGTGATCATCCTTCGGCTTTTTAGGTTCTGGCTTAGATTCAGATGTAGGTTTAAAAACATGGAAGGTAAGATGTTCATCATGTATTCTCAATATTAACTCTCCTTGTTCCACATCGATGAGCACTCTAGCAGTGGCTAAAAATGGTCTCCCCAGGATGATTAGATGGAGGTAACTTTCTTCCATGTCTAGAACAACAAAGTCAGTGGGGAGAAAGTACTTTCCCACTTTGACCAATACATTCTCGACTACTCCTTCAGCTTGCTTCTGAGTCTTATCAGCCAGTTGGATGATTACATCTGTAGATTTCAGCTCATTAATTTGCAACCTCTTCATGAGAGACAGAGGCATCACATTTTTGCTAGCTCCTAGATCACAGAATCCTCTATCAATTTTTGTCTCTCCTATGGCACAGGAAATATGAAAGCTCCTTGGATCTTTATTCTTCAGAGGTAAGTTCTTCTTGATGAGGGCACTACATTCCTTGTTCATTATCACTGTTTGTCCCGCTTTCAAGGTTCCTTTCTTGGTCAGTAGCTCTTTCATGCACTTGATGTATGTAGGCATCTGTTGGAGAGTTTTGATGAAGGGGATGTTGACACTGAGGGATGCAAACATGTCTAGGAATCTTGAGTATGACTTTTCTTTCTCACCTCCCCTAAGTCTCTGGGGGAATGGTGCCTTGGCACATAAGGGTTCAGCATTTCCTTCCTTGTTGGTTATTTCCCCTGTACAGGTCCAATTCCTTGTTCCTTTTCCTCCAAGTTTCCCTAGGAACCTTCTTGGCTGTGCTCTGTTGGCTTGCTGGTATCTTCTTCCAGGATTTCTTCATTCACAAGAGTAACTGCCTTACCCTCTTCCCATCTCACCTTCTTCATTTCCCCTCTTCGATTTTTCTCAGTGTCACTTGGAAAACTATTAGTGGACTTTGGAATCTGCTACGAGAGGTGTCCTACTTGAGATTCGAGGTTCTTAATAATCTCTCCTCAGCTTTTCATATTATCTCTCACTTCTTCTTTGAAATTTCTATTGTCCTTAACTTCCTTGCAAAAGTTGGTGAGCACAGCTTCAATCTTGGATAATTTGTCCTCTGATGGTGGATTGGGAATTGAGTGTTCAGACTGATTGGCTTGGGCTTGATAAGGTGGCTGAGAGGGATTGTTGTATGGTTGTTGATATGATCTTGGATTGGACTGTTGGTATGTGCATTGGTTGGGATTATGAGGTTTGTGGTCTTGGCTCTGGTTTTGTTGGTTTCCCCACCCAAAGTTTAGGTGGTTCTTCCAACCAAGGTTATAAATTTTAGAATATGGATCATGAGCTTGACTAGATGAATTTCCAAGGTAATTGGCTTCCTCCCAGTTAACTCTTTACTCCTTCCTCTGTGTGCAACTCTCCTTGAGGTGATGGTTGAATATGGATGGTTGCAGCTTGACTCTTTTTCATTTGCTTGGTCAAATCAGCTAGTTGCTTGGTAATCATCTTATTTTGGGCCAAGATTGCATCCATAAGGTTTAATTCCATGACTCCCCTCTTGTTACTTCTGTCTGAGGCATAAAAATACTCATTGTCAGCCACTGTCTCTATGACATCAATGGCTTCTTCAATGGTCTTCTTCTTGTTCAGCGACTCTCCAGATGAGTGGTCTACAACCTTCTTTGATTCATACGAAAGTCCTTCATAAAAGATATGCAATTGCACCTGATGAGCAGATAATTTATACCCTTTTTGGCATTGTTTTTACTTAGTTTTTAGTATGTTTTAGTTACTTTTTATTATATTTTTATTAGTTTTTATGCAAAAAGTACATTTCTGGACTTTACTATGAGTTTGTGTGTTTTTCTGTGATTTCAGGTATTTTCTGGCTGAAATTGAGGGACCTGAGCAAAAATCTGATTCAGAGGCTGAAAAAGGACTGCAGATGCTGTTGGATTCTGACCCTCCTGCACTCAAAGTGAATTTTCTGGAGCTACAGAAGCCCAATTGGCACGCTCTCAATTACATTAGAATGCAGACATCTTGGGCTTTTCAGTAATATATAATAGTTCATACTTTGCCTGAGATTTGATGTCCCAAACTGGCGTCCAAAGCCAGCCTAAAACATCTTGGCGTAAAACACCCAAACTGGCACCAGAATTGGAGTTAAACGCCCAAACTGGCACCAAAGCTGGTGTTTAACTCCAGGAACAGCCTATGCACATGAAAGCTTTAATGTTCAGCCCAAGCACACACCAAGTGGGCCCCAGAAGTGAATTTCTGCACTATCTACACTTAGTTACTCATTTTCTGTAAACCTAAGTTACTAGTTTAGTATAAAAACTACTTTTAGAAATTTATTTTAGGAGCAGATGCTATCATAGACCATTGTTCACATTTGGAGGCTGGCCATTCGGCCATGCCTAGACCTTTTTCACTTATGTATTTTCTACGGTAGAGTTTCTACACCCCATAGATTAAGGTGTGGAGCTCTGCTGTTCTTCATGAATTAATGCAAGTACTATTGTTTTTCTTTCAATTCACGCCTACTTCTTCTCCAAGATATACTCTCGTACTTAATTCAATTAAGTCAGAATGAAGGAGTGACCCGTGACAATCACCTAATCTTCGTTACTCGCTTAGCCAAGATCCACGTGCCTGACAACCACAAAGCGGTCTACATGATGTTCAACGTAGTCATTGGACGACAGCCGAAGTATATTCTCTTGGATATCTAATACACAGACCGAGTCCGTGAGATTAGTATCTTCGTGGTATAGGCTAGAATCATTGGCAGCATTCCGGGGATCTGGAAAGTCTAAACCTTGTCTGTGGTATTCCGAGTAGAATCCGGGAAGGGATGACTGTGACGAGCTTCAAACCTACGAATGTTGGACGCAATGACAGTGTGCAAAAGGATCAATGGATTCTATTCCGATGCTAGCGGGAACCGACAGATGATTAGCCATGCGGTAGCTATGCCTGGTATTTTTCATCCAAGACGAGAAATCCGACAATTGATTAGCCGTGCAGAAACCGTAGAGGACCATTTTCACTGAGAGGATCTTACAGCTTGCCATGGAAGGGAGCACGCATGGTTGGAAGAAGGCAATAGGAAAGTAGAGGTTCAGAAGCAACAAAGCATCTTCAGACGCTTATCTGAAATTCCCACCAATGAATTACATAAGTAACTTTTAAAAACCAATAGGTAATCGTTCAAAACCTTTTCGAAGAAACAATGGTTAATCTTTCAAAAATCCAAAATCTTACTTTTCTTATAAGAAAATCTCAATCAGAAACCATTCACGCAATCAAACAACACAATCATTAATTTAGCACCAAAGTTTATTCTCAAATGTAGCATGCCAGGACAAACACAGGCATGACAGACAAGGAAAGCACAAGTAGGTAGCAGTTATAGCAAATAGTTCAAGTAGTAGTTAAGAACAGTTTATCAATTAGGCAAACCAAAACAAGTTCAACCCCAAGCAAAGCATACAAATGCATATGATGCATGCATGTCCTATGGCTGATGAGGCTCATCTGTCGGTTATCCAGCCAACCCGACAAGTCTGAATTGTCCTTAGACTGTCCCCCGACGTGCATCCCCAAGAGTCTATGCATAGCTTTTTCTCAAATAATCAATATTGCTCAATGGGGGTAACATTCACGGGAATTTATATAGTGCCCGGTCACACTTACGTCGTAGGGTCAACAGAGTATCGAGTTTTCAACCTGGTACACATGGTGGCAAGCCACGGTACTTTATCCAGGAAACCTCGTATCTCAGATAATTCAAATTTATAAGCCATGTGAATAATTCAAAGTTCATATCTCAACATTCTCAACATTCTCAACATCATAACTTCATCAACCCAAATCTCATTTTCAACTTCATTCAAAAACCATATTTCAAAGAAAATTCTCATCATCATTCTTTCCATTCCATCCATTAACAATCCCAAATCAAAACATAATTCTTTCTCTGATAAATAAATAAATCTTAAAACATATAATGTTTAAAACAAATCTTTTTAATTAATTACTTCAAATAAAACTTCCAATTTTATAAAATTTCGGCAGCATCTCCTCTAAAACTCAGATACTGCCACCCTTTTCGGGTCCCATCCAAACATTTCTCAAACCTTTCCTCAACTATTTCCAAATCTCAAACCTTTCATAATAATCAAGTAAATAACATTTCAAACCGGTTTTTACCAACAACCATACACCACTCACGCAATCAAGTACCCAATAATCCAATCCAACCAACCATCATATCCACAAGACAAATATAATCACAAAAATATATCTTTTTACGTCAATATCTATTTATCACAACTCTGTAATGTAAAATAGATTTTAAGAAAAACTCCTACCTCGATTAACCGAGTTCGCACAAATTTATCGTGATAATTCCCTCTCCTTTTAATTCATGGCAGCAGCTGCGACTGAGACAAAGGAACAAGATGGAAGCAAAGCAAGGATTAAACCTTAAAGTTTCAAGAACAGAGAAATTGGAACCAAAACAACAACTCCAACATCGGCTCAATCAACAGAACAGGGCGCAACAACAACGGTTTCAATCTAATTGATGGCAGCAGCGGTGGCGGAGCAGGACGGCATGAGAGCGGACCTCGTCCTTCTCCCCCTTGTCGCATTTCTGCTCCCCTTTCTTCCATGCATATCTCATGCTTTCCTCGTGTCCCGCCGCGTCGCCATCTTGTTGCGGGACTTGGTGCCGCCGCTGCCATCGCGTCGTTTGGAGAGGAAGAGTCGCGCCTGAAAGGGAGAACCAGGAGGACCGTCGTGCAAGAGGGAGGTGACGCCTTGTTGTCGCGGTGCTTCCATGGCCACCGACGCGCCGCCGCACTTCATCGTTACCGCCGAAGCCTTCATCACCACAGATACAGTCAACTCTGATTAGGGCAGAGGAGAGTGGAAAGCATGAGAGATGCATGGAAGACAGGGGAGCAGAAATGCGACAAGGGGGAGAAGGACAAGGTCCGCTCTCATGCCGTCCTGCTCCACCACCGCTGCTGCCATCGATTAGATTGAAACCGTTGTTGTTGCACCCTGTTCTGTTGATTGAGCCGATGTTGGAGTTGTTGTTTCGGTTCTAATTTCTCCGTTCTTGAAACTGTAAGGTTTAATCCTTGCTTTGCTTCCATCTTGTTCCTTTGTCTCTGATTAGTACTGTTGCTTTATTTTTCCTATCGCACAAAGATTTTATGTTTTATTTATATTTTAATTATCAAAACCTCATAACCAATTGTATCTGCCTAACTGAGATTTAGAAGATGACCATAGCTTGCTTCAAGCCAACAATCTTCGTGGGATCGACCCTTACTCACGTAAGGTTTATTACTTGGACGACCCAGTGCACTTGTTGGTTAGTTGTGTGGAGATGTGAAAAGTGTGAATCATGATTTTCGTGCACCAAGTTTTTGGTGCCGTTGCCAGAAATTGTTCGAGTTTGGACAACTGACGGTTCATCTTGTTGCTTAGATTGGGTAATTTTATTTTATGTTTAAGCTTTTTATTTTTAATTTTCGAAAAATTTAAAAATAATAATAAAATATTCTTCAGAATTTTTAAGAATGAATTCTAGAGCTTCATGAGATATGGTGAAACCTGGCTAGCTGTTAAGCCATGTCTAATCTTTTGGACCGAGGTTTCCACCTTCCATTGTAAAAAGGACATGCTTGTATGTGTTATGTTAAAGCTTGGCTGGCCACTTGGCCATGTCTAATTCTTTTGGATCGGAGCTTTAGAATCACATTACACGAGCCTTTGGATTCTCATTCATAATTCTATGCTGAAGCTTGGCTGGCCATTAGCCATGTCTAATCTTTTGGACCGAAACTTTAGACTAACATTACAGGAATCCTGGAATTCTTATTAAAAAATTTGAATTTCTTTATTTTCCTTTTCTAAAATAATTTTTGAAAAATACAAAAAAATTAATAAATCATAAAAACCAAAAATTTTGTGTTTCTTGTTTGAGTCTTGTGTCAAATTTTAAGTTTGGTGTCAATTGCATGTTTTAATTTCCCTTTAATTTTCGAAAAAAATTGCATTGTGTTCTTCATTGATCTTCAAGTTGTTCTCGATGATTTTTCTTGTTTGATCTTTAAATTTTCTTGTTCTGTGTCTTTTCTTGTTTTTCATATGCATTTTTGAATTATTAGTGTCTCAACATTAAAAATTTCTAAGTTTGGTGTCTTGCATGTGTTTCTTTTCTTAAAAATTTTCAAAAATATGTTCTTGATGTTCATATTGACATTCAAAGTGTTCTTAGTGTTCATCTTGACATTTAAAGTGTTCTTGCATGCATTAGTTGTTTTGATCTTAAATTTTTATGTTTTGTTTCATTTTTGCTGTTTAATGAAAAAAAAAGAGAAAAACAACAAAATGATATCTTTTTCTCTCTCCTCATTAAAAATTCAAAAATAAAAAATAATATCTTTCCCCTATTTTGCTCATAAATTTTGAAATTTTGGGTTGACTTAGTCAAAAAATTTTAAATTTAGTTATTTCTTGTTAGTCAAGTCAAAATTTCAATTTAAAAATTCTATCTTTTCAAATCTTTTTCAAAAATAAAATATTTTTCATTTTTCTTAATATTTTCGAAAACTTTAAAATTGATTTTCAAAATCTTTTTCTTAATATTATTTCATAATTTTTCAATTTATTGCTAACATTTAATGTTTTGATTCAAAAATTTTAAGTTGTTACTTGCCTATTAAGAAATGATGAATCTTTAAATTCTAGAATCATATCTTTTACTTTCTTGTTAGTCATGTAATCAACTTTAATTTCAAAAATCAAATCTTTTTAATTTCCTTTTCAAATCTTTTTCAAAATAGATTTCAATCATATCTTTTTCAAAACTTAATTTCAAATCTTTTTTTTCTAACTTCTTATCTTTTCAAAATTGATTTTCAAATCTGTTTCAATTAACTACTTGACTTTTTGTTTTAATTTTAAAAGTTCACTATTTTTTTCAAAATCACCTAACTACTTTTCTCTCTCTCTAATTTTCGAAAATCACTAACCACTTTTTTAAAATTCTTTTTAATTAACTAATTATTTTAAATTCTAATTTTATTTTATTTTCCTTCTTAAATTCGAATTCTAACTAATAATTAAAATAAAAACAAAAATATTTTTCTTTTCTTTTGAATTAATTTTTGAATACTCTCTCTCTCTCTTTCATCTCTTTCTATTCATGTATTTATTTACTAACACTTATCTTCTTCTTATAATTCGAACCCTCTCACTCTCTCTGTGTTCGAATTCTTCTTCTCCCTTCTTCATTCTATTTCTTCTATTCTTCTACTCACATAAAGAAATCTCTATACTGTGACATAGAGGATTCCTCTTCTTTTCTGTTCTCTTCTTTTTTATATGAGCAGGAACAAGGATAAGAACATTCTTGTTGAAGCTGATCCTGAACCTGAAAAGACTCTGAAGAGGAAGCTAAGAGAAGCTAAAGCACAAAACTCTGGAGAGGACCTAACAGAAATTTTCGAAAAAGAAGAAGACATGGCAGCCAAAAATAACAATGGTGGAGATGCAAGGAAGATGCTTGGTGACTATACTGCACCCACATCTGACTTCTATGGAAGAAGCATCTCAATTCCTGCAATTGGAGCAAACAACTTTGAGCTTAAGCCTCAATGAATTTCTCTAATACAGCAAAATTGCAAGTTTCATGGACTCCATTAGAAGATCCTCATCAGTTCTTAGCTGAATTCTTGCAAATCTATGACACTGTTAAGACCAATGGGGTTAATCCTGAGGTCTACAGACTTATGCTTTTCCCTTTTGCTATAAGAGACAAAGCTAGGACATGGTTGGACTCACAACCTAAAGAAAGCCTGAACTCTTGGGAAAAGTTGGTCAATGCTTTCTTAGCCAAATTCTTTCCACCTCAAAAGTTGAGCAAGCTTAGAGTGGAAGTCCAAACCTTCAGACAGAAGAAAAGTGAATCCCTCATGAAGCTTGAGAAAGATACAAGCAATTGATCAGAAGGTGTCCTTCTGACATGCTTTCAGAATGGAGCATCTTATGTATATTCTATGATGGTCTGTCTGAATTATCCAAGATGTCATTGGATCACTCTGTTGGTGGATCTCTTCATCTGAAGGCCTGCAGAAGCCCAGAAACTCATTGAAATGGTTGCAAATAACCAATTCATGTATACTTCTGAAAGAAATCCTGTGAATAATGGGGTGACTCAGAAGAAAGGAGTTCTTGAGATTGATACTCTGAATGCAATATTGGCTCAGAATAAAATATTGACTCAGCAAGTCAATATGATTTCTCAAAATCTGACTGGAATGCAAGCTGCATCCGGCAGTACTAAAGAAGCTTCCTCTAAAGAAGAAGCTTATGACCCTGAGAATCCTGCAATGGAAGAGGTGAATTACATGGGAGAATTCTATGGAAACACCTATAATCCTTCATGGAGAAATCATCCAAATTTCTCATGGAAGGATAAGCAGAATCCTAATCAAGGCTTCAATAATAACAATGGTGGGAGAAATAGCTTTGGCAATAGCAAGCCTTTTCCATCATCTTCTAAGCAACAGACAGAGAATTCTAAGTAGAGCCTCTCTGACTTAGCAACCATAATCTCTGCTCTATCTAAGACTACTATCAGTTTCATGACTGAAACAAGGTCCTCCATTAGAAATCTGGAGGAACAAGTGGGTCAACTGAGTAAAAGAGTTACTGAAATCTCTCCTAGTACTCTCCCAAGCAATACAGAAGAGAATCCAAAAAGAGAGTGCAAGGCCATCAATATAACCAACATGGCCGAACCTATAGAGGAGGAAGAGGCAGTGATTTCCAGTGAGGAAGACCTCAATGGACGTCTACTAACCCCTAAGGAGTTCCCTATTGAGGAACCAAAGGAATCTGAGGCTCATACAGAGACCATAGAGATTCCACTGAACTTACTGTTGCCATTCATGAGCTCTGATGAGTATTCTTCCTCTGAAGAGGATGAAGATATTACTAAAGAGCAAGTTGCTCAGTATCTAGGAGCAATCATGAAGCTAAATGCCAAGTTATTTGGTAATGAGACTTGGGAGGATGAACCTCCATTGCTCATCAATGAACTAAATACCTTGGTTCAACAAAAATTACCTCAGAAGAAATCGGATCCCGGAAAGTTCTTAATACCTTGCATCATAGGCACCATGACCTTTAAGAAGGCTCCATGTGACCTTGGTTCAAGTATAAACCTCGTGCCACTCTCTGTAATGGAGAAACTAGGGATCTTTGAGGTACAAGCTGCAAGAATCTCACTAGAGATGGCAGACAATTCAAGGAAACAGGCTTATGGACTTGTAGAGAATGTCTTAGTGAAGATTGAAGGCTTTTACATCCCTGCTGACTTCATAATCCTAGACATTGGGAAGGATGAAGATGAATCCATCATCCTTGAAAGACCCTTCCTAGTCACAGCAAGAGTTGTGATTGATGTGGATAGAGGAGAGCTAGTCCTTCAATTGAATGAGGACTACCTTGTATTTAAGGCTCAAGGATCTTCTTCTATAACTATGGAGAGGAAGCAAGAAAAGCTTCTCTCAATACAGAGTCAAACAGAGCCCCCACACTCAACTTCTAAGTTTGGTGTTGGGAGACCACCACTAAGCTCTGAATCTCTGTGAAGCTCTCTAAGAGCTCACTGTCAAGTTATTGACATTAAAGAAGCACTTGTTGGGAGGCAATCCAATGTTATTTAATTATATTTATTTTCCATTGTCATTTTATGTTTTTTTTAGGTTGATGATCATGTGATGTCATAAAAACAACTGCAAAATTAAAGCAAAAATAAAAAACAGCATCAAAAATAGCACACCCTGGAGAACAGGCTTACTGGCATTTAAATGCCAGTAAGGATAGCATAATGGGCATTTAACGCCCAGCCTGGCAGCATTCTGGGCGTTAAACGCCAGAAAAAGGTGTCTGGCATCTGGCTGGCGTTAAACGCCAGAAAGGGGCAGCAGACTGGCGTTTAACGCCAGAAAGGGGCAGCAGACTGGCGTTTAACGCCAGGAAAGGTAGCAGAGCTAGCATTTAACACCAGAATTGGCACACAGAGGGCGTTTGAATGCCAGAATGGTGCAGGGAGCAGAATTCCTTGACACCTCAGGATCTGTGGACCCCACAGGATGCCTACCTACCCCACCTCTTCTTCTCTCCTCTTCACACATTTCCATAACNTTCCCAAATATCCTTGACCAATCCCATCAATAACTCTTACCCAAATACCCTTCACCTATCAAATCCTACCCTCTTTCCCATATTCTCTTCACCATTTACATCCATCCATCATAAACCCCACCTACCTCACCATTCAAATTCAAACCATTTCCGTCCCAAACCCACCCATTCTCACACGGATTCCCTATCTCTCCTACCCTATAAATACCCCTCCTCACTACCTTCACTTTCACACATCACAAACACTTCTTTCTCCCTTGGCCGAAACCACTACTACCCTCCATCTCCTCCATTTCTTCTTCTTGTACTCCTTTCTTTCTTCTTTTTCTCGAGGATGAGAAAACATTTTAAGTTTGGTGTGGAAAAATCTCTGCTTTTCTATTTTTCCCATAACTATTAATGGCACCTAAGGCTGGAGAAACCTCTAGAAAGAGGAAAGGGAAGGCAATTGCATCCACCTCCGAGTCATAGGAAATGGAAAGATTCATCTCAAAGGTCCATCAAGACCACTTCTATGAAGTTGTGGCCAAGAAAAAAGTGATTCCTGAAGTCCCCTTCATGCTCAAAAAGGGTGAATATCCAGAGATCCGACGTGAGATTCAAAGAAGAGGTTGGAAAGCTCTCACCAACCCAATCCAACAAGTCAGAATCTTAATGGTTCAAGAGTTCTATGCCAATGCATGGATCACTAAGAACCATGATCAAAGTATGAACCCGAACCCAAAGAACTAGCTCACAATGGTTCAGGGGAATTACTTGGATTTCAGTCCAGAAAATGTGAGGTTGGCATTTAACTTGCCAATGATGAGAGGAGATCCTCATCCTTTCACTAGAAGGGTCAACTTTGATTAAAGGTTGGACCAAGTCCTTAGGGACATTTGTGTGGAAGGAGCTCAATGGAAGAGAGACCCAAGATTGGTAATCATCTTATTTTGGACCAAGATTGCATCCATATGGTTTAATTTCATGACTCCCCTGTCGTTACTTCTGTCTGAGGCATAATAATACTCATTGTCAGCCACTGTCTCTATGACATCAATGGCTTCTTCAATGGTCTTCTTCTTATTCAGTGACCCTCCATATGAGTGGTCCATAGCCTTCTTTGATTCATCGGAAAGTCCTTCATAAAAGATATGCAATTGCACCTGATGAGCGGATAATTTATACCCTTTTGGCATTGTTTTTACTTAGTTTTTAGTATGTTTTAGTTACTTTTTATTATATTTTTATTATTTTTATGCAAAAATTACATTTCTGGACTTTACTATGAGTTTGTATGTTTTTCTGTGATTTCAGGTATTTTCTGGCTGAAATTGAGGGACCTGAGCAAAAATCTGATTCAGAGGCTGAAAAAGGACTGTAGATGCTGTTGGATTCTGACCCTCTTGCACTCAAAGTGGATTTTCTGGAGCTACAGAAGCTCAATTGGTGCGCTCTTAATTGCGTTGAAAAGTAGACATCTTGGGCTTTCCAGAAATATATAATAGTCCATACTTTCCCTGAGATTTGATGGCCCAAACTGGCGTCCAAAGCTAGCCTAAAACATCTTGGCGTAAAACGCCCAAACTGGCACCAAAGCTGGCATTTAACTCCAGGAACAGCCTATGCACGTGAAAGCTTCAATGCTCAGCCCAAGAACACACCAATTGGGCCCCAGAAGTGGATTTCTGCACTATCTGTACTTAGTTACTCATTTTCTGTAAACCTAAGTTACTAGTTTAGTATAAAAACTACTTTTAGAGATTTATTTTAGGAGCGGATGCTATCATAGACCGTTGTTCATGTTTGGAGGCTGGCCATTCGGCCATGCCTAGACCTTTTTCACTTATGTATTTTCTACGCTGGAGTTTTTACACCCCATAGATTAAGGTGTGGAGCTCTGCTCTTCTTCATGAATTAATGCAAGTACTATTGTTTTTCTCTCAATTCACGCCTACTTCTTCTCCAATATATACTCTCGTACTTATTTCAGTTAAGTCAGAATGAAGGGGTGACCCATGACAATCACCCAATTTTCGTTACTCGCTTAGCCAAGATCCACGTGCCTGACAACCACAAAGCGGTCTACATGATGTTTAATGTAGTCATTGGACGACAGCCAGAGAATATTCTCTTGGATATCTAATACACGGACCGAGTCCATGAGATTAGTATCTTCGTGGTATAGGCTAGAATCATTGGTAGCATTCCTGGGATCTGGAAAGTCTAAACCTTGTCTGTGGTATTCTGAGTAGGATCCGGGAAGGAATGACTGTGACAAGCTTCAAACCTGCGAATGTTTGGCGCAATGATAGTGTGCAAAAGGATCAATGGATTCTATTCCGATGCTAGCGGGAACCGACAGATGATTAGCCATGCGGTAGCTGTGCCTGGTATTTTTCATCCGAGACGAGAAATCTGACAGTTGATTAGCCGTGCAGAAACTGTAGAGGAATTTTTTCATTGAGAGGATCTTACAGTTTGCCATGAAAGGGAGCACGCATGGTTGGAAGAAGGAAATAGGAAAGCAGAGGTTCAGAAGCAACAAAGCATCTTCAGACGCTTATCTGAAATTTCCACTAATGAATTACATAAGTAACTTTATTTTATTTTATGTTTTATTTATATTTTAATTATCAAATCCTCATAACCAATTGAATCTGCCTGACTGAGAGTTACAAGATGACCATAGCTTGCTTCAAGCCGACAATCTCCGTGGGATCGACCCTTACTCACGTAAGGTTTATTACTTGGACGACCCAGTACACTTGCTGGTTAGTTGTGCGGAGATGTGAAAAGTGTGAATCACGATTTCTGTGCACCAGCATCCACTCGTTAAACATCTCAGGGGGGCATTTCCTTGTCAAATCTTTGAATCTCTCCCAGGCTTCATATAAAGTTTCACCATCCTGCTACCTGAATATCTGCACCTCAGTTCTCAGTCTATTCACTCTTTGAGGAGTGATAAAACCCATATTTAGGGTTTATCTTGTATTGGTTTTAGGAGATTTTATCACCTTTTACCCACATTTATTCAATAAAATAGCATGGTTTCATGATTGTCTCCCAATTTGTGCTTAAGTGTGAAAACATGCTTTCTAGGTCCTTAATTAGCTAAATTCAATTCACCCTTGATTCCACTAGATGCCTTGATTTGTTTGTTAAGTGATTTCAGGTTGAAAAGGCTAGGAATGAATCAAAGGAGTGAAGAGGAAAGCATTCAAAGTAGAGAACACATGAAAAGCCAAAGATTTGGATATCTTCATCCATGCGCACACGCACTGTACGCGTACGCGCCGGTGGGCACACGTGATTTTTTAATAGAAAATGTGTCCAGCGATTTCTGAGAGCTGTGGGGCCCAATTTGCAACCAACTTTGGCCCCAAAATGCATTTAAAGGATGAAGGATTGAAGGGAATCAACACTTAACATCATTTACACACATTAGGATTAGTTTTAGTTAGTTTTAAAGAGAGAGGCTCTCACTTCTCTCTAGAATTAAGATTAGAATTAGGTTTAGTTCTTAGATCTAGGTTTAGACTCATGCTTTCTTCTACTTTTGCTTCTCAATTCTTGTTGTTGCAATCATGATTCTTCTATTCTTTTGTTGTAATTTCCTTCATGTTGCTTCTATCTTTTGTTGTAGATCTACTCTTGTTCCTTCTCTACTCTTTCAATTCAATTAGAGGTAATTCATAATAATTGTGTTTCTTTTAATTGTTGTTGTTAATTCTTTGCAATTAGTTGTTGTTAGATTTTGTTCTTGTTGTTGATTTACTATGTTTTCCTTTTAGGCCTTCCAAGTGTTTGATAAAATGCTTGGAAGGATGTTAGAGTAGATTTTAGTGCTCTTGGCTTGGGAAGGTAACTTAGGAATTCTTGAGTTACTAATGTCCAAGTGATTGATGATTGGGAGCCATTAACTCTAGATCTCACTAATTGAATTGGTGGAGAACTATGACTTATGGACTTGGATTGACATAGCTCATTTGACTTTCCTTTATTAGTTAAAGGATGACTTAATGGGGTTGATCCTTGCCAATTCTCATGTTGTGGTTAGTGATAAGGATTGAGATCCTTGACCACCAAACCTTGCCAAGGCTTTTCTAGTTGTTAGTTTATTTTTCTTGCCATTTATATTTCTTGCCTATTATCCCCAAAACCCCAAAATACATCTCATAACCAATAACAAGAACACTTTATTGCAATTCCTAGGGAGAACGACCCGATGTTTAAATACTTCAGTTATTAGGATTATTAGGGATTTGTTACTTGTGACAAACAAAATTTTTGTATGAAAGGATTATTGTTGGTTTAGAAACTATACTTGCAACGAGAATTTATTGTGAATTCTAAACCACACAAAAGTCCATTCATCAAGGAGGGTAGAACCTTGCTAAGAATCTATTCACCACATCCTCCCAGGTTGTCAAGCTTTCTTTGGGAAATGATTCTAGCCATTTGGATGATTTGTCCCTCAAAGAAAATGGAAACAGTAACAATCTATAGGTGTCGGGATGAACACCATTAGATTTAACTGTATCACAGATCCTTAGGAATGTAGTAAGATTCTGATTAGGGTCTTCTTGGGCACTTCCTCCGAAAGAACAATTGTTCTGCACGAGAGTGATAAGCTGAGGCTTTAATTCAAAATTATTAGTATAGATGGTTGGCTTTTGAATGCTGCTACCATAGTTTCCTGGGTTTGGATTGATATAGGAGTCTAAAACTCTCCTCTCTTGTCCAGCAGGATTGGCTGCACCTCCTCTGGCATGATTGTTCACCTCTCCTTAATTATGGTTTTCCATATCATCCTCCATGTTTATATCCAACTCTTCCTCCTCTTCCTCTGCAACAATGGCCTTCTTTCCTCTTGCTTCCCTCCTTAATCTCAGGAAGGTTCTCTCCGGTTCACTGTCAAAAGAGGTTGAAACCTCTCTTCTACCTGTCATACAAAGTCCAAAATAGGCAACAACTAGCAAGTGAAGATTTCACAGTTAATGAAAAAGTGTGGTTAGAGAAATTGAGGTAATTAATCAATCAGTTAATGAGTCAGTGGATTAGTGTTAACGGAAAGTAAAGAAATAAAGAAAAAAATAATGAGAAACAACTAAAATTGCAGAAAGTAGATGTAATAGGAGAAATTGAAATTCAATTAACAAAAGCAAAGAATATTGCTCAATCTAGTTATCCTCCAATTTAGTAATTGTCAATACAAAACCAATCCCTGGCAACGGCGCCATAAACTTGATGTCCTGAAAACTGTCTCTCAACAATTTTCTACCGGCAAGTGCACCAGATTGTCATCAAGTAAAAACTCACTGTAGAGTGAGGTCGAATCCCACAGGGATTAGTTGATTGATCAATGTTAATTGGAGAATCGTTCTAGTTGAACAAAATCAGAATTTAATTGGGGTTGCAGAATATAAATTGGCGGGAAACTTAAATTGTAAGTAATTAAATGGCAGAAACTTAAATTGCAAGAAATTAAATGGGAGTGGGGATTAAGCATGAAATTAAAGAAGCAGAATGTAAAAGAATGGGTAGATCAAAGATGGGAAAGCTCATTGGGATCAGGAGATGTTATAATTCTCCATATCAAATTCATTTCCATCTCTTTCTCAATCAATGTATTCATTGATCTCCTTGGAAATCTTAGATGATTAGATCCCAATTCCTTGGTAATCTAATCTCTCTAAGCATGAACAATTGCCCAATTCCTTGATTTAAGTGCTCATGGGAAGAGATGAAGTATGGTCACTGATTATACCACACATATTCATAGATCAAAGTGTTGGTAGAATTACATGTCACGATATCCATCCAAACCCCAACCTAATCCAATGTGAGAAAGCATTTCTAGCATGATCTCCTCATTCCTCTTCCAAGATTCAGAGGAGATCCAATTATGAATAGCTTCTTTTCCAAGACAACTATCCAATTGGATGAAGAACGAAATCTTTCTAGCCAGATCAAGAGAAAAGAAAGAAGAAGAAATATGAAAACTAATATTGATCCATTGAATTACACAGAGCTCCTTAACCCAATGAAAGGGGTTTAGTTGTTCATAGCTCAAAAAATGAAAAACGGAATTGGAAGATACGTTGCAGAAAACAAAATACAGAATTGAAATTGGCAGAGTTTCAATATCGTGAATCCCCCTCACTGACTTGAATCCTAAGCTATTTATACACTTTCTTCCATTCGTCTTCAGTCTCTGAATTGGGCTTTTGGCCTTAATAGAAATGGGTAGAAGTTGCTCCCAATAGCTTCCCTTGCTGTTGAGAAGAGATCTGCTTCAATTTGCCAAGTTCTGATGCTCACGTTAGAGTCCACGTTTGAGGGCCAACGTTTCAAACGTCCTTCAGAGAAATTGGTTTTTTGGACGTTTTGAGCAACGTTTGACTCAACGTTAGAGTGCCAACATTTTCTTGTCCATGCGTACGCGTGACCTACGCGTGCATGTGGATGGAACAATTTACCACGTCACGCGTACACACTGCTTATGCGTGTGCGCGGTTGGGGTCAAAATGTTCATCCACGTGTGCACGTGACGTACGCGTGCGTGTGGATGCAAATTTCTAAACTCATATTTTTAAAACGTTTTCGAAGACATTGGCATCAGTGTTGGACCAACAACATTCCCACCAACGTTGATACATCCACGCGTGTGCGTCATATACGCGTGTGCGTAAATTGCAGATTTTCACGCTCACGCGTACGCGTAGCATACGCGTGCGTGTCGATTCGCCTTTTCAAAATCCAAATTTTGGAGCTCAGATCATGCACGTTGGCCTCAACGTTGGATTGGAAACATTCCCTCCAACGTTGCCTATCCACGCGTGCGCATGGATTGTCAAAAATGCACAATCCACGCGTGTGCGTGGATTATAAAAAATTCACAATTCACGCGTGCGCGTGTAGCACGCGTATGCATCACCACAATTTTTCCAATTTTCCAAAAAGCCTTTTGTGTCTAGCGTTGGGGGTAATGTTGGCTCACCAACGTTCCCTCCAACGTGAGTATCAGATAATTATGCAGAATCTTCCCTCTAAACGTTTGAGGCAACATTGGTGGTCTAACTTGGCCACCAACGTTGCTTCCTCTTCATCCTTTCCATGGCCATTCTTCAACCTTCTTCCATACATTTCTTCACCTGTCATCAACCAATATATGCATCAAAGCCTTACTAATCTTCATGAGAGATTGCATCATTCTTAGCACACAAGTAATTATGGCCAAAGTCTCATGAAATTGCATCAAAATAACCATGGTTGAATGAATCAAGGCATACATGAATTTCTAACCCAAATGATTACTTATGGCTCAAGAAAGTGCATAAAACCTAATGAAATCAAAAGAAAAAGGCTAGTGAAACTAGCCTAAGATGCCTTGGCATCACTAAATGAACAAGCTTACATTGTCATGGTTATAATTCCATTTAAAACTAATTTTTTTGTCTGTTTCTTTGGAGTTTATTCTATTTGGTTTTGAAAAAAAGAAGAAATTTATAAGATTATCAAGGAAAAGATGCAGACAAGACTGCTGGATAATGGAGTATAATTTTTAGCCTGACAATTACGGGTATCAGGGTTTTTTAGTGAGATTTATGAATGGAAAGTACGCATATCTGCTGTACAAGCCTAACCGTGGATCACTGGAATCTTTATCTGGATATTTTTTGCTGCATCCTCATGCTATAAAATTCGTGATATACTTCTAGTCTTAGGCATTTTTTTGACAAACTTATCATTTAATTGTCTCTGATGCTAATAAGGCCACGCTTGTGCCAATATGGTAATAATATTTATATTGTGCCAAATTATCATGTTTACCTAAGTATCTAATTCTGCATTTGGTGTAAAAAGGTCTAAACTGTTGAAGAACAAGTCAGAGCTTCTGTTGAACACAAACTGGG
The DNA here is from genome assembly GCF_000816755.2 of Arachis ipaensis. Lineage (NCBI taxonomy): Eukaryota > Viridiplantae > Streptophyta > Magnoliopsida > Fabales > Fabaceae > Arachis > Arachis ipaensis. The sequence goes on from NC_029790.2 coordinate 92,035,851, forward strand.
AGTTGCTAATCAGAGCATTACTACTGGGTTTTTTGATAATAATACAAGATTGACATGATACATTTCTTGCTGTTAGTTCATCACAAAATTTAAATCAGCTCTGAGGTTTTATTTTGCCTCTATGTATTATATTGCTGAGGACCGAAGAGAATTCTTGGAATCCCTCCTACGTGAGTGCAAGAAAGAGGACGTAGGTACTTGATTTCTTGAAAATTACACCATTTTCTGTCTCTGCCTAATACTTCTTGATTCATCTGATAATAAATTGGCTTTAGGATTTGCACTTTCTAAATTGTAATATAACTTGATTCGCTTATTGGGAATGATTATCAATATGTGTTTGCGTCATGTCAATGACCAACTCTCCTTAAATCTTATTCTTGGCAATATTGCGTTAGTGTACATGTACTTATATTTTCTTGGCTGGTGACTATTCTTATCCAACAGAATTTTTTTATGCTGGTAATAAGTTATGCTTCCTGATTTATGGTTGTCTATTTTATTGAGATTTTTATTTTCATTAATTAGCCTTCTTTTTCCACCCTACTTTTTCTCGCTGAACATACATGGAACCTAAAAGTATATAGCATGAGCTTGTTTATCATATTCTCTGAGTTGCATGAACAAATGATGATTTCTTTTCCTAATTATGTTTGAAACAACAAGCGTTTATTATTCCATGAGGATAGTATTGAAGAAATTGTTATTTGCAACTTCTTAAGATTATCAAGATTATTGATTCAATTTGATCTCGGATTTCACTTTGATTCACTATGATTTTTTACTTATATTTTTGTTTTTTATATTTTTAAACTCTAACTTCTGTTCCTCCTTTCTTTTTTCAATTTTTAAGGAAGCTTATCTTTTTCAGTTCATTTTTTGGCTTTGAAACCAGAAATTCTTTCTTCCAGTAATTTTTTAAAAGTGCAGAATTTTACCATGAGTAAGCAACCTTTCTAATACCATTCATATGCTATCTTTTATCCGGGATACAAGTATCTTTGTCTCTGTTTCATTTCTAAGTTATTCTCCCGTTCTCTCTCTGGGATTACTTATTGAATTAAAATATATTATTACTTTCCCATTACATAATTGTGATAAATTTTAAATATTTCTTTTGACACTTTGCCCGAATTTTTTTAAAAGATTTTTGATTTGTATTACCTTTTTAAATATTTAATATTGTAATTTTAAATTTAAGTTAGATCAGATTAGTAAACAAATTTGACCATTTAAGTATTTTTTTTATTTGTAATTATAAAAACGCTGAATTATTAGAATTATTATCAGTTTAATCTACTTCAGGTTATGATCTTTTTTAAATTAGTCAAGGCCCACACCACTAACTAACTAATTAAGTAATTATACTTCCTAACTTCTCTCAATTCGCACGTACAATCCCACTCTTCCCCAACTAAATCCTTATTTTTGCTTCACACATTGTCTTGCCATGGAAATTTGTCTATTCCTTGTCGCCGCTGAGCATCGTAGTCGGAATTGTGCGTCCTTGGCTCCCTCACCATCATTAGTCAAGTTCTCTTCCACATTGTCATCAGTTAAGTTCTCTTCCACACCTCGTCGTGCTCGTTGAGGTAACAAGTTCCCATCTTCATGCTAATCCTTATCTTCCTCCTATTGCTTCAGTTTCTTGCATTTTTTAATTGTTGACCATATATAATCACATGCATTCTTTTCTACATTTTTAATTTATTCACCTTATTCCATTAAAAAAATTATATGGGGATATGAACAATCACAGCTAAGATTTGATGGGTTTGGGGGTTGTATAATCATATCTTCATTATAAATAGGAAAAAAATTAAAAAATATGGCCTCTGATTCATTGAATTATTTTCTGATTTAAAAAAGGTCCATTTATGTAATTAATATACGTACATATATCTAATGTTATTTTCTATACAGAGCTAGCATGATGCATCAATTATTACTGGTACTTGTCTATTAATTAAACTCAGTCAATTTAAAGGGGAATAATATTTACCTACTTCACAAATGCAAGTTGGAAGAACTAATTAATCACCTTAGGTTATTAATGAGTGACATTTAAATTTAGCGCTCTAGAAGATTAATGCTAAGTATTCAACTTTTGATGCTATGAGTAAATGGGTCCTCCAAAGCCAAATGTATTTTTGTGGTGTTCAATTCATATAGTTGGAACAAATTCTATTAATTTGTATTTGGATTTATGCTGTTCACCTTCTCATGTTGAATTGAAATTTATGTTCTATGTACCAATTATGTCCTTCATTATTTATATGTTTATTTTTTTAGAATATTTTTTTCTAATACTCTCTTATGCATATTATTATTTTTTATGAAACTTTTTATTTTTTTTATATGAGTTCTTTTACAGTTATTGTTATTTTTTTTTTATGAAATATTTTTTTACTTTGTATTATGATTCTATTAATCCTATTAGAGTACTAAAGAATACTGAGAATACTAAAAAAATATTAAAAATTATTTAAATATTTAAAATAAAATTATAAGATAACATAAAATAATTAAATTCATGTCTTTTTCTGTATTTAACACAAATAATTTTAGTATGTATTAGGTTTTTTATTTTGTAATTTTTCTTTTTAACTTATTTTTGGGTATGATTTAAAAATATGCCACCAGGCCCATCTTTGTGAGTGTATGTATCCAATTCTATATTTGTTTGTCTTTGTGCGTGTATTTTACTTCTAACTGTCCACTTTCTGTAGTAACCACACCTATACAAGAGAGAAATCAAGATTACAAAAATTATATACTAGTAAATGATACGAATTCAACAAATAATGTAAACCAACCTTTACTATTTTATCCAATTATGTTAATTACATCACCTGTTAATTATTATATTAGTCTAAGATTAGTTAATGTTTTTTGGCATGCTACATGTGTTTATACAAGGATTTTAAGATGTCAAGGAAAGCTCGCTACATGAAAGGCACAAGAGTGGAGCCACCATGTCAGCAGCTTCCAACTGCACCTCCTGCGTCTTCACCATCCGCTAACGATGACTGGCTTATCTCCCCGCCCCCCCAAGTAACGGTAAGGTCTCCGCAACGGCTCCTCTCCGACCCTTTCGTCCGCCCCGGAGTGAACCAAGACCTGAGTCACAGACAGCTAACAGTGTACAAGTGACATAACCTAGCAATGAAAACATGGACCCGAAGGCGAACGAGGTGGATTTGTTTGATGAACACATTGACAGGATGTTTATTGCTTCTGATGCTGAAAAGCACAAAGGACTAAAGACTACTGAGTTTTGGGATGTTGATCTCATTGGTAACAAGTGTTGAACCATACGACTTTTTAATTGATTAGCCAATGATATTGTTATGTTTCTCACATGTTGGGCACAATGGACACACAAATAAGATATGATTTTTATAGATTCTGATGGAATAGTCAAGCACGCAAAAATGAGTGTGAGGGAGGATATGAAGCGGTCTCTTAATGGTAGGAAGATTATACTGAGGTTCAACGAGGAACTACAAGCAGTCGGAGATTGAGCTGACCTTTTGAGTGGCATTCTAGGAGCGCTGGATCTTATTACAGCAAATTTCCTATTTGTGAGAAGAGTTGGGCAAAGGTGCAGGGCAAAGACAGGGTTTATGATGATTGCATAAAGGTAATGACTTTTGGCATTCTTTAATCATATTAAACCTTTCAACTTACAATTACTTACAGTTGGACATTGTCATCGCAGGAGATGTTCCACTTTCAAGAAGATAGCGGTGGTAGAATCAAGAAAACATTTTTGCAACAAATGGAGAGGTCCTGGAAGGATACAAGTGGGAGGCTGTATGACTCACATTACAAACCAACTTTGACACTTGAGCAGAATCTTAACAACCGCCCGGAGAAAATTCCTAGAGAGCATTGGAGGTGGTTCATTGATTATCGTAATGATCCTGCCACAAAGGTACCCCATTTTTTAAGTAGCCCTTGTCTTTAATCAACCTAGGATCTATATAAAGGCATATAATACCAACTAATTTTCAGTCTTTGAGATTAATTTATTGCATTCAAGCTTTTTTGGAGTTATATACATTACTTTTCAAAAAAATAGAAAAAGAACGTATATATAAGTAATACACCAAAGTAAAAGAGAAACATAAGAATATTTAACTATTTATGGTACACTTGTATGTATTCATTCTGTGTCTAACCAATGTTACTGTTGATGACATAATAGGCGAAGTGCAAGCAAAATGTGCTGAATCAAAAGAAGCAGCTTTACATGCACATTAGCGGTTCTAAAAGCTTGGCTAGGGCAAGGGAACAAGAGGTAATATAGATTTTTAATCAAGTATAGGTGCCTATCATTGTCTCGAATAATTCTCTATACTTTTAAGCAAATCATTCTTTAGTTTTGATTTATAAGGAATTGACAACTGATGCTGATTTTCAAAAAATAAACGCTGGAGCTATTAAAATAAATTTACTATTTAGGTATAATCAATTACTCAATCCTTGTAAAATAAATGGAGCAATCATTAGATTATTAATCGATTGAGGAAAAATAAATTGGTTGGTATGTAGTTTGGATTTATTTATAGGGAAGAAGAAAAAAAATTATTGGAGAAAATTAGATAGGTGAAACTTATGGTATACACTGTATTGTCACAGTCACAAAAACAAGGGAGGAGAGTAGATAGAAGAGAAGTATGGATCCTAATGCACAAACGACGTGATGGCACCTACATATACGAAGAAGCGTAGAGGATTGGTGTAAGTATACTTAATCAATTATTATGGTACATGTTAGGTTTAATTATTAAAATGTCTTGAGTATGCTATATTCCTAGTGTGATTGAGTATTCTTATTTACGTCTGTAGAAAAAAATATCTAAGATTGAGCAGTTGGATGAAACTACGAGAATATCGTCTGAAAATGATTCCCTTGCCCAAGCTCTCCGTAAAGAGCGCTCGGGTAGAGTGCGTGGCATAGGTTTCGGGCCGATACCAAGTCAACTCTTTCATCTGAGTGCGCAGCTGCCGGTGGATAGAGCTCAAACAGAAGAGGCCCAAAGGATGCTGTTTGAACTACAGGCGGAGGTGACGACCGAGAAATTGAGAAGGTAGGCAGTGGAGGATAAAGTAGCAGCAGAAAATTTGAAAAGGAAGGCAATGGAGGATGAAATAGCAGCAGAGAAAACAAAGAGACAGGCATTAGAGAGTGTGCTGAGTTATATAGTCCAACAGCAAGGTGGGCAGCTGCCACCAGACATCGCTGCACGGATGAATTCTTTGGATGGACATGGCGGGAAATAGAAATTAGGATATGTGTGATAGTTTTTTTTTCAGTATATGTTTTGTTTATGTTACTATGCAACATTAATTATTAGCCAAATACTTTACGTTTTTAGGTGACTATTGAAATACTTTATTGATATTACAATAAATATGTTAGTTTTTTTGCAATTAAATATTCTTGAGTTTTTTTCCTGCAATATAGAACTTTAAAGGGGAACAAAAAGATTTTTAAAATAAAAAAATACTCCATATGATTACGAAATACTCCCAGATTAATTAAATAAATCAAAATAAGATTTTAGAATTTATAAAAAAATGCGCCTAAACAATTAGTGTTTGAAACCGCCGCAAATAAATACCGTATAAAACATAGGAAGCAAATAGTGGCGGTTAAAATACGTCGCAAATATACTGGCTAAATCTCTCTTGGTGATAAATCGCCGCAAAACTAACCGACGCAAAATAATTGATTTGCTGTGGTTATGCCTGAGGTTGCTGGAAACCGCCGCAAAATGTCATCCCCGCCCCCTTATGCACTGCGTTTGTATTGTCGTTGGTGTTATGTTTAGCAGCAATTTAAAACTGTCGCAAATTGGCATTTTAACCACCGCTAATCTTCGTTCTTGTTGTAGTGAAAACTCGGAATCAATATTAATAATTAGTTTTGAGTTGATTTTAAGTTGCCATTTCTATTCTTATGACACATTCTTTCAGGGTGTATTTGTGGGTTGAAATAAAAAAGAAAAGTAAAGTGAAAAGATGCCTTAGACTTGATTGAGTAAAAATTTTATTTTCTTACAAATAATTTATCAAAATGAATTTTTAAGAAAGAAAAATATTAGGAGTCTTAACTCTTAATTCATTTTTGTACTTATTCTCTTAACTTTTAAATAAATAATTTTTTTTATATTTTTAAGAAGTAACATATTTACTCAAACTTTAACTAAGTTAAGCTGATTTAGTAGTTAACTTATTATTCTGCTTATGCACGTGTTAGGGATTTGAATCATGCCTTGTGTATGCATGCAATAATCTATTGGCCAGCAATAAACTTTTTTCAATCTGCAATGAATTAGTCCCTTCCGGCTGCGCCACTCTGATAGCTCGGATATTACGACGACTCTTATACTATTTAATACTAAAATATGAGCCTGTTTAAAACTTTACCCAAATCATTGATAAACATACATCCAGGCTTACAATATAAGTTATAAAACTCACAGGAAATATATATATAAGTTATAAAACTCTCATCACAACCCTATCCCTCTTACAAGACTTGCAAAATTAAAGGCAAGGGAAACATAAGTACTAAAACAATACAAAAATATCGTCTGACAGAAAATAAATAATATCTTCTGAACTTCGTCATCTGTAACCTGAAAAGAGAAGATCTGTAGGGGAGTGAGAACATCATCCTCGAAAGGATTCTCACTATAGGGTTGCATAATTATTATAATAGGATATACGAGATAAGATCATTACAGTGATTAATAACCGCCTTATGCATCATTTCGAAAGCAAAGGTTTACTATAAAATAATAATCTGAAATCTTTTTTGAAAGAGGAACTGTTCATTTCTTAAAAATTCAAAAGCCTTTCAAAAGGTTTATCTATGCTGAGCCAGATTAATTTTTTCATAATTTTCCAAACCAGAAACACAACCGGAACCAACCATCGACCCATCTCATAATTAACCACGGCCCTAGGCCCAAACAATCCATTTCAAAAGAGATACAATACTTTTCTTAAGAAACAAAACTAAATCACAATTTCCTTTTCAATGATTCATTTCAAAAGCATAAGTCATCCCTTTCTTAATAATTCGAATAAAATAGTAGAAGTCTTTAACTCATAATTTTTCGAATAACATTTCAATAAAGTCCCGAATTCTCTTGGAATTTCGGCAGCACCTCCCCTAAAACTTGGACTCTGCCACCCTTTCCGGGTCCCATCCAAACTGATCCACCATCCTTTTCAACGGTTAAAAACCAAAAATCAGTTCAAAAGCAAACTTAATCCAACATTCACCTCATTTTCATATCTCAAGGAAATCGTCTCAAGATCAAATAATTATCAACCGATTAAACTCATTTTCAAAACTTTAAAGTGACAATTCGGCAACAATCCATTTATCAAAACCAAACAATAACCCAATCAAACATATAATCATATTCATCCAAAACAGCCAGGCAATACATAAGACTTATACAATCACTGAAAAGTATATAATTCTCACATCAGTAATTCCAAATTATAAAATCGAAATTTTAGAAAAACCCCTACCTCGACACGTTGAAACCACAACCCAAACTCGTTAACTAACTCCTTTCGTCTCGACCCGAATCGACTGCAACCAACACCTCAGCTCCACTTGCTTTCTCGACAATCACAACGACTTTAATCACAATATATAATAATCAGGAGTCGACCCCACGTTACCAAAACTCATATTCATTAACCAAACACAAAAAAATACTAACGCGAGACTTTTCGAAACATACATACTTACCGAAATAACAAAATGAGCCACCTGCGATTCCGAACCGACCCGACAACAGCTCCAATAACGACCAGAAGCTCCGGTGGATCAACTATAATAACCACGTAGCATCAAAAGCTTCTCGAAATCCAAAAAGATAGAAACCTCAATAAAAACCCTTACCGGTAGAGTTTTCCGGTGACGGCAGCGGGGTTTTGGGTGGCAGTTCCGATGGAGGCGACGTGAACGACGACTGGGCGCGGTGGTTGGACTCCCAGCTCAGCCTCAGCTCTCTCTCGTTTGCTCTGTTCCCGAACTCTCTCTCTCTCTCTCTGGCTCTGCCATAAATGACAGCGACTGACTCTGTGGCAAGGATGACGGCGACGCAGTGAGGACGACGGCGGCGGTGAGACCCCAACAGCGGCGAGCTTCACGGCGGCAGAGCAAGCATGAATGGTGACGACGCGGCTGGAGGTCACGGCGCGTACGGATACTAATTTAGTAAAACTCAGAGATAAGTAAATTAACTCTCTTTTATTTATAAAATAAAATTAAAAATCTAGATATTAAAATTAAGACATATAAAATATTTATTATTTTTCAATTATAAGAACTCTAAATTAAAAATAAAAATTATTCTACTTGTATACGAAAATCTCTAAAATATAATCTTAATTAAATATGTTAGATCATAAATAATTTATCAATAACTTTCCAAAATCCGGGGTCTTACATTCTACCCCACTTATAAAAATTTTTACCCTCGAAAATTTAAGTAATACATAGAATAATACTTAGTCTTAGTATTCTACTTTTAAATGCTTTTTGGAAATGTAAGAAATCTTAGCATATACATATACGTATAAATGTTCAAATAGCACATAACCATGAGACTTAAGTATAAAGTTAGGGTATATTGTAAGGCAGAAAATACAAAAGGCTTGATGCAAAAGGCCATATAGTTTCAAGGTTCTGCAAAAATCAGAGAAACACAATAGGGTGCAAGCTTTTTAAGATAGGCATTCACAGAAGTAAGACGGTAGTTAAAGTGGCCAAGCGTTACAAGGTAGGCTGGTATTTAAGGCAACAGATACAATGTTCGCTTACCGATAACGTACCCACTCCAAAACATCAACTTCCAACCCATCCAGATGCATTTCCACCATTACTAACCATACCATATCAAACAACTCGTCCGAGAGTTCTCTACGTCTCCACTTCCCTTGTACGCCTACTACCGGTCTCAAGTCTAACACCCGCAAACTCTTTCACAAGGAACAAAACCACCACAACTCCTCATAACGTTACACACCTATCACTTCACCTTCCGTATACACAAATCACGTTTTAAAGAACTAACGCATCGCATTACTCCGTCTATAGGTCGTACGTGACATCAAAATAATTCTCGAGTCTACTCAGAAGGATACAAGATTTTAGAAAGGAGAGATAAATGTCAAAGATAATACTCATAGATTTGAAAGAATGTATGAAATTCCAAGTAAACAAGGATGCTCAAGCAATAAAGTTTGCTAGAAATAAATCAACTCACAGCCCTTGGATCAAAGTAATTCAATAGGATCAATAAGAAGAAAAATCAGCGCATTAGTTTGAAACAAATTCAAACTGAGTCAAAGAAGTATGAGGTTTATAGAAAAGAAAATCCAAGGCCAAAGACAAACTTACAAGAGTCGAGTATGGATGAAACTCTTTCGAATGCATTGCTCATGAAGAGTGAAAAACCTTTCAAAAACTATTTCATATTTTCAAAGAAATGGGTGTGCAACAAACACTTTGAAAAAGGATATCAAGAGTATAAATGTGGCATCCTTTAATACAGTTCCATGTTGAAATAGATTAGGAAGAGATTTAAAACCAAATGAACACCAATTTGGCTAAGAACAAAAATATTTCCCCAAATATTTTAGATAGTTAGGTGCACAACCTAACCAATGTAATCATAAAACTTGGAAGAAAACCAAATGCTGGTTCAAAAATTCTCCAAGTTCATATTCAAACAAGCGTGTATAAAATTATTGAAAGGACGGAAGAAGAAATTAAACTCTATTTAGAAAAAAAAATTCGAGGTAAAAATTTGTTTATAAGCTAGTAAAGGAAATAAGTGGTGCGTTGCAAACAGACAGATTTGCGATAAATATGGGAGCTTTCCAAAACTTCATTTAAAATGGTGCATGCCAACCTTAAAATAACTTTGTCAAAATTTGAAGGATGGTTTCAATTACAATCAAGCAACAGAAAAATTTTAGTTTGGAATTTTCTTTAAAGAGAATTCAAAACTTCTTTAAAAAGTTCAAAACAAGACTCCGAAAGTATACTTGAAATCACCATCTCAGAAGGACATTCAAGAAGTCTAGGATGTACTTAAAAAGGAGTCAAGCCATACAAGAAAGGATCTTAAATCAAGATAGTTCAAACAAGATTGGTGCGTGGCAGAAGTCAGACCAATTAAGAAAGTCTTAATAAGAGAGATGCGTTGCAAGTATAGCTCTCAACCAGCTAAAGTCTGCCTCACCAATTTAAAAAGGGGTTGCCACAAATTTTAGAAATAAAAATACTGGGAGTATGAGTCCCAGGTCGTCTCCCAACGAGTTGCAGGAAAGAGTGCTATTTTATTAACTAGAAGTTTCCAGAAAAGTTGAGTTTTGATCATGAATAAAAATAATTGTATAAAGCGATAGAACTAAGAATTATTATTAATATCAAAAGGCCTTGACTGGGGGAATGATTAATTGGAAGTTCTATCCTTGTTGGAATTTTCTCAAGTGTAGTGTAAAGAGGTTATTGTTTTCACTTAGTTAACCCTTACTAAATAAAGAAAAGTCAAGTGATTGAGCTGACTCTTACCCGCAAATCCTAGTCCTCTCCCTTGGGAAGGTCTAGCGTTAGTAGGTACAGAATTAGCCAACAACGTCTAATTTAACTAAGCGCTTGAGCATTCCAACTCAAGTGTCTCCTCTTAATCAACCCCTATGTCAAGTAGGAAATCTACTCCATTGACATAGAATTAATATTCATAAAAATATAAGAAGACATAATAAATTAACTAAAATAAAATAGAGAATTAAAATTAATTAAAATGAAAAGCAACTCTGTATATTAATAAATTCAAAATGTAACATACTTAATTGAATAGGGTCAATGAGCAACTAATAAGAGTAAAGGAATAAAGAAACAAACTAAAGTAATGTCTTCACGGAGGTAATGACTCTTCAGCATCCAAAATTACAAGGCAAAAGCATAAACTACTAATGTAAAGCTAATCTAGATTCAGATCTGAAACTGAAAGCAATCCTAATATCGATGTATCTTGTAACACCCTAACTACCAAAACTCACGCTTCTGGCTGCACGACTCTGATAGCTCGGACGTTACGACGACACTTATACTATTTAATACTAAAATATGAGCCCGTTTAAAACTTTAAACCGCGAAACCGCTCCCAAAAATACTTTCGTTCGATAACGTATATCCATAAATACCATACAACTCACAACAACTCATAAAGAGTACATCCATATATATATACATAAATATATATACAAATAATATTACAAGCAATAATCAATACAATTCTTAACCCTCTTACAGATTATATCAAGATGAAGGCGAGGGTACAATAAACCATAACTAAAACAATACAGAGTACCTCAACAACTAAATAAACTTCTCGTGACTTCTGCGCCCTTATCCTGAAAGGGGAAAAAATGTAGGGGGTGAGAATATCATCCTCGAAAGGGTTCTCAGTAGAGGGTTTTTGGGAATTACTGTAATAGGATACATGAAGATAAACCGTACCAGTGATTAATAACCGTCTTATGCCTCTTTTCAAAAATAACGGTTTACAATAAAAGTAAATTCGGAAATATTTTTTTTTTTGAAAGAGGAACAGTTCAATTTTCAAAACATCAAAAGCCTTTCAAAAAGGTTTATCTAAACTGAACCAAAATAGCCTTTCATATTTTATTCCAAACCAGAAGCACAAAACCAAAATCAACCATTGGTTCATCTCATTCCAACCACGGCCCTAGGCCCAAACAATCCAACAACAACCAATCACCACAGTCCAACAGAGTCCCAGTAGCAAACACAAATAGGGAGATGCAAGCACAAACAAACAGTTATTGCAAGTAGAACAGTTAGCAATTAATCACATAGGCAAACCAAATATAATATGCACACCCAAACAATGTCACATAAATGCATATGATGCATGCCTGTCCCTAGTGGCTGATGATATCATCTGTCGGTTATATAGCCAACCAGACACGTCCTGGTAGCTAACCATGGACAGAAACACCCATCGTGGAGCAAGTAAGTTTGAGCTACAACCTCATTGCTACTACCCGCTCGACCCAGAGCCAGTGGAATAACCACTACTGCGGCTACTACCCAGGCGGGTGTTTAAAAGCTCAACCTGGAGCGAGTGGAATCACCACTACTACCGCTACTACCCAGGCGTCACAGTCTCTAACCTGGAGCAAGTGGGACGAACCACAACCCTTGGTACTACCCAGGTATCTCAAGCATATATTCATTCAGTCACAGCCATGGATCAACATCCATCTCAGCCATTCGGCTTAAAATTCAAAATTCATAGTCAGCCATACGGCCCATAACTCATTCAGCTATCAGCCATAAATCAATATCATACATAGCCATTCTGACTCACGATTCAATCCAGAACTAACCAATATTAATAATCATACCCAGCCATTCCGGCCCATAACAAAACAGCACTTCCACCATTCGACATCATTAAATTCATAAAACCGGCATTAAAGCCATAAATCACTTTTCTCAAGCCATTTCACTTTGAAATCAAATTTCAACTCTTTTCAGCCTTTGGCTTTAAAGATCTCATTTCAACCATGGCAAGTTAAGGATTTATTTCAAAGTATTCAAAATCACCCGTCCAACAATGGGATTTTATAATAAAAGCTTCTCGGCAGAGTCCCAAGTCTTTAGGGAAGGTCAACCTATATCAATTCCTTAAAATTCATTGAAACTCTTAAAATCATGGATTCTCGGTTCAAGTAAATAAAACTGAATTTATTATGAAACCGAACATACAAAATCACAAGTTCCAACCTAACCATTTCAAAGTCAACTCAATATCAACCGATTTAACTCATTTCCAAAGCTTTAAAGAAACGGTTCAGTAACAAATCATTTGTCCAAGATCAAGTCAATTAAAGTAAACCAGGCTGAATTCAAAAGTGCATTCGACTTTTCACATCATCAAATAATTGACTCAAATCAAATCAATCCTCAACGGATTAAACTCAGATTTCAAATCTTTAAAGAATCACTTCAAAACATTACATTTCACAAAGCCGCACAACAATTCAGCCAAACAAACATCCATAATCATTCGAGTCAATCAAATAATACATAAGGCAGATACAATCACTAAATACACCATATCTCACATCAGTATCCATATGTAATAATACCAATAATAAACTATAGTTTTCAGAAAGCGCCCCTACCTCAAAATGCAAATTCCATAACCCAAACGTCTCACAGAGTCCTTTCCGCCTCATCCCGAAATCACCAGCAGCTTGAACCACAGCTTTGCTCACTTTTGTAGTAACCACATCAACTCTAATCGCAACACGTAACAAACGAGATTAACTCTCATAACAACGAATGCTACAACACCTCAACGTTTAACAGGACAGCAACTAAAGGGGTTACCGGAACGTAAACGCTTACCGCAAATAAGAAGTGACTGAACCATGAAGTGGCAGTCCTGGTGGTGGTTCTGGCAACAGCAACACTCTTCCAGTGGCCCCAACTCGCAGCAACTCCAACCACCGAAGGATGAATACTAAAAGTGAAACAGCCACTTTTATGGCAACTCCAAATCGATGGTAGCAACCCTGGCGGGCAGCAAGGAACCAAGAACAGCCATTAAACAGAGAGTAGAACAAAGCAGAACAGGGCAAGAGAAGCAGCAGTTGCGGGTTCTTACCAAGCAAGACGGTGCTAGTCCTAGCCTCTCTCTTTTCGCGATGAGCTCCAGCCCGTTCCAGCAGTGATGGCAGCGGCTCTAGAAGCCTCAGCAGGGCACGGCAGAGGTAGCAATACAGCGATGAAACCCAGCCTCCACCCCTTCTCACTCATCGAGCATGCTCTCTGTTCTTCATGATGCTCAACGGCGGTGACATGAGCTCCGGCGGCAGTGGCCTGCGACGAGATTGACGGTGGCGAGTCAAGGCATGATGGTGGCGCAACTGGCGGCGGCTTTAACAGCGGCGACAGCAACGCCATCCTTCACCCCCGCGCGTGCACCCTCTGCTCGTGGATCTCCGAGGACGGAAAAGATGACGCGGCCACACGGAACAGCGACGGCGACTTCTCCTCGTGACGGTAAGGGTGGCGAGGCGCGACGGGTTGGACAGTGGCGCGGCGGCACGCTCTCTTCTCTCTTCATTCGGTGCGCCATGGCGGCGGCAAGGCGGCATCTGGACAAGGCGACGGTGACGCGGCGGCGACACCCCTCCTTCCCCTCTTCTTTGACGTTGATGGCGAACGGCGAGCAGCTCGGTGGTGACGGCGAGGCCCATCGGTGCTAGCTCGCTCCTCCCTCTTCTCTTCCCCTGGCGCGACTCAGATTCCATCTCCCTTTTCTGTTTCTGTTTTCCTTTTCCATTGCAGCGTTACTGCTGCTGGTTGTTGGGGGAGGGTTTTAGTGGCTGTAGGGTTAGAGGTAATGGGTAACCGGGTTAGGGTTTTTAGGGTTAGGGGTAGTTTAGGTAATTTTAATAAAATTAGGGTAATAGAGTAATTGAAACTCAAATTAAATCCAACACTAATTGTATATAGAAAATACTATTTGCTCTTCGATTTTACAAATTATTTTCAATAAAATTTCCAAATCTAAAAATTGGAAATAACATAATTAATTTCTCTATTTTCCAAAATAGCAATATTAATATTTAAAATATTAATTATTTAATCCAAATCATATAGAAATCCTTATTATTTCACAACTACCAACTTTATAATTTGAATATAGAAAATAACCCAATAATTGTAAAATTGGATAATAATATCAATTTATTTCAAATTCAATAAATCAAAACTTGCTTTAATTTTCTTTAATAGAGAAATTTTCGAAATTAAAGCTACAGAAACACTGAATTTGAAATTAGCTAATGATAGCCCTTTTTCAAAGGTTTTGGGTCTTACATTCTACCCACCTTATAAAAATTTTCGTCCTCGAAAATTTATACAAAACGAAAGAAATTTCGTAACAGTTCACCTTTGAACACATTTAAGAAAGAAACAAAAATATCTCAACGTATAAACATATATACGGTTTTCAAATACTTGGATGGTCGTATGTATAAAGATACAAAGCATGAGTGTGATTGTAAAGCAAGCGTTATAAGATAGGCTCAATGCACAAGGTCATATGACCTCAATGCCTCACAAAACTTGAGGTGCCAAAATAGGGTGCCAATCAAGATAGGCGTTCACAAAGCAAAGATGACATGGTTCAAACATGTGATAGTAAAACAAGGCATCGAAGGCTATAAAACATGATGGGGTTAAAACAACGTGCTTAGCATCCGCACACTAATCTCATATCAACCTCAAGGCTTCAACTTTCCAACTCTGTCAAGCACTTTTCAACCTCATAGCCAATCATAAGCCTAACACCCGCAAGCTCGTTTGCAAGGGATAAAACACCCACAACTCATCATAACGTTACACACCTACCGCTTTACCTTCCATATATACATATCACGTCTTAAAAAACTAATGTATCGCATTACGTATACGTCTACAAGTCGCACGTGATATCAAAACAATTCTCGAGTCTACTCAGAAGGATACAAGATTTAGAAAGGAGAGTCAAATGTCAAGGATAGCAATAATAGATTTGAGAGAATATATCCAATCCCAGATAACCAAGGATACTCAAGCAATGAAGTTTTCTAGACACAATTCAATTGACAACCTCAAAGATAACCCTTGAATCAAAGAAATCCAATAGGATCAACAAGGAGAAGGATCAGCGCATTAGTTTGAAACAAATTCAAGCTGAGTCGAAGAAGTATAAGGTTTACAGAAAAGAATATCTCAGACCCAAGACCAAGCTCACAGAACTCAAGAGCATAATTAAAATACTTCCGAATATGCTGTTCGTTAAGAGCCGAAAACTTGCGAAAAAAATCACTTTGCGGTCTAAAACAGAAGTTAAGCAACAACCATACTTCAAGAGAGTAACAAAAGCATAATCGTGTCTTTACTTTAATGCAAATTCATGTTGAAGTATACTTTGTAGAGTTCTAAAACAAAATGCACACAAGTTCGACTAATAGCTAAAATATTTCCTCAAGTATTTTAGAAAGATAGTTAGGTGCACGACCTAACCAAAAGCAATTCATAAAACTCGGGAGGGAAATCAAATGCTTGTTTAAAAATTTCCAAAGTCCATATTTAACAAGCGTGTATAAAAGGTTTAGCAAGGACGAAAGAGGAAGTTAAACTCTTTTTAGAAAAGAAATTCTGAGGTAAAAATTTTCTTACAATTTGGTAAAGGAAATAAGTGGTGCTTTACAAATGAATCGGTTTCCACTAATCAAGGAAGTTCTCCAGAACCTCATTTAAAATAGCGCATGCCGATTTTTAAATTAACTTCATCAAAATTGAACAATGGTTTCAATCTCAATCAAGCAACAGAAAGTAAATTCCGTTTAATATTTCTTCAAAGAGAATTCAAAACTTCTTTAAAAGGTTCAAAACAAGACTCCAAAAGCGTTCTTGAAATCACCATCTATGAAGAACATTCAAGAAGTTCAAGATGTACTAAAAATGAGTCAAGCCTTGCAAGAAAGGATCTTAAACCAAAATAGTTCAAACAAGATCCACTAGGCATGAGACATCAAATAAGCTTTCAATTGATCCCAAAGAATACAAAAGTCATAGAAAAAGACCACTCAATCATTTGTAATTTCTCAATGATAAATCTTTGACTAAAAACTCTTGTAGAGATAATGGGAGAATAGACAATGCACTAACTTGAAACGAATTAAACTGACCCTCATAAGGATGAGATTCAAAAGATAGGACAAACCAAGATCAATGGTAATGTTCACAAAATGTAAAAGATTAGTAAAAAATAAAGTAAAGTATGACATTCATAGAGATGAAAGGTTAAATAGAGAATTTAGCCTGTTCATAGGAAGAAAGCTATGAGTCCAACACTTTCAAAGAACAACAATTGGCACAAACCATATAGCATGCTAAATCAAACTCAAT